>NW_028301594.1:28588997-28903747 GCF_987345545.1 Pholcus phalangioides
CGTTGGGGGTTCATTGGGGGGTTCCGCGGGGGGGGGGTTGCATGTGTGGTGTAGCAGTAGTAGGTAGGGACTCCAAAAAATGGCTCGGGGATCCATGATGTTCTTAAGTCAGCCACCTCGTTGGGCAATTTGCCTGTTGTGGCGTTGTATTTGTATTTGTATTTGTATTTGTATAATATCAACTTAGCTTGGTTGGCTAATAATAATGCAGTTATTATAAACTATTATAAAAACAGACAAAAAAATGCAGTCAGTTTTTAGGACTTAACGTTGTAGCTCGCTCTTTTCGTTATTTTTTCCATTTACTTACAAATGCCATTTTTTAGCGCCTAATTTAAGCATTTTTAGTTCCTTTTTTTGTCTGCCTATTTTTTACAATTTTTAGTGCCTAAACTTTCGGTCTCTCTAAGTTCTAACAATGAAGTACAGGTTTTTCCTGATGTCAATTCCTCCTCGACATAGCAAAAAGGTTAAGAAAAGCAATCGAAATCATCACAGAGTGATTCAGCAGACTACGCTCACCATCTATCCTCTTCTCTCCGGTACTTCATTTTTAATGGGCAAGTCAAAACATCAGGTGTACCTAACTCAAATGGTCCTAGTAAAAATATCGACTCAAATTAATTAATTTTTTTCTCTAGTTAAAGGGCATTTCGACATACACAATAAACACCAAATCAACAAAAAAATAATTTTTTTTATTATAGCCAGTTTTGGCTCAGATACGAAAAGGTTACAGATGATGAGAGCGCTTTAAGGGTTAATCATTTTCTATTTATTGTTGGTTACGTTGAGGTGAGTCAAAAGCTTTGCTATATTTTAGTCACTTACACGTTTTTTTATTTATGAAATTAAGGCGTCGGAGACGGGGGTGCTGTGGACGCTCGAGCACCCACGAAAATTTATGGCATGGGTCTGAACATCCAGCGAATTGATTCAGAAATCATAATTTCCTAAGCAAAAATCAAGACGAGCACAAACTACAAATTCAAAACCCTTCCGACGCCCCCGATTAAGAGAGAAGGCATTCATCATCCAAAGTATATGCCATCGTGTCGCACGGTCGTAAGAAGCCATCTTTCTGACAGTTCTTGGATTCATTCCTCGTCATCCAAAGCTGGCAAAGAGAGGTTAACTTTCCAGCGGTGATATGCACTGTTTATATGACTCAACGTCGTAAGCAAATAGTGCAAAACGTTTGACTCACGCTCGGTATTCAGGCCATTATGACATTGACGACAATCTTTTTTTAAAGATTTCTTTTACCCGAACGGTTAAGGCGGGAGTCTTCAACGTTATGGCCCGCGGGCCACATTTGAACCTCGGAGCTTTTTGTCGTGGCCCGCCGATCATTTTCAGAAAAAGGTTGAAAAGAATAAAAACGCGTTTATTCTGGAATTGATGGGATAGTAATTAATAGTAATTGATGGAAAGTAATTTCGGAATTGATCATCGGAAATCATCAATTAAATAATCAATGAGGAATCGATGGAAGAAATAATTCTAGAATCGGTGGAAGAAATAATTCTAGAATCGATGGAAGAAATAATTCTAGAATCGGTGGAAGAAATAATTCTAGAATCGATGGAAGAAATAATTCTAGAATCGATGGAAGAAATAATTCTAGAATCGAAGGAAGAAATAATTCTAGAATAAATGAAAGGAATAATTCCAGAATTGATGAAAATCCATAATTATAGAAAGAAATAATTTTATAATTTTTGGAACAAATAACTTCAGAATAAGTGAGAAAAAATTACTTATAAATCAATGCGAGAAATAATTTCGTAGTTTCTGATAGAATTTATTTCACAATCAATAAGAGAAATATTTATTCAACTCGCTTTAACTCGGAGCCCCATTGGTGCCTTCTATTAAGATGCCATTGAATTACATGAGTTGGTGGCCCACGGGCTTCGAGGGAAGTCTCAATCTGGCCCACCGTGTCTGAAAGATTGGACACCTGGGTTAAAGAATACAAGCTCAATCGGCCGCGAGTGAAATGTGGCCCTCGGAGTCATGTGATATGGACCACGATTTCAAACCTAATTTTTTAACAATGAGCCAAACTACATATTTACGGATCACTCGAGTGACCTAGAGCACTTATGTGACCCACGGTACAGTTCCACATCACTCAAGTTACCTGCGGTACAATTCTAGATCACTTTAGTGACTTGGGGCACAATTCCAGAGCAATTAAGCGGCCCGCAGTGCAGGTCACAAATCACTTTAGTTACCCGAGACGGCACAGTTCCAAATCACTCAAGCGGAATATTTCAAATACAACATATTTCCCACATGTCTTAAGTGGAACGTGGCGGATTTCCAGATCACTTAAGCGAGCTACTTCACCAAACACCAACTCTGGCCATATCGCTATATTGCAATTTACTGCCATAAGTGAGATGGGTTGGAAGTGAAGGCGCTGTCTATCGGTGGTCGCCTCGAGTTCGTTAGGAAAATAACTTATCTATTTCCTCCCTTGGGTTCGAACCCGGGATCCTGACAACAACCTTCACAATGGTAGACGAGCATCTTACCACCATGCCACTCGGGCACTAACTTAAGCGAGCTGTCCACAGTGCAGTTCCACATCACTTCAGTTATCTGCTGCACAGATCCAGATTACTCAAGTGGCCCACGACACATTTCCACTACGCCCGCAACACATTTGCAGATCACGCGGTAGCTTTTCAAATCAATGAAGTGGCCCGCACTCTCCTCTCGTTATGGTTGAGCACTCTCAACCTTTACGAATTTCTATATTTGAATCTCCTCGCAGAACCGAAAACTTCTCTGTGTCACTGGCCTTATGACGTCAATGCAGGTTTTGCACAGTTTAACACTCCGATGTAAGTTTACCGCATAAATTCACACGTATCTCTAGTAGCAGCTCGGAACCAGTCCCCACATCTGGTGACGGGATTATCTTTCAGTTACGGGTTTTTTTTCGGTGACGTTAATTGCCTGGCGTTTATTAGGGTCTCTCTCCATCTTGATTTTACGACCGCTCAAGAAAAGAAAAGAAATGACTATGCGAAAACCGTCACGATATGAATTTCGCGCCCTACAATGGCACTGTGACAATAATTGTCATTTCTATAAATATCTCGCGTAAATGTGAGTCAAATATGTGATTTCCGGTCGCTGTTATTATTACGCAACGAAATAGAGTCGTTACAATAACTTATCAACGCGTTATTACGCGGAAGAGAAGGTGTTGCGTACGGAGTGAAAAAAACAAAAAACCGCGTTATAACGACTCGCCCCTTTGTTATCTCTTGAGAAGTTGATAGAGTCTCTCACAGTCTTTCTCTCGTATAAAAAACTAGAGCAGTCAGTTGCCGGTGAGAGTAAACACGACGTTAAAGAGGAAGTGAACGAGAAAAAAGACATACGTTATTCCATTTGGAGGTTGTGTGTGTGTTTTTTTTTTTACTTTTTTTCATTTATACGATTCGGCAAGACAATAAAAAATCGAGCAAAATAACCACATCGAACAGATACGAGATCGTAAATAACTTAGTACATAGAGAAAAGGTCTTACGTCAAACTTGGAAAATCTTCGTACGGAAAGACCACAACGTTGATGGTGGTGGTGACGATGCCAGTCATCGTGGAATGATGACGCGTCAATCCCGATTCGAATCGGGGGGGTCCTTATCAAACGCTTTATTTGCTTGTCGATCTCTTATTTGATTTGTTTCTGCCGCTGATTCGACTCGCAGTTCGACTACCTTCTACAGAGTGTCCCACACACAATCGTCTGATGGTTTTCAAGATGGGATAGCAAGAAAACGGTGACAGATATTAGAGCCATTCTTGCGGAATATAAATGTGCGAAGAGAGTCGAGAATTTCAGACACCGGAAATGTATAGTTATTAAAATTAAAAAAAAAATTAACTGTTTATACAGACACCCTGTTTCCAAAAACCAAATTAGAAAGTTGTTGCCCTGTCTGTCCTGATGCCACCAAAAAAAATATAACACATTCCCAAGTGTAATATTCACAGAGATATTTGAATCTCGCCGCCACCTCGTTGGGCATTTTGCCTGTTGTGGCGTTGTATTTGTATTCGTATAATTCAAAAATCTCAGGAAAGTTGGGAAAGAAGAGTTAGTTTGCCCGTTAGGTTTTTGATGTACTTTCCTCTGTTTTTGAATTCAAATGTCTCTGTGAATATTGCACTTCGTTGGGCTCAGGAGAGACAGGGCAACAACTTCCTAATTGGGTTTTTTGGTTCAGAGGTGTCCGTATAGAGATGGTTAATAAAACTACACATCCCCTTGCAACATGAATGACGTATCCGAAATTCTCAACACTTGACACATTTATATTCCGCAAGAATGGCTTTAATATCCGTCATCGTTTTCTTGCCATCCCATCTTTCAAACCATCAGTCGTGAGAGACATTCTGTATAAACCTTTAACATTTTACTCAACATCAATTTGCCTTTTTGCATTGAATCATTCAATAGAGTTTATTTTATTGAGTACTGTGTTTACTCTTATAAACACTTCTCGTTCTATATTTAACTTTATAAATACATCGGGAGCATGCATAGGTCAAGATAGACTTGAAAGGTTGGCGGGGTAGAGCATGTGATGATGTCAATTTATATACATGTGTATACGCTATATCAGTAGGCTCCTTCGTTGACGTTGCAGATACATATCCTCCCCGTATCTCCGCCCATGATTGGGAGTTTACTGGGATTCACGTTTTATGCTGGAGGTCGACAGGTTAATCATAAAAGCGTTTCTCAACCTATGGTCCGTGAGGATGGCATGGGGGGGGGGGGTCTGCACAGGTAGACCGATAATTTGACTCTCACTGAATGAAAAATTATTCTACCATTGTAATATTGATATTAGTAATACCCATATGAGTTCAACTTAAAATATACCTTCATACTTAAGTTCACCATACATCATCGAGGGAAATTGCGATCGCTTGTTTAGTTCAATAAATGCAATTTGCTAATAACTTCTAAAATGCAATTTGCTAATTACTTCTAAAATGCAATTTGCTAATTACTTCTAAAATGCAATTTGCTAATAAGACTTTTCATGAAAACCACTCAGGCTTTTGCCATAAAAAATCGATATATATCGATGTAATTTATCTCTCTGAAAAAAAAAAAAATTTGAAAAATGTTAAAATAGCATTTTTTATATAGTATTGTTTGCAAACATTTTATTACATGAGGTATTGATGGCATAACTATCGATAAGATAAATGAGGGTAAAATGCGTTTAACTCACGTTTATGCTGTTTTTTTTCCAACTTTTCTCCGCTTTTCGAATATCTCGGCGAATATTGCACTTAAAATCGCGGATTATTGCCATTTCTAGTTGGGCGTTTGAGGATAGGGTGTCCGTATGAAAAGTTAATTTTTTTTTATTTTAATAACTATACAACACCCCCTAGCAACATGAATGACGCATCTGAATTTTACACGTTGTTTGGATACTTTTTCTAATTGAAAGTATTCCTCTTCTATCAACGGTTTGCTAGTAAAATGCGGTTCGTACTGGTAGCTATGCACCCTGTATACAAGTATATACAGAAAACATTTTGCTACCACGAGTTTTGTGTAAAAAAATTTGTTGACTACAGCATTAATTAAAACATTCTGATGTCTTGAATATTGCTTAAAAAATTTTCGTTGCCTAGAGCAGCGGTTGCCCCTTTAGTCGTTGACCCCCAGGAAATCTTGGTATCTCTGTCATGGACCCCCATTTATAGCAGCAGAAACTACAGTCATCTTTCAGCGAGAATGTTCGCGAATTGAGGACATTTTATAGAGTACTAGTAAATGGGATACGATAGCAATGCAATATAGGAGGACTGCAAAGAAATTAAAACAACGTTTCATATTCCTATTCAATGCAGTCTTAAAGCATGTGCCCACCCGGGCACGGCCCGGGAGCTTCAAGAGAAGAGGGCCTCACAAAAATGAGAACTGGTTCAAATTTTCAAGAATTCGTCTCCTAGGGCCCCAGAAAAATCACTTGGCCCGATGCTCTTAAGACGGTCCTGTTCCTATCAAAAGCTGTCGCCACAAGTACAACTTTTGCCAAATCATAACAATACTATTGCTGCAGTCTACCAACGTAGCAGACTGTGCTTTTGCGCGTAAATTTAATTAAAATGTTTCTTTTTAAGTAATGTATTTATATATTTTTTCAACTTATCATAAAATTTTATAATTCTAGAATTGAGCCTTGGACCCCCAATAACCCAATAAAATGGCAGCGGACCCCTGGGAGTCCACACACCTCCATTTCAGAACCAATGGTCAACAGCATTGCTTAAAAGTTTTTGTTGTCTAGAGCATTGTTAGGAAAAAAAAAGTTTGTTGCTTAAAGGACCATCAGAGAAACACTTCTTTGCTCTAAAGCATAGTTTCCCAACCTTTTTTGTCCCATCGCCCTCTTCTTCAGAAATTCTTTTCTCCCAGCACCCCCCTCCCCCCCAACGCAATCTAATCCATAGAATCCTATGCTATACCCGTAGGTTCTACCGCTCCCCCCCGGAACATTCCGTCACCCCCCCCCCCCCAGGGGTCGTTAACGCCCACGTTGGGAATCACTGCTCTAAAGGATTGCTAGAAACATTTTTGTTGCATATATATATATATATATATAAAGCATTGCTTGAAACAATTTCTGCCAAAAGTAACATTTGAACTTTCATCGATTATAATTTTAGTACATACTGTTCGAAATGTGCACCTTGTTTAAATACGCATGTTAATAAAAAAAAAATGAACGTCTTGCATGAAATCAATAGTGCAATGAATCCTCTCATTTCTCCAACGTGGCTCCAGCTAATGTCCTCGGATTCCGTTTCCAGTAGCTATTTTGGAACTGGATATCAAAACAACTGGATGTTGACATTGTTTTTAATGAGTTAGGAATCTTCAAGACCAGCTTATTTTTTTAGGCGACATCTTCCTCACAAATAGGATACAGCAAAACGCCTTCCAAAAATTTTCTCGCCTACTTCATGGTCAAGAGCTGTCTAAATTATTTATTTTCTTCATATTCAAACACCGATAGATTACATTCGCAAAAGAAAAAAAGAGTTCCGGTTATACTCATCATCTCGAGATGTTATAATTGTTTGACGATTAAATATATTCACCCATAATGAACGGTGGCGGCATTTCGTCTGGGGGAACTTTCCAGAGTATGTAAGCTTATACATACTTACAGTTGATGTTAATAAGAAAGTTATAGCTTAGGCGAGGTGAAACGCGCGATCATATTTGCGTGCCGGGAACACGCAATTAATCATTTTAGAAGTCACTTCCAGAAATCCGGTATTTTTTTCACTTAAGGAATGTGTCGGTCCTTCCTTGCTTGTGTCCGCTTCTCTTTTTTGGTGTCTTGGCATTTCTCGATTCATTATAAAAACGGTAGGCTCTCAATTTCACTTTTAGCGGTGGCCCCTCTCTTTGAAGAAAAGCGATATTCTTGGGAATAAAAGAGCCCCAGAGAATGATATGGTCCTTCTCGAAACATGCCCTACAACAGCGTTTCCTCAACCTTTCTGTACCCAATTACAAGTAAAATAACTGAAACAATTAGACGGACCTCTAATTCCCAGCATTGAGTATGTAACCATATGGTTTTGACATTTTTCACGTGTTTTTGACTGTTCCGACTTCATACAAAAATTGTCCCGTTTTTTCAAAGAATCTTATTTGAATTTATAACTTTTACTAACACCGTAAATGAAGACAATTTTCACGACCTGTAAATTATACTGTATCATGGTACTTATGGCTAGAATTTGTAAATGCTCATCTTCTATATTTGAAAACATTTTTTCTGAATTACATATTACAACTTTTTTTTTTGAATTACAATCCATTTCACTGCCTTTCATTTCCCATCCATCGGTTTTCAAGTAATTTTAGCAGATTTGGCCAACTTGCAGCGACGTTTTTGGCGAAAGTGCTGGTGATGTCCTGTGTTTTACGGTATTTAAGATCCCAATTTTCTGCAGTTTTCTCAGTGAAATATGGTTATCTGTAGTCATGGTGAGAACGTGTTTTTTTTTGTGAAATACATTTTTGTTTATTGTGATCTGTAACAGCTCTTCAGCAATAATATGCAAACCAATGGTATGCAAGAGGTTTTGGGCTCGATTCTCGGTGAAGACAACAAACTTTTATTTCCTAGGTTCGACTTGGCATAATATGCAGAAAATATCTTGATTTGATTCTGCCAGAATTTTAAGTAGGTTATCATTTTAGACAGACGTTTAGAAGAATATAGAGGGAGAAGAGCGAAAAGAGAAGAATAATTATTTATTTTTTATTTGAGTCACATGCAATAACAACTGAGCAATAGCTACAACAGCTTAAACCACGATTTAAAAAATGATAAAAATTCTAACTCTTTTAAGAAATGCATTATTCACTATATAAATAATCAATAACATTAAATTTCTATACTTTAAAGCAAAAATAATTAGATTCGGAAACATTTTAAAATTATGATGACATTGGAATCAGCTTGTGATTGAGTATGAAAACTATATTTAAGGGTCGTTTTGTACGCATATGTGTTGTGTTGTACGCATATGTTTGTATACGTGTCGTGTTGTACGCATATGTTTGTAAATGTGGTCGTGTTATAATTACTCTTTCTGTGTCTTTGCGTATTATATATGTGTGTGTGTGTGTGTGTTAATAAGTTTCAATTTCAAATTTACAGGTTTCCAAATGGAAAATCATTTATTCCCACAGATTCAAAAACTGAAATTTTCATATTTTATTTCGCAATGAAAATATCTATATTAAAGACATTCTAGCCATAATTATTATAATGCAGTATAATTTATAGGTTATGAGAATTATCTTCATTCATGTTCTTTTTTTTTGTGGGGGCGGGATGGGGGAATTCCGTGAAATTATAATAGTTTAGTAACAACTTAGATCACTTGGATAACGCTACGCAAGAAAAAACACGCCGAGAAAAAACACGCCGACGAATTCCTCAGATTGGGGAATATATAAGTTCTTAAAGTTTTCAAGAACTTTTTTTTTAGTCGGCTAATGAAGTTCCTTAGTGTAACTTTCATCACTTAAGCTGTGCAGTTCTGTACATAAAGCTTTTATGACCACTTTTGAACATACTATGGCAATGCTGTTATCAAACTCTTGAAGTTTTTCATGGTGACAAGTTAACTAGAAATTAGTGACGAGTAAACGAGAGTTTAATAAAATTGTTATCTATGAAAGCTAGACGGGACCGAAGAAAAATGACGACTTAACCGGAGTGACTACTTCTAAGGTTTAACTGTATTCTTCTGAGAAGTGAAATACAGTCATCTGTTGAATTGAGGAATCAATAAGAGGCGAAACCAAAATGACTCGTATTTTTAATTAATGTCGCGTTTGAAAAGAACAATCAGAAAATAGTTACCCTGTTTGTCGTCCACGATGGCAAAATTGAATCAGCTGCATCCATGGGAAATCCCAACGCGCTTAAAAGAGAAAAAGACGACTCACTTGCGAGTCGAAATGAAGTTGTAGACGTTCTTTTTTATGGGTGGAAAAATGAGATTATATAAAAGTCGTTTCCGTTGATACGCATTCTCTGATACATCATTTTTATTCTTCTTAATCGCGCGGGATATAAAGATATCGCCATGAATGAAACATTATATAACGATTCTAGAAATTTAGTTCGAACGGGAAGACGTGACAAGTAGGACGAATGTTTTACAATCGAAGATTTTCCATGTTATAAACACGCATTTTACGGCAAATGTGATAGATCGTCGCTTATGCTTAATCACATTCTGTTTCAGAAGTTTAGACAATAAATAAAATCTTCTCGATTTTAAGAAGTACGTACAGAGTGAATTATACCAATTTTTTTCTTCATATTTCTATGTACAGGGTGATTTTATAATTCCCCTTCTCACATTTTACTGACGAACCGTGGATTCCAGAAGCACATCTCTAAAAAAAGTATCTCCAAATAACGTGTAGAACTCAGATACGTCATTCATGTTGCAAGGGGCTGTATAGTCATTTAAGTATAAAAACTTTTTATACGGACATTCTGTCCTCAAAAATACTATTGGAATGTTATTGCCCTGTCTCTTTTAAGGCCAAAAAAAAAAAAAAAAAATCCCCGTTTCTAATTTTAATATTCACTTGAGATATTTGAATTAAAAAATTGGAGAAAAGTTTGCATAAACTAACAGACAACGCTTTTTTTCTTCACTTATGCTGTTCTTTCTCAATTTTTCTCAGATTTTTGAATTCAAATATCTCAACAAGCACTGCACTTAAAAACGTGGAAGTTTTTTTCGTTGACCTCGGGAGAGACAGGGAAACAACTGAAAAAAAATTGGATTTTTGAGCACGGGGCATCATATCCTTATAAAAAGCTAACATTTTTATTTTTAAATCTACACAAATCCTCGCAATATGAATGACATCAGGGGCGTAAGCAGCATCGACCTTTGGAGGGGGGCACAAAAATTTTCATTCAGAGAAATTTTGAGTTACCAACCTTGAAAAAGCATTTGAATTAACAGAAATTGGTTAAAATAGCATATAAAAGGTATTTTCTTTCGATATAGCAACTTTTTTAATCGAAGTATTTTTTTCCTTCTAATTTTTGGTTGCCTTGGGGGTGGTCACGGGCTACCTGTGCCCCTCCCCGCGTACGACTGAATGACATATCTAAGTACTACAGGTAAATTTGGATACTTTTTCTAGTTGGAGGTATTCCGGAGATGCCCTGGCTCCCCACAGGAGGACCGAAACGCTTAAGTTGCTTCTTGCGACAGAGCTTGAATTTCTCGAGGTTTCTTCAGTTGGAAGTATGCCTCTAGGATAAACGGTTCGCCAGTGAAATACCATACGCCCTATTACCTATGCAGCCTGTATAATGACATGTCCTGACTGCCTGATTCAATGATTCATCATCGATGAGCCAAAACCACTGAAGTTATAAATATGAAATTTGGGGAGTAGTTTTATTTCATGACGTAGAAGGGTTTTTGAAATTCGACTCAAAGGGGTCAAAGGCTACACACAGAAATCACGCCACCGAAATCGATGAAGCTACAAATATGAAATTTGATAAGTACAGTCAAATCTTGTTTTAACGAATACCGTTATACCGTTTTTTTGAAATTCCACCCCTAAAGGGGTCATAGGGGGGGGGGAGTCTAAAAATTATACAAAGAATCACGAAGAGCCGATACCGCTGAAGCTATGAATATGAATTGTGGTCGGTATTATATTTTATAATGTACATACCAACTAAGATGGGATTTCTGAAAATTCAAACCCAAGGGGGTCATGAGGCGTTCAAATATTATATGGGGGAACCATTGTAAAGTAATTTTCAGATTAGCAAATTCACGTGGACGAAGCCGCGGGTAAGAGTTGGTTTCGGCATATAGGAAGAGCAAAAATTTATCCACCATATCTTTGCTACTGATATATATGTATATTCTTTTTCTAATAATTATGTACATTTAATAAATTCAGAAAAATTAGCTCTTGTTTGCGTTTTTATATTTATTCACTCACAACAGGCACCAGCCACATTACAATGATGAACAAAATCAAGTAATGCATAAAAGGTTGTGTTATATGTGCTACGGTAAATGTGCTATTTACATAATTCACCGGTTATCCTGCATAATAACTAATCGTCTCGGTAAGTTTGATAAATTTTCTTATATTAATTATTTTTTCCCGAACGAAATTGGTAAGTATAATAAATATGAAAGAAATCATGAGGAAATATCACTTGAATTCAACCCCCTTATCAGTATCTCCCACAGGTGACGGGTGCACTACACATACATTGCCATAAAACTAAATTAAATGAAAATAAGTGTTAGGATAAAAACGCATAAATTATTATCAGTCGTTTAATGCCATAATTTTTAGTTGTTATAAACCAAAAATTATGACTGTCTCTTATCTAAGTATGGAGAGCTTCTCGAATTATTCGGAATATTATTCCTTTGCCGACCATTCCAAACAACAAAGAGGAAAGAAATTTTCTATTTTATCGGATAACTGCTTCAATTATGGTAACTCGTCTGATGATTTGAAATACAGTGAAACTTCTCTAAGACAGCCACTCGGCGTTCCGTAAGAAAGTGGCCGTCTGAGGAGGTGATCGCCGTATAGAAGTTGTATGACAGGAAAAAACATTTCAGGGGGAAAGGGGCCGTGTCAAAATAGCAGTTTTAAATATCACAAAAAAAAAAATCTTATGTTCAATTCATTTTTACCTCCCCAAAAAACAGCCTTTTGCAGTGGAACCTCGTTACAACAATGCTCGATATAACGGCAAAATCATGTTTGCCCCAGGGTGGCAAAAATCATTGTTACGACCCTGAGTAGGACAACCGCTTTGTCATGCCCCCCCCCCTCCCTTTGAATGAAAAATACAGAAGTGAATAAACGAGGTGGATATGTTCTTTCTTTTGGTAGAAACACGACTAACTTTACATTGAAATTTCTACCAAACATATTCTCCTTTAAATAAACATTGTTGCATAATCTTGCATAATCCGTTGAGATCATCCCAAAGAAACCGTTGAAAAATGAATTTCGGAAAAAAAAATGGAAATGTTCCTTTTGGAAATAAACTCCTCAGTTAAGCGTTTACCCTTAAGCAAAAGCAATAGAATAATGAAATAAAGTAAATGAGATAATTATAAAAGACGGCAGTAACGATTTTGAATATTTATCCATCCATTTCTTTTTCCGTGTCTTTGTTCTCGAAAGTGTTTTTGAAGCATCATCATTCATTACGTAGGTTTACTTTATTATTTTTGTGTGTGTGTCGTACTCATCACACGCTTGGAGGATAGACACGTTGTTCGATGCAGCAGCAAAAAGGCCACGACGACGAAGAAAAGTAGTATTTGAATTACATCCAATGTCTTACGCGTTGCATTAACTTGGCCCGATTTCCACAACGCATCGGGGGGAAAAAAAAACCACCATGTGTGTGTTCGCTTCTTTTTTACCCTCTTTCTATAATTTTTCTTTTTCTCGGTAACTAAACATTCAAGAATAAGAAAGAGTAAGAAATACTCTGTGCGAACACAGTTCATTTGCATCATTTAACGAGTAACGAAGACACGAACTACTACGCACTATGTATACAATAAGGAAAACAAAACAATAAAGTTAATGAATTCTTAGCGTGGGAAAAAAGTAATAATAACAAATAATATAAGGCGTATGGAAATATCTCCGGAAAGAGTAAGTAAATATGTTTCACCGTATTTAGCGTCCGCCATCTTGATGGTACTCGTAGGGGAACTGTTGTACCTTGACCATAGTAAACCTTGAAACACTAGAAATAGTTTTGGCAGTATTGCTTTCTAGCTGATGTTTTTTGGGATGCGACATATTAGAAATACATAAGCCAACAACGCTGAACGTGGTTTCAGATTTTTGTCTATGGCATTGACAGAGATTTTGCAAGTAGGCACATAAAGTTGAGAAAAAATTGTGTTCTTATTTTTGCTGTGTTTATTCTTTCTTTCTTTTAAACCGAGCACAATACCGGTCTATCAGCATGGGCAATTTACAACTGAGTGAGTTGTGCCGGAAGTATGAGTATGTGTGTACCTAACGGTCTGAGTTGACTGTGGTTATTCTCAAAGCTTAGTGAACTGTAATTGGTGATTATAATCTACGCATTCTCCTGATTAATCGTGACAAGTGTTCAATCATACCAAGCATCGTGAAGAAAGTTATTAATATTTTTCACAAATAATAAGTTCCATCCATCGTGTAATAATCATAATAAAATTCTGTACCTTGAAACCAAAAAATATCGTGTACCTTGGAACAGTACAAAACTTGAAACTTCCCTAGTTTTACTTGGAATACTCAACTTGCACTAATTTTTAATACTCTTTTTTAGCTCTTTAAATACAATTTACTTTTTAATTTTACAGTGCTATACTTTTCTTTTCTATAAAAATTCTTCAGCTGTTTCCATTTCTTCTCTTCCATTCCACCTTCGGTTATTTCCTAGTCGAATTTGTTGGAAAAAAACAAAGTTTATACAGTGTGGGATGCGTTCAACAAATAACTTTTACCAAATGAGGAGAGGTGAGGAAAATATTTTATTGTTTTATCAATGTGCCAGATACAGCAAATATCGACATCACGGATATTGTATCTCTAATGAAATCGCCTGGCATCAAAGGAACTGACGGAACTAAAGATTTAGAAACATAATTTTCCTTTCTACGAGTATAATAAAGAATAATTATGTGAGTGTGTGTATGTGCATTTCATCTCTCCCCCACCTCCATTATTATTACTTTTGTTTATATTTTAATAATCATATTTGTGTCATTATTTTGATGTTTTATATTTCAATATGTGATTTATATTATAAAAATACTTATTATATTATTTTTCCTGTAACACATTTGAATTTTTTATCTTTGTAATTTTACCCTATTTCCTAGTACAACAGTGCATGCTTCAAGATGCAAGACCCTCCAGTTGTACCTTAAACATTTTTGCCGTTTTAAAAATCCATGCCTCATGATTAGAGTAAGAAAAAAAAGGTAATTTAAAATTTATATGATGTTTCATACAGTATGCATTAATAAAAATTAATTTCTGAAATTTTACGGTAAAAAGAAATTTAGAAAAATAATGCGCCAAAGTATAACAGTATCCCTCCTATACATTATTGAAATGGGCTCCATGCAGATATTATTTGGATAAATGAACCTTGAGCTCTGTAAAAAATTGTAGTTTTTATGAACAATATTCGGAACGGCAATGGTTGTTTTTAACAATGACAGATCGAAACAACTTCCATATAGTAGAACTTCGATTATCCGAGCTAATGTGGGCCGGAGTGTACCAACTAAAATCTGGAATAATACGGATTTTATTAGATTTTAAGATTAGATGCGAGTTATTCTGTTAAGAAAAGGTGAAATCTGGAAGTGAAGATACGAGCCCATAAAATGGGGGAGGGGTTATTGCAATGAGAAAAGTCTTGGGATCACAGAAATGGACTTTCAAACTCCATCGCAAAACCGATTTTCTCAAAAAGATTGATCATGCAATGAGATGTTCAGCTGTGAACAATCCTAGAAGAATGAAGATTGTTTTCAGTGTGGAACATGTATGTAGTGGGATCATGAGGGATTTTTTTTAGGTACAACGACATTAATAAAACGAACAAGGCTTTCGTGGCTATTATGTGATTCGAAATTCACGGTTTTCGGGTTTTTAGGCCGGCCTGAAAGAAAGTTTTTACCTTCCGACGTATTCTCTTCCGCCGTTCCGTCAGATTTCTTGGAAATGTTCGCCACTCGTGAGTACGAAACGTCGAAAGGCAAAAAAAAACTTTCTACCACAATCGGAAACGATGAATTTTGTATTGAGATGGTATTAGTTTGCGAATGCAGTGATACCTCTGGTAACGAAGGTATTTCGTTCCAGAATCACGTTCGTTAGCCGGAACGCGATTTCCCATAGTTTTCAATGGAAAATCGTTTAATTCGTGCCAGGTACCAGAGCAGCCCTTAGGGGGTGTGCGGCAGTCGCGCACCGGGCCTCACATTTATAATAATAATTTCTGAATTTTCATCAATTCTGTAAATCGGCATTTTCATCTCGAAAGAAGTAATTCTGGAATTATTTCTTTCATTAATTCTGAATTTCCACCATGTGTCTGGAATTGTTTTTTTTAAGTAAATTCTAAATTTTCATCATTTCTGAAATTATTTCTTTACTTCATTTTAAATTTTCCTCAATTCTAGAATTGTGAATTTCCATCATTTCTTAAACTCTTTCATTTTATTCTTTCAAAAAATTTCATCAATTTGTTTAAAGATTTCTGGCTATGGGCCGAGGTGCGTACTCTTACCCACATTTCCCGCCCCCTATCAGGTTTACCCACCGTTTTTTTTCTAACTTTATACAGTGAAACCAATCTTAACAGTCACCCCTCAGATACTGTCATCTCTGTGTTTCACGGCCAAATAAAAATATCCCGGCAAAAACAATTTTCAAATAATGTATTTGAACCCCTGCTTTACAGTCACCCTCAAATACGGTCACGGACACCATTTACGTTATCCGTTCCATTGGACTAAAACCCTTATGCGGACACCAATCATTGCAATTTTGGTTCGAATTATGCTCACTAGATGTCATCACAAGTTCTAATATTTCCTCCCCTTTTTGGCTATTTTTCAATGAATTTTTTGATAATGTTTTCAACTCTGATGTTAGTTTGCTGGTAGTGCTCGTATATTTTACATGATTTCAAGCTGTTTAATATGACCAGATCTAGTTATCGTCGTCGCTTTCAATCACTAAGAGAAGAGATTCCGAAGAGAAAAAATTGAGGCAATCGAATGCAGTGAAAAAATATAAAATGCAAGTTCGTGATCTTGCAATTGAATGGGATGTTGGGAGGACACAGATATGATCCATTTCGAAGCAAAAGGAACATAACATTGGCAAGAAGAATGGCTGAAAAACGGAAAGCAAGCTAGGAAAAATAAATTTCCTAAAGCAGAAGGACTTGCCGTAGACGCAGTTGTGTGGGACTGGTTTGTTTCAGCAAAAAACGAGAATTTGCCTGTTTCTGACTCGATTCTACAAGGAAAAAGCTCGAGAAGCTGCAGAACTCGGACTCATTAACTTCAAAGCTTCAAATGTTTGATTGGATAGTTTTCGTATGCGTCACGAAATTAAATAATTAATAATCGCAGTGAATATGGCGATGTGCGAAGAATGGAGTTAAAAATGCTAAAAATTATCTGGAGATATTCAGATGGTCACCAGTTGGCCCGTGGGCTACATGCAGCCAATGCTTGAAGGAGTTGGAATACTCAGCAAAATATACCAAACATCGTTTGATCAGTTGTTCCCGAAAAATGCAAATTTAGTATTTAATTTACTTTGAATAATACTTTTTTTTTTAATTTCAGTTGTGTATCTGTGCAATAATTATACACTTTCATGACTTCAAACGGATCTCATATTGCCAGAATTTTGTTCATTCGCAAACAAAGAACTATTCACAGAGTAATAATACTATAGAGTGCGCGCGAGGGGTTACAATGTGAAGCAAAGATCCGGAGTCACGTGACTCCAGTCGAAAGGCTGGTCAGGGAATCTCGCTGGCAATGCTTTCCTTATGGCTACTCGTATGACGATCTACACGCGCTGTCTTATTTTTGATTAGAATGGCCAACACTTGCGCAGCTTTCGGATGTTCTGAGCGGTTTAGGAAAGGGGGACCAGTATCCTTTCACAAGGGAATACTTTTTTGCTTATTCCCCTTCTTATAAATTAAAAATTGGAATATTAAATTGACGATGCAATGGATTTCTGACGTAATCTCAGTTTTTAACGACTCCATTTTGGATTTAATTCAATTAAAGTTCCAAGTTTTGGTAAAATTCAAATGTCATGAATCATTATTAAATGTTTTAATAGAATTTTTGGCAATAAATGATTGAAATTGTGAGTTTTATGAAGTTTTAACTGAAATATACGTCTCCGCAAGATTTGGCGAGATTTGGCGAGCTAGTGAGTTCATTCGACTTTTGCTCAACTTGGAAGAAAATATGCTTTTCAGGAGGAGAAATTTATGAAAAATATTCTATTTAAATAGAATGTGAGGAAAACTCCCCCCCCCCCCACTCTAGACAATTGCAGTTTTGCATAAAAGTGCATAACAACCTCTAAAAATAATAGTATTTTTACCCCTCTTCACACCTGAGATAAAACTATTACAGAAAAGAAATTTTTTTATTCATTAATTTATGTTTGTTGTATGTGAAATTGCCGCTTCAAACAAGAAAATTAATTATTCAATTGATTTTTTGAGTCAATATCTGTACTAAGACCTGAAGTCATGTATTGTGTACCTCAGATGTTATCTTGAAAAAGAATCATTCTAAAAACGATTTAATACCTTAAATTAAGATTAACATATGCATACTTTTGGAGCGAAGAGATTACATATGTCATATATATATATATATATATATATATATATATATATATACATATATACATATATATGACATATATATATATATATATATATATATATACATATATATGACATATATATATATATATATGTGTGTGACGTGTGTAAATATTATATTATATATATGAAATATTATATCCTAAAATATTATATATATATATATATACACTTTAAATTATTACATATATACTCTACATGGAATTTTAATTCTTATAATTTAGAGAAATTGATGATGAGATTCTGTAATTTTCTTGAGTAAAATCTATTTTAATCCTGAAATATTATGTAAGTGTTTACAGTTTTGTGTGATGAGGTTATAAAAGGTTTTTCAGGAATGTTAGAAATGAAACTTTTTCTTATTGTTTGAATATTATTTCATGACTGAATATGGTATGAGTGTGAATGTGTTACATTATATAACATAATATGATGCATTATAATTAATTATACATTAATTATGAGTATATAGAGTAATTGTAATGTTCTGGAAAGATATATTTTTGTTTTAATAACCTCTAGTATAAATAAATTTTCGAAATTAAAAGCGACAAAGTGAATGAAGAGAATATTTAAAAATATAAATGAATTAGGCTTTACAACATATACGTTGTTCCGTTTTCCAATATTTGTTTATTTTATAGAATTTATTTTTTCAAATCTGATACTCTCTAAATATTTCACATAAAAATGAGTGAAATTCATTGAAAAAATGAAGGAAAGTTTTCATCAACTTGATCGAATTGAGTCAAATTTCGTTACAGCAACATCCTAGCTTCTGCGAAAACGCGCCAAATGTAATAGCGCAGAACCTGTTCTTTCCCCGACAATACTGCTCATCTTTTCTTCACGTTCGACAAGTTTTATGAATAGCGTGCGCGGTCTATTTATATCTTAAGTCTATGGAACTATTTCAGTTATTGTTAATACTGCATTTCACCACTTCAACGGGAACTCCCCCCCCCCCATCTCCCCCGCTGGTGCGGCGGTCACCCCTCTTTTACGGTCGATTTTTCTTTGTCCTGCGAATGTCCGTAAAAGAGGGGGGGGGGGGTGGTTTACTGTAATTAATACTCATGCTAAATAACACGAACCACACATGAAACTTCTCCTACGGCCACGGGTTGAGTACGTGCGACTTAAATTGACCGATTTTTCCTTAAGAAAATTTAAAAATGGATGAAACTCAGTTTGAAGTTAGATCATTTTTCGAAATTATACGCATTCGTGGGTATGTAGGTCTACATATTTGCCATCGCTCCTTGAAATATTCGGCAAATAATATAAAGGTATACGGCAGAAAGAGAGAAAAAAAAAAAATAATAAAATATGGAATAAAAGAAATTCCTCTTGTTTGACATTATTTCTCGCAGTAACAACAACAGCATTTGCAGTTGCGTAGGGAAGAAAAACACAATGGCGTAAATGCCGAGAAGATCCATCATCTTGAGCGAACGGCGTACTTACATATCAACCAGCCACATCTTCGTAATAATAGAAGTATTACTGCAGCTACTTTTTTTTTTTTGCGACTTTCTCCCGAGAAATTTCTTAGTTTTTTTTTACGCGCGTCACAAAATAAAGTTCCGAACAAAATTTCTTTTCACCTTTTGTGGTAAAAAACAGAAAAAGAGTAAAAACTGTATCGAAACATTTTCTTTGTTTTTTCCACGAGAGAAAGGGTTGAAGGAAAAAATGCATTCGACGAGAAAAACACCCCAAATCCTCGGTCGACATGAAACAAACAGAACGACCCTCTTTCTTTCGTTCAACTTCTTCATTACTGAGAGGGGAAGGAGACGTCCTCTAATTACGTTGTCCAATTAATACCTCATCAATAAAACACGCAAAATTACCGGAAGGCGTCGAAGGAAAGCTCGCTTCCATGAAAATTGGTTTTAATTCGATATAATTATTTTTTTTTCCTTTCCCCCATCCTCTATCGGTAAAGTTCTTTCAAGCGGTGCTCCTACAGTCTCTTTATATTATCAACCAATTAATTGCGGGTTTTCTTTAGAGCTGGTTTTGAGTAACAGGTCCTCAAGTTAAGATCTCGACCAGGATCAGAAGGATGTAGGGCTTTTTTTTTTCTTTCTTTGAAGCAAATTGAAGAAAAGAAATTCAAGATTTAAAGGCTAAATTTCAATTTTTACTTGTGCAAAAAATAAAATTTTCTTTACTGTATTTTTACGTGGGGTGTTCTAATATCTTTTAACTTGATTATAACATCGTAACTAAAATATTGTTTTCATCTCAGCTAGAATCCCACAACGCTGGAGAAGTGAGCTGAATATAAAAGCCAAGAATTTTTCACAGAAAATCGTGTAACTATGATATCACCTAAATCGTGGTGGCTAAGTCGGGTACACGGACTGCATTTTCAGTGTTGTTTTCTAGTGGGTGTTGACTGTACACGGTTCTTCTGCATTTCAGGTGTGGACACCAAGTAGAACGGTGATAAACTACGAAATGCCCATAAGCATCATCTAAGTTGCGCTAGAATATCTCTTAAAGACGAAAAGTTTTGGATGATAGAAGATGAAAGGCGCAGGGCGGGGGGGGGGGGGAATAATGTGTGTCCTGTTCTCTGTAGGTCCACATCGACTGTTCTGGGGCAGAGAAAGAAGACTGCATCGATGACTTTTGTATAAATACTATGACATAATGATAAATGCGGTTATTACGCATAATCACCGACCATCGGTAACTTTAATAAATTTTGCGAATTTATCTCATTTACCGGTGATTATGTACAAAAACCCAGCTCGTATTGGTAACTATGATGAATCATCAAAAAATTATTTAGATTTACCGGACATTTTGCTCTAAACTTCAGCCTCGCGGATGAGGGATTCGATCGGTGATGTTGATTATGTTTAAAAATGTTGATAAGTGCGAAGAAAGCTAACATTAAAATGTGCTGATAAAAATACAAGAAATCGCTATCCATGAGGGTTATCACCAAATATCGCCAAAAAAAAATTGTCAAAGGCAAGAAAAGTCGCTAATTACAGACAAGAAATTTCAAAAGTAAGTAAAGTCACCAATTACAGGTAAAAAACAATGTCATAGACAAGAAAGAAAAGCAAGAAAAAGCATTAAAGCCACCAATCACAGACAAGAAAATTTCAAAGGCAATTTACAGCTGCAAAAGGCGCAAGTAAAGAGTTGCAATTTACAGCCGAAAAAATTTTTTCAGAGGCAATAATTTATGTCATGAAAATAATCTTAATTTCTTGATTTCTCAAATGCAAGTAAGTCTCGTTGAAAATAAGGAAGAAATTTAGAAACGTAATTCTGCGAACGGCAGAATTACGGCATATTTGGTCCGCGGACTGAAAAGTTTGTGTACCCCTGGTTTGCAAATTCATTGCTCTCAAGCATTGACATCCTTATTTTGCTCATAGATTGATTTATACTCACTAAAAAAGACGGTTACACGAAGTGGCCGGCCCCGTTGCGAATTGGCCGCACCTCAGGCTTTCGCAGTAGCATATATATATATGCCCGAGTGGCAAGATACTCCTCTTCCGCTATGAAGGTTATCATCAAGATCCACGGGTTCGAATCCTGGTAAGAACAGTTGTTCCAGATTCTGCCACGAAGCTGGGCTGGAAGAGATCTCGGCAAACGGGATAAGTCCAGTGGCAAAGTTCTGACGTTCATTCATTAATGCTAAGAACATCAGAAACAAGTTCTTTACCTACCGAGCCTGGGGTGACCGCCGATAAATGGCGCCACATTTCCCACCCAACTTCTCAGGCTGGAAATTGCCGTATGTGGCAATATATTACTGGAGTTGGTATACGTTAAAGTGGATGCTCGATATTTCTGCCTTTCGCGGGCTAGAAACTAATATATATGGGGGTCCGCCATATCAACCGTATTTTGCGGGACATTTTCATAACATTTATAGTGTCAGTTGTAAAGTGTCCCGAATCCCAACGAAATTCACTTGAATTTTTAATTTTTTAGAAAACGAAAACTGAGATTGCTTTCATGACTTATAAATTATATATTATGATAATTAAGACTATAATAGTTATAATTAATTATAGCCATATAAATGTATTAATTTCACATATTTTCTCAAACACATGCGTTTTTCTTTGGTGTGAATTGCATTTCACAATCCATTCAACCCATTTCAATCATTTTTTAGCAGTTCTAGAGTTACAGTAGTTGGCAACTTCACTTATATTCGACAAATTTTTTTCCCGATAGTTGGCGATGTCCCATACGGATCCCGATTTCCCGTAATTGTATGAAGAAAATATTGCCAGCCTTTTACTACTGATACTTTTCTACCGGAACACTTTTCGCGGTTCGAATGCAACCCATTTGACCTGCAGGGTGGAGGTTGTACCCCCCATAACATAAGGGGCTGGAAAAAAGTTAGAGGACAACCGAAAAACCACCACATCTTGAAAACGTGTGATTGTAGATGCATGAAAAATTTAGAGTAATAACTACAAGTGAAACTTGACATTTTCCACTGAAAATAATTTTTATGAGTAATGAGCACTTTTTAAAAAAAAATTGTTGAAATTATAGTAAATGTCAGAAAACCTGAAACAAAAGTATAAGGACACGTGTGTTTTTTTATTTTTTGACGTCGGGGAAGGAAATTTGCATTTTCTTCATGTTGGCGTAACAGCCGAGACTGTTTTGATCAGTCATGCGCTGTGGAATCGAATTTTTTTCTGAAAGTGTGAAGATGCCAAAGACAACATATTGATAAGATATTGAAGGGGTGAAAAGATTGCTTTCCTCAGAGAAAACGTGATGCCTGGTCATGAAATGGCGAGAATAATTAAAAGATTGAAGTTTTTCGTTTTTTTTTTTACAATTGCATAAGATTGTAGAGGATCCGAGAATTATGGAATGAAACGAGAAGGCTGCATTTTCTCTCATCCTTCGTATTACGCAAGACCCAGAGCAGACCCCCCTTATAAAACGCCACAGACGAAAGCGAATTCAATTCGCCACAAAGCACGTATCTTTCGATGCTAACTGGGATGAGGATTTTTTTTTTTTTTGATGAGAATCAATTCAGATTGACTCGATAGTATTAAATGTTACCGACTTATGCAATGACAGAGCTATATTTTGAAAATATAGGCCTATTAGGTCAGTTCCGACAGAATTTTTATTTTCTGAGGCGAATCTCATTACTTTTAAACAGTTTTTGTTTCAACAGGACAATGCAGCTGCACATGTTTCAAAGTCTAAAAGGTGTTGATTAGAACCCGCTTGTATGGTCATCGAGAAGTCCTTTTCTTAATCCTGTATAGCACTTGTGTGGCATTTTGACTCTCAAAGCGTGTAGAAGTGATTACGAAAACAAACAATCTTATCATAGTGATCAAACAAGCTTGGAAGACGATTACACAACTAGTTATTGATGGCTCATCTCTATCAATAGCATCCCTCAAGAAAAAGATTATAAGTAGATATATCGCTCGTGTCTAACCCTACTTTTCAAAATTATCCACGGCTATTTTGACTTTGACACTTCATATCCTAATCGAATCTTCACATTTTTCCGATAGACTCAATCACTCTCAAAAAAACTGAAACCTTTCCTTGCATCCACAGATTGCTTCAAATTTAGTCCCCCCCCCCCCCCGAATAATTATAGATTGGGACAACGTCCCCTCAAAGAATAGTGTACTTCGATTTTAGATTTTTTATGTAGTATTAATGTCCTATGTCAAATGCCATCACCGCATTCTCTTGTATACTCTCTGCCAAACAATATTGTATATGAATAAATAAAGAAAATTATTTTTTAATCGTAAATTATTTTTACCAGAACAAGCGTAGTTCCAATAGTAATTATTACTCTAAAATTTTCAATTTTCATACATCTGACAAGCAGAAGTTTCCATGGTATCATAGTTTTCTGGTTGTCCTTAAACTTTTTTGCACTGCCTAATTTATAGGTATTACATAAATGTTGAAAAATATTATGAGACGGCGGGGGGGGGGGGGGAGATCAAGCCCCTTGGACCTAACACAAGTTTACGCCGTGTGTGTGGGTGAGAGAGAGAGAGTTGCACAAATGCAACGTTAGTCAAAATGGATAAAGAGAGGGGAGCCAAATAGAAATTAGTCTTAAATGGGAGGGGGTAACGTTAAATTTACAGGTAAAAAATTTTGGACCAGATGAAAGCAACCTTGAGGAAAAGTGGATCTTCAAAGTTATACTGAACTGGAGCGTTTGAAATTAAAAGATCATCGACTCTCACTACAGGAAGAAGAATCAACGGACCAGATCGATTACAAAACGCACCGCGAATCAGACACCAGGAATTGACAATGTGTAGAGAGGTCTTTTTTTCCTTTGAAACTTATAGTGCTAAGAGATTGGAGAAATCGTAATTCGAAACGACTATTTCCTCCTCGAACAGAATCCGAATCAACGAAACCTACACCCAGAAACAAATCCTTTCGGCAGCTCTAATAATGGGCTATATATCTCACTTGTGTGCCCGCCCTAAACAAAACTTAATACCTAGTATGTTAAACTCGAGACTCTTGAACCAGGGACGGATTTAAACAAGTTCGAAGGGTGTAGCTCGCACCTGGCCGCAAAATATTAGGAGCCATAAAATGGGATTAAAGTGCATTGAGTGCGGATTTGATCTAGTCTTTTGAAGTCTTAGCGGAGCCCTAGTTTGAAATTCTAACAATGTGAAGATATGCCATTATTAACAAACCTTATTATGGTATACAGGTCTTATAAACTGGCTTATATGTAGCCTTATAAGCTAGTAATTTCCAAAAGGTCAAGGGATACATTAGAAATTACAATGAAAAAAATGTATAGCGAGTGACTGTGCCATGAAAAGCGTAAGGGAGGACTCTGTGCTAAACCAAAGAATCCTCGAGTAAACGCCGATGTAAAAACACTTATAAGCAGTAGCACGGGGTTGCTCGAGTACCATCAGTATTTAGTAGCATGGGCTCGAACAACCCCAAAATTAATTTAGAAATCAAAATTTCCTACATGAAATTCAAGTAGAGCACCCACAGGTCTAAAACACTTCCGACGCCGCTGCTTATGAACAATGCAAGCTGTATCACATTGTTTGCATAGCGGATATTTCTGCAACCGTTGACTTTGGCAACTTCAACGCATGGCCCACGGGGCTATGACCCTCGGAGCTTTTTACCGTGGCCCGCCGACCGTTTTTGGAAAATGTCTAAAGGCATCGAAAGACGATTAGGAAAAAAAATAATAATTTGACTTTGACCGCAGGCCAGTGAGAGACGGAGCACGAGGCCCAAATAGTTTTATGGGGCTTCTGATTTCATGCATTCCCGACAGAAAAGTCGGCATCCCAAAAGGCATACTTAATTACAGAATTTAGAGAAATGCTGAAAAAAATACTCTTTAACAAATAATACTGGACTTAAACAAAAAAATTATTTCACAATTTTTTAAAGAAATAATTTCGAAAATAATGAAATAAATAATTTTGGAATTACCAAATTCGTTTGTAACTGATAAAAATGTCTAATTAATGGAAGAATAATTCTAGAATTACTGAAAGAAGTAATTTTCGAAAAAAATATTTTCAGAATTAGTGAAAGAGTTAGGAGTTATGTCATAACGGGGAATATAAAAAATAATCCCAGAATTAGTGAAATAAATTATTCCGTAATTAATGAAAGAAACAATTTCAACATAAATTAAAGGAAATAATTTCATCAGAGTTAGCAAGAAAAATAATTTTAGAATCATTCAAAGTGAATTCAGAATAATTAAAAGAAGTAATTAATCACAGAAACTTTTCCAGAGTTAGCAAAAGAAATAATTTCAGAACTAATCAAAACTGATAACTAATAAAAGAAATAATTTCAGAATAAATGAAGTCTTCAATTAATATTAGGCCCCCGTTTAACTCTGGGGTCCCATTGGCCCTTCGATATCACTGAGCCATTGTAAATCTGGATTTCATCTTATAATTATAAGTATCTCGGTAATGAGTTGGTTATCCGTGGGCTTTGTGGGAAG
The DNA here is from genome assembly GCF_987345545.1 of Pholcus phalangioides. Lineage (NCBI taxonomy): Eukaryota > Metazoa > Arthropoda > Arachnida > Araneae > Pholcidae > Pholcus > Pholcus phalangioides. The sequence continues at coordinate 28,615,086 of NW_028301594.1, forward strand.
TTTCAATTTGGCTCACGATGTCTGAAATAGGATGAAGACCCCTGCTCTATGGTCTCCTGTATATTCGAATATACGTGGCAATCTGCGCGAGAATCTCGCGTGATAGAAGTGAAACTTCTAGTTTTGACATGACTATATTCACGAATTTTCGAAAATTTGTAATTATTATAAATACGTCAATATATAATATAAATTATGTCAAATAAAGTTATAAATGCATCAAATAAAGTTATAAATGCATCAAATAAAGTTATAAATGCATCAAATAAAGTTATAAATGCATCAAATAAAGTTATAAATGCATCAAATAAAGTTATAAATGCATCAAATAAAGTTATAAATGCATCAAATAAAGTTATAAATGCATCAAATAAAGTTATAAATGCATCAAAAACAGCCTGCACGCATGATAAAATAACCCGGCATCAATGTAATTGAATAAAAATTTATTCAAAATAAAAAAAAAACCGCGTTTTTTATGATAGCGCTGCCAATTAGGAGCTGGCACTGTGACATCACAAAACTTGCGTTCACGTGCGAAATATATTCTCGTGTGACCGGGGAGGAGTCACAAGGAGTAGGGAAAGGGCTTTCAAGTTTCGTAACTATCTTTGTCCAACACAAACCGTCCAAACCCCCCCCCCCCAAACTTTGTTTTCTTACACGGCCGAAGCTCTATTGACTACCCCCCCCCCCCACCCATGGCCCCCACAAGGCCGGGGCTGACAGGGTTCTAGTCCTGGGGCCCGGAACAATTCTCATAATTTTTTGCTTCTTCACGCTATACATGAACTATAGAAGGGCCCGTGAGAAGTCTGACCAGGGAGCCCGCGAAAGATTCGAGCCTGGGGACCCTACTCCTGGATGTGGGGGCCATGCCCCCCACCACCACCACCACAACCCATCTGTTTCTTGGCCCTTCATCATACAATCAGTTAGAGGGAAAAGAAAGTTGGGGTTTGAGGGAAAAAGAAAGCGTTTCAGTTTTTGTGATGAACTTCCTTTCCCTCATAGAAATTCACTCTTATGTCACTCTTTCACTGTCATGTCACGATAGAAGTTTCACTTCAAAAAAAAAAAAAAAACCCCCACCATTTTAATACCAATTTAGTTTCGCAATTTCTTTGGTGTTCTAGTGTCATTTCAGTACAAAATGCGTCTGCTGCATAAGTACAATACTTATTTATCTGTGAAGAGTTGATTCTCTTTGTCGGTGCCATTTTTCGAGGGTTGTTGAATATTTTACGAGTTCGGAGATTTATAAAAGCCCACCGAATTGAGGAAATAAAATTGAAGTTAAAAACTATTCACCTTCGCTAAGCAAGATTTTTTTCTCTTTACCGATTACGTTAACAAATCGAGGAAAAATTTATATTTTACTCTTAACTAACCATTTTAGTTATTTGAAAAATCCACTCTAATCAATTAAATTGCTACGTTAAATTATTGTTCCAATTAAAAATATGCTAACAGCTCCAATTTACATTCATTTTTGTAGAAAAAAAAATCGGTACGTTTCAATGAGGGTGAACCATAGATTAAAAATATTCAAACAATATAGGTATACCCGAAATACAGTAAATAAAGGGTTCGTAGCTAACAGCTAGTACCGCAATTTACTGGTGAACCGTTGATCCTAGAGTCATACTTCCAATTAGAAAAAGTACCCAATTAACGTGTGGACCTCAGATACATCATTCATGTTGCAGGGGGTTGCTTAGTTATTCAAAGAGAAAAAATAACTTTTTATGTGAGCATCCTGTGCTCAAAAACCCAATTGCAAAGTTGTTACCCTGTCTCTCCTGAAGCCAACAAAAGAAATTCTACATTTTTAAGTTCAATATGCACTGAGATATTTTTGAATTCAGAAAATGGAGAAACATTTGGAAAAAACAGAATAAACTAACGGAAAATTAGAAACGTGAAATTTTTTTTATTTGCCATAGGAGGGAGAGAGTGCAACAACTTTCTGACTAGATTTTCCAGCACAAGGTACCCGTATAAAAAGTTAATTTTTTTATTTTAATAACTATACTACCCCTTGCAGTGTGAATGACGTAACTGAGATCCACACGTTATTTGGATACCGTTTTGAATTGGAAGTATGCGTCTTAGATCAACGGTTCTCCAGTAAATTGGCTATGCACCCTGTATATACAGTGAGAACGACAGTTATGCGTGTTTCGGAACTGTATGAAGTTCCTTCTTCAGTAGGATAGAAAACAAGACAAAAAACAAGAAAACAAATACTTTATGGATATGATGCTGAGGTGAACTCGGAAAGGAAAGTCATCTTGCCTCCACCGGGACTCGAACCCAGGCCCTCTTGCATAGGGCTGCCTCTTGCATAAGGCTGCCCCCACACCTTATAGTGTTATTTCAGTACAAAGTACGGTGTAAAACTTTAAATATAATTGCAGAACTTTTTTTATCTAAAAAGAGTTGATTCCTTGTCGGTGTCATTTTTCGAGAGTTGCTGAAATTTTACATGTTCAGAGATTTATAAAATCACTCAAAATTGAGGGGGGGGGGGTCGAAAATAAAGTTCAAGGTAAAACTATTGAACTTTAAATTAAAAAACCACTTTAATAAATTAAATTGCTGTGTTGATATACTGTTTCAATTAAAAATAAACTAGAAGTATCAATTTACATTCGTTTTATATAAAAGAAAAATTCGATACGTTTTCATGGAAGTGAACCATAGACGGTTAATAGTTGATCTGGACTGCATGTAGCTTGTGGGGCATGACTTTGACGCAGCTGCTTTATATCTTTTGATATTGGGAATTTACAATTCTCATCAGTTGGAAATATACAATTCTACAACATATATACCCAGAGCTATTAAACAAAAACTATCTATCTTATCTAAAAAAAATTTATCGGAGAAACAAAATTATTTTCAACATTACTAAATTTAACAATAATTTAGTAAACGAAGTAAACAACTTACCCAGTTTTCAAATATGACGAGTCACAAACAATTCCTCACGGGCGACATCAACAACAAAAAAGATACAACTTTCAAAAAAAAAAAAAAATCCTTTAAAAGAAAAAAAACCGACGGAAAAAAAAAAGTTTTCAGTTACCGGTCGGTGGATTTAGTATTCATTCAAAATACAGTGGAGTAGTCGTGGGACGAACGAACGAATGCAACTTATCTACGCGGCTGCCACTCGGTGAATGGAGTATTAAATCTCAGGTTCCTCAGTAGGGACAGGGAGAAAAGGACGTGTATGGCATGTGAGCGCGAAGAATAATGTATTCTCTGCACAAGAAACAAAATAAAAAATAAACAAATACAACACTAGTAGTCACTATAACCACAGTGAGAGGAGAAGGTCGCGCACTTGCAGTAAAGTAAGTAAGGAAGAATTAAGAAAAAGGAGGATGTATTGAATACAGATGTTGGTCCGTTCAAAAAACAAAACAAGTGTGAGTGGTGCCTGTGAGAAAAATCAAGTTTTGACTCTTTGGCTGTCGCGATTGCGTTTGGTTCTAATAAGGACCAACTAAGCTGTTGGTGCTGCTGCGAGTGGAGCCACCTGCAAGAGTGGCTTCATCCTCTCTCCTTCTTCCACAAAAGAAAAGTAAGTAAGAGAATCTTCACATTATTATTTTATTTTTTTGTACGTAGTATCTCGAAAAGAGCCACGCGGAGAAGCCAAGATTTTGGAACTAAGATGTGTCTTAAATGTGTTGTATACTCTGTACATGCATGTGAGTGTGTGTGTGTGTATATTTTTTTTATGTGTATGTGCGCGTGTTTTTTTTTTCTATCTCTCACTCCTAACCTAAGAGTGTAATAATCAATTAGGTTTTGGCTCCGCTTTTATCCACATGTGACATCCGTTCTAATGAACAGAGGAAGCCGCTCGTTTGGTTGATGTCAGGTTCGACGTCACATACCACACTGTGCGCATCCACACGAATGATGGATATATACACACGCCCAAACTTTTTTTTTAATTTTATTTGTTTGTTTCAACAACCGAACCCACCTTTACGAGTGAGATTTAATCTGGGGCTTTGATCGAACCATCAGATTGTGACTCTCTGATTCGAGCTTTGGCACGAGAAAAAAAAAACCGCGTCAACTTTTTTTTTGGGCTATTCATGACGTATAATTTTTATTTACGTTACGTCATTGTTGGTTGTTTTTTTTTTTGAAGCTCATGGTGGTACCTGAGGAGAGACAAAAATGCTCCAACATTCCGCAGTTAAAATTCGGCTGTAATTGAAAAAAGAAAAGTACAGGTAGGCTGTAGTAAAACAGCCGCACCAGCACTTTTTTATGCCGCACCAGCATCCGGGGAGGTCTTCAAGTGCATGTGGGGTGGGGGGGAAGGGTCTTGTGATAATTAGATCTGGTAATGATTTTTAAAAGCAACTATGGAAATCGCAGGTACTTCGAGCGAGGTAGAGGTCCCTGTAGGGTCATCATTACCAAACGCGGGGCCACACTGCGAAAATAATAGCGGACCCCCTTGGCCCGATTTTTTTCCTTCTGTGAGAGAGGGGAATCGAAAATATTCAGAAAATGAAAATCCTGAAATTCAGAATAAATGCAGGAAATACTTCCAGCGTCCATGAAAATTCAGAATAAAAGAGAGAAAAAAACCACCAGAATTGATGAAAATTCATAATAAATAAAAGAAATAGTTTCAGAATTGATGAAAATTTAGAATTACCAGAACTGATGAAGATTCAGAATTACCAGAACTGATGAAGATTCAGAATTACCAGAACTGATGAAGATTCAGAATTACCAGAACTGATGAAGATTCAGAATTACCAGAACTGATGAAGATTCAGAATTACCAGAACTGATGAAGATTCAGAATTACCAGAACTGATGAAGATTCAGAATTTCCAAAACTCTTCTCTCTTTGACGAAAGCTCAGAATTGCAGAATTCATGAAAGCTCAGAATCGCAGAACTGATGACAGTGCAGAATTGCAGAATTGATGAAAGTTCAGAAGTGCAGAATTGATGACAGTTCAGAATTCCAGAATTGATGAAAATTTAGAATTTATTAAAAAAACAACTCTAGACATGGTGGAAATTGAGAATTTATGAAAGAAATAATTCCAGAATTATTTCTTTCCAGATGAAAAAGCAGATTTATACAATTGATGAAAATGAAGATTTACAGAATTTGTGAAAGAAATTATTACCGAAATGTGCCCCCCCCCCCTCCCCCCATAAGTCGGGGTCCGGTACTACCGCACTTGTAGCACACCCCTAAGAGCGGATCTGGGCCCCAGAGCATCACTTTGCTCGGGAAGGGGAATCCCCCATGACAGGGCCACCCTTACCAGACGCGGGCCCGGTGCGAAAATAATAGTGGGTGCAAGGAGCGTCTTAATAAATTCAGCCCCCCCCCCCCAGTCCCGATTTTATAAATTCTGTAGGAAAGGGGAATCGGCACATCCAAAATTTTGGAAAATTGCCAAACAAAAAAATATACATATAGACACAAAAAAATCTGAATAAACAAAAGAATTTAATGAAAATTTCTTAGTGAATTTTTTTTTAATTTGATGAAAGAAATAACTTCGAAATTGGAACCTAATGAAAGAAATTTTCTGAGAAATAATGTAAATTCAGAATCGATGAATCAAAAATGAGAAAAATAATTAGTAGAGATAATCCCAGCATTTATGAAAATTCAGAATACACGAAAGAAATAATTCGAGACCTGATAAAAATTCAGCATAAATGAAAGAAATACTTCCAGAATTGATGAAAATCCAGAATCCCAGAATTGATAAAAATTAAAAATTCTAGAATTGATGGAAATTCAGAATAAACAGAACAAATGAAAGAAATACAAGAATTCTTGAAAATCCAGAATCCCAGAATTGATAAAAATTGAAAATTCTGGAATTGATAAAAATTGAAAATTCTGGAATTGATAAAAATTGAAAATTCTGGAATTGATAAAAATCGAAAATTCTGGAATTGATAAAAATCGAAAATTCTGGAATTGATAAAAATTGAAAATTCTGGAATTGATAAAAATTTAAAATTCTGGAATTGATAAAAATTTAAAATTCTGGAATTGATAAAAATTTAAAATTCTGGAATTGATAAAAATTTAAAATTCTGGAATTGATGGAAATTCAGAATAAACAGAACAAATGAAAGAAATACAAGAATTCCTGAAAATTCTAGAATTGACAAAAATTTAGAATTCTGGAATTGAAGAAAATTCAGAATTAAAGAATTGAAGTAAATACAGCATTCTAGAATTGAAGAAAATTCTGCATTCCAGAATTGATGAAAATTCAGAATAAACAGAACAAATGAAAGAAATACTAGAATTTTTGAAAATTCTGAATTAATTGTAGAAATAACTCCAGAATCGATCTAAATTAAAAATTCTGGAATTGACAAAAATTTAGAATTCCGGAATTGAAGAAAATTTAGCATTTCAGAACTGAAGAAAATTTAGCATTTCAGAATTGAAGAAAATTCAGAATTAAAGAATTGACAGAATTAAAGAATTGAAAAAAATTTAGAATTCCAGAATTGAAGAAAATTCAGAATAAACAGAACAAATGAAAGAAATACACTGCTGGCCACCCAAATTGCAACACCAAGAAAGACAAGAGATATCGCAACAATATTTATTTTGTAGATAACATGTTGACCAAGCATCAAATGATTAAATTTATAGACTTCTGTGAAGTGTGGTTCCTGCCAAAATCAGTATCCAGAGTAGCCGCCATTGTTGGAGATCACCGCTGCCACACGCCTCGGCATTGATTCAAAGAGACTTTGGATGTGTTCTTGGGGTACAGCAGACCAAGCAGCTTCCACGCTTTGCCAAAGTTGATCTGGAGTGGCAGCTGGGGATGTAATCTGGGTCAATCGTTGAGCAACCATGGACCACATGTTTTCTATCGGCGAAAGATCCGGAGAGCGAGCTGGCCAGGGAAGCAATTCAATCTGGTGATTGACGAAGAACCTTTGGACAATGCGTGCCACGTGTGGTCACGCATTATCCTGTTGAAATATGGCTGTGGGCAAGCCCTGAAGGTAAGGAAGGACAACTGGCTCCAACACCTCGGAGATGTAGCGCTGGCTTTTTAAAGTACCGGCAATGCGTACTAGAGGAGTGCGAGAGTGATATCCAATACCACCCCATACCATAATACCCGGTGCAGGACCAGTGTGGCGGTGCATAACGCAGCTGTTCAGCATCCTGTCTCCACGGTGTCTACAGACTCGAATCCGACCATCGTGATGTTGCAGACAGAAGCGTGACTCGTCAGTAAAGACAATTTCATTCCATTTTGCCGTCCACATCCTTCTTTCATCGCACCATTGGCGGCGGAGACGTCTGTGGTTCTGCGTCAAGGGTAGACGAAGCAATGGACGTCTTGCGGACAGACCACTCTGCTGTAAACGGCGTCGAATGGTACGCGCAGACACTGGATGATGCGGTACAGACTGAATGTGCTGTGCTATGGTTCGTGATGTGGCTGAGCGATCCGTCACTGCCATACGCACAATACGCCTGTCATCACGTGAAGTGGTGCACTGAGGTGGATGCGATCGAACACGTCGGTCCGTCGTACCCTCCTGCATCCAACGATCACATATCCGCATTACAGTTGTTTGGTTTCGTCCAACACGACTACCGATTTCCGTGAAAGATAATCCACAATCTCGGTAGGCCACTATCCTTCCTCTGTCGAACTCGGATACTTGATCAAAAGATGATCGCTGTTTTCTACGAGGCATAATTGATCGTTTTTTTGAAAAAACCACAAGAAAAACACAATTGCCGTACTTCAAATCGTCCAAATCTCCAAGCCTTAAATAGCGCTTTGAAGTGGCGCCACAGGCGCGCGTGATGTGCGTCTGCGCTGAAATTCTAATCATTTGCATATCTCACCTCCGCTAATGCATGTTGTAAATTTCATATTATTTGCATGCTTCCTTCAGGGTGTTGCATTTATGGTGGCCAGCAGTGTACTTCCACGGATGAAATTTCAGATTGAATAAAAATTCAGAATTAATGAAAATTCTGAATTTACGATAGAAATTATCATTACTGTAAGTGCGGGGCCCGGTGCAACTGCAGTTTCCTTTCAGTGCTTCAGTTTCTTTCATTCTTTCAAACCGAGCACAACTCCAGTCTATGGGCAATTTACTACCGAAGTGAAACATCATGCCACAACCCCGTTACAGTCGGGATCTCGTACCATGCCATTACTGGCTGTTTCCGACATTCAGGGGAGAAGCTCTGGTGGAGAATTATTAGTTATTCCAGCATTTTAGTAGGCTCTTTCTCTCTCTCTGCAGCTTCCAGAAAAATCTCAAAAAAAAATCTCAAAAATTTTTTTCCCCTCTTTATCCATTTTTCTTGATATTAGTCTTAGTTCTTATGGAGCGCACCTCGTAACTACTGTACATTACTCGTACGTATTAAATTGAATCTGGCTGGTAAAGCGTATTTTTAAAACAATGGCATATTTTGGACAGAGGTGGATTTATGATTTTGCTGCCTTAAGGCTATACAAATTTTGCCGCCCTTCTCCCTTTCCAGTCTAATTTTCTTCACCCACTCATCCCTCAAATTTATCGTCCTAGGATGTAACCTGCTCAGCCTCCCCCCACTCCTGTAAATAAGCCTCTGACTCTTAAGTCACTCTTTTGGTCACTCCCATGCTCACATACTCTCTACGTCACTCTTTTGGTTGATCTGATGCTTTCCCACTATTTTGGTCAAAAATTCTTTAGGTCACTCTTTCGCCTGCTCACTGACCTCGTGCCTCGCTCTGTAGGTCACTCTTTTGGTCACTTACATGCTTACAAATTTGCAAGGCAACTCGTTTGGTCACTCACGTACCTAGTCCCTTGCTCTCTAGCAGAGGCAGATTCGTGTTTTTACTACCCGCGGGGGAAAAAAATTGCCGCTTTTCTCTTATGCTGCTATTTTTCTTGCCCATTCATTACTCAAAATCTTCCACCTCTCCGAACTTGCCGCCCTGGGCTATTATTGCCCGTTCAGCCCCGTAATACTCCACTGATTTTGGACATCACTTTGTGGGTCGGATTGGACCGAATTGACAAACAGCCAAGGTTTGTGGACCCACGTCAAATAATGTGGCAGAAACCCTATTTTATACGGATCTGAATATTCATTCAGATGAACAATTTTCATATGCTCGACATCACAAACCATGGAGAGAGTCTCACATTTCCGAGGGGGTCTCATATTAAAACTTCAGAATATCAAGTTTTATATTTGACAGGTGGAGGGATTCCCGGAAAAAGTTACTGGAACCCCTGCAGATTTAAAAAAACACCATCTCGCCTCCTCTAAGAACTTGAGATGTGAAATTCTACTCAAATGTATATGGTTTTTTTCCCCCAGCGAAAATCTTTTAAAATAACATGAAAAGGTGGAAGATCCTTTTGAAGTTTCGAGAGTTTTTCGGGAAAAATCTTTAATCTGATTAAAATTTTCCTTTCTATACACATATAACATATGTTTTTCTCCACTCAACTGTCTTTTTTCTCAGAAAGAAGACACCAGGAAATATGAACATATAAGAACGTATACATATATAAGCATCATTTCATTTTATAAGCTCTCTTAGGTATTGCTCGAGTGAAAAAAAAAAAGAAGTAGTTTCATGTTATACTTGGAAGTGAATACTTGTAAAGGCATATATTCTTGAGAATATACAAGAAAATGGCTGCAAAGAAAACTTTCGTTTCGGTTGGTCAGTGGTGTATCGGTTTACGGAAATTTCGCCTGCCCTGACCGTGTGAGTGACGAAGTGAGTGATCGAGTGAGTGGGACATTTCGGCTTCGGCATTTCACCCCCTTGTATAAATAAATATAAGGCTGCAAAAATATGAATAATACACATAATTTTTTTAATACAGTGAAATCAGGATAGAACTATATTTTATCGATTATAGACGATATAACTATATTTTATCGATTATACACGATATAACAGTATCATAAGATCACTTACTCACTCATGCAGTCCGTCACTTGGTCACTCATAGAGCCATTCACTTGGTCACTCATAGAGCCATTCACTTGGTCACTCATAGAGCCATTCACTTGGTCACTCATAGAGCCATTCACTTGGCCAGTCATACGGTCACTCAGTTGGTCACTTATACATTCACTCGCATACTCACTTGGTCACTCATACGGCCATTCACTTCACCAGTCATACGATCATTCAATCATTCATACAGTGACTCACTTGGTCACTCATACGGCCATTCACTTGACCAGTCATACGATCATTCAATCATTAGGTAAAACATACAGTGATTCACTTGAACACTAATACGGTCACTCACTTGATTATTCTTGTGGTCATACAGCCACTCACCCACTAACTCACTCATGCAGTCACTCACTTGATCATTCTCGTGGTCATACAGCCACTCACACTCACCCACTAACTCACTCAGTCATACAGTCATTCACTTGATCCTTGTGGTCATACAGTCACTCATACTCACCCATTAATGCGGTCTACCACTTATTCACTTACGCCATCAGCCACTCATACTCATTCACTAATACGGTCACCCATTTTTTTCTGAAAACACACAATTCATTCCACTCATTCCACTAAAAATTGTCAGCCAAGATGATGCAGGGTATATGCATCTTCGCATAAAATTTTTTCTAGAATTTAATTGTTATTCACTCATACGGTCACTCACCCAATCACTTGGTTGCTCACACAATCACGCACTTGGTTACTCACTCGTTCACTCATACGGTCAGAGCAGGCGAAATGTCCGGGGATGAAATGTCGGAAGCGGAATTTCAGTTGTAACGAATTTTAAAAGAACAATTTCTGAAAATTAACAAAAGAGGAGCTTCAAAACGTTCCAAAAATTTATCCCGTAAAATCACAGTTTCAGAGAATTAACTTGCTGAACTGTTGGGGGGGGGGGGGGGAAAGAGAAGGATTGTTCTTCTATGGCTTGTGAAGAGGAATTTTAACCAATACGGTGCATGAAAAAGAAACGAAATCTGTGGTAAGCGTTAGGAATTTTTCACATTTCTTGTTTGGCCTCGAATAAAAGGAAAACTTAAGATCGTTTCTGAAGTTGATGATGATGGAGTAAATGAAAAAGAATGTGCCATTTTAAATACGGCGTGTATCCATCTTCTGTTTCAACATTTTTGAAAAAATCGGACTAAGTTGGAATTTCAAATTCAAACAGCCTATAGAAAAAAAGACTAGACTTTCTCAAATTTTCAAAACGTTGATATAGCTGTCTTTACAGGATAAATTCGTTTAAGACATTTTCCAGGAACATACATGGTTTCAGGACATACATTCCCGAAATGTGTCAGTTACCAGCCCACTCATATAAAAAAAAGCCTTTGGAATTTGCATGTGCTTTTGGATGCATAATCTTTCGAACACTGCACGCGTTTGAGCAACGTCTCCGGAAAATTCACCACTGCGTAATTCACCGTTAGGAAAATTCACCGCCAGTAAAATTCAACGACCAACAATTCATTGAATGGAAAATTCACCGATAAACAATTCACTGACGTCAGTTCGATATGAGCGAATGAACGAGTGAATGAATGATCCAGTGAGCGAGTGAATGAATGAGTGAAACCAGCCTGCCACTAGAGGTAGACAGCTCATTCACTCACAAGGTCACTTAGTCAATCACTGGGTAGCTCATTCACTCACAAGGTCACTCAGTCAATCACTGGGTAGCTCATTCACTCACAAGGTCACTCAGTCAATCACTGGGTAGCTCATTCACTCACAAGGTCACTCATAATATGCAGAAAAAAAAAGTCTTTCGTTCGTACAATTGGACTGATTAAAAATTACCTTACTCTGGTTAAAATGTTTATTTGTATTAAAACTTGTTTGTATAAAAAAGAAAAAGCTACTAAGATGATAAGTGCGGCATATAATCCTCATTAAAAAATTCTGATACGCAGGAAAATACGATTCATAAGGCATTTAGTCCTGTAGCTACAACAGTGTAGCTCATACATGCTCGACCCGGGACCCGCGGGCTAAATGTGGCCCTCGCAGTCATCTGATGTGGCTCACGATATCAAACTTAATTTTGTAAAAATGAACTAAGCAGCACATAACTAGCCCCCTTAAATGACCCGCGGCACATTCCCAGACCACATATAAGTTACCCCTGGCTCATTTATAAATCAATTAAGTGACCTGGTACACTTTTTTTTTAGCTCATTTAAGTGGCTCACGGCACATTCTTACCTCATTCAAGTGAACCTCGGCACATTTACAGGTCATTTAAGTTAATTGAAGTGATGTTCTGGATCACTAAAGCGACCCCCAGCACATTTGCAAACTAGTGAAGCGACCCGCACTCTCCAAAAGGTTGAGCACCCTTGCTATAGCCTCTTTTACACTGAACCCCCCTCTCACCACAGTGAGCAGATTTAATGGCACAACTCCTTTTGAATTTTGTAACAAAATTCTAACCGAACCATCTGGATGTTAATTTCGGCTAATGTAATGACATTCGATTAATTCTCCAGAAGATCGAGAATAAGATAATCGTCTCATGCACAAAGCCCAGCCTTTATCTCTGTAATTTGTCAAAAAGAAATCGCAGAAAGAGAGATAAATGAGCGGAAATAAGAATAAGAAAGGAGCTTAATGTCTCTCTACGCGAGAAGACGTTCATCGCGTAACACGGGGAGGATGAAGTCTAAATAATTAAGCGGACGCAATCAACTGTCTTTTTTTCTTGGCCAATTAGGGAGGGACAAGCCACTGAATGCAGATGACAGGACGGCCCTGTCACACGCAGTCACTTGATAGTCAGGTCTCATCAGAATGAGACACCACTTATACATAACGACTCATTTAGTATTCACGGCCACGGCGGCGACTTGTTACAAGCGCTGCGCAACTCATTCCGCCGGCGAAATATATTCGCGAAAGAACGCATAAAAACGATGTAGTAACGTTTCTTATTAATGAGTTTGTTTTTGTTCTTCTGTCTAGAGTTTCGCACAAATCGATTTCTCGTCTTGAAAGAGAAATAAAAAATCGTGTGTAAGTATAACGAGCCCATCTCACGAGAAACTCAGTTAAGCCTATGTTAAACTTACGAAAGTGTACTTCTTCCATAAGAATTACTTTAACTAGCAAAAAAAAAAGCCCCCAACGTCTGACCAGATTTTCTCTATACATGGAGGAGTGAGGAAGCGTAGGAGCCCATGCCTCCCCCGAGACGACCAAAAAAATCAAATCTACTTTTGTAGATAATGGAATGTCGGAAGAGAGAAAGAAAGAGAAAACGTACTATGCTATCTCAACCCTTTTACGATCAGGGACGTAATATCGCGTCCAAACGCCAGTGGAATATATTCAATCCAGCTACTGTTTCTTCAACCTTTTTCCTCATCCCGAAGGTTTATTGTAACCCTATTAAACAAAGTTGTGTTTGTGTGCGTTCTCCCATAACCATCGCGATATCTCAACGAGATAATGATCAAACGGAGATAACGACGGTGGCGATTCTCCTCAGCATCCCCCTCCCACCCACACACATATAATGTATCTTTCTCAGAACTAATCCTTCTATTATATACTGCAATTAGAAGTGAGAAAGAGAAGTAAGAAAAACTACAAAACAAGTTTGTAGGTGAGGGTGGAGAAGTAAGGCGCTGTACTAATACTCCCTTATTTAATTATCTCTATACTGTTCCTCCCCACTCCTTATTTTTCTTTTCTTCCTTTCCCTTTCTTCCTTTCTTTAACGTGGAACAAGGCTACCACATTTATTGCCTACACGTCTTTACAGACCATTCAAATTTATCGCCAACAGCCTGATATGCGAAGGATTAAGTCAATTTCTGTTGATTTAAGGTATAAGACTACCTTTCTTGTCGCTTTTCTATAAAGTGATACTGAAGTGAACTTTAACCACTTCACGTACAAGCTTTTGGCAACAAATTTGGATTATCTATATTTGACGAATCGACGATAAATTTTGGTAAACTTGCCTCAACCTACTCGCACCTCAGGGTCGTCATTTTAACTTTTTCCTGGGGGGAGGGGGCAAAGCACATGTATTGAATGTATGTATATATATATACCATTTTAGTGTATTTTCAAAAGCCATATATAACCTGCCCCCCCTAAATGACGGGCCTGTGGCATCTTAGAAAAAGGAAGGATGGGAAGAATATAATAAATAAGGTAGGAAAAAGAGTTTTTTAAAGTCTCTTTTCGCCCTCACCCTACGAGTTCTCTTTTGCTCTTACATGTGTAGAAAGATGCATTATATATGTGGGGGGAAAATCATTGACAGGAGTGTAGAAAGAAAGGAGAGAAAAAAAAACTTTTTTTTGCCATGGATAATAGGGTTACTATACAGCTTCGCGATGGTGAGAGAAAAGAAAGAACACAGAGAGTTTATGTGAATTTATTCCAATGGTGTTTAGATGTAATATTACGCCCGTAATTGTAAAGAGGTTAATAACAATATTTGATAAAAAAAAAAAAGCGTCGCAAAATGGTGTAAATAATAATACGTTTTGGACTACCGATGCCATTTTCTATGAACAAAGCATTTTTATGTCAAATTTTAACAAAAAAATTTTGCAATATTCGAAACACGATTGCAAAAAAAGTCTGTAAAAGACGTATTTTGCTATTTCCTACACTACATTCTGCTAGTGATGTTAGTACCAAAATTTAAAGGATTGTATGGTATGCTCATAAGTTGCACCCAAATCTTTTGATGTATGAGTGAATTTTTTGAAATTTTATTTTCATATCTAGTATAAACCACTATAATTAGACAAATATATGCGATAGACCCTTAGGTTTTCGTAAAAAAAAAAAAAATCTTAACAATATATGGCAAAATATTGTATTAAAATTTTGTAATGATAGAATAAATAGATTTTTAGAAATCATGTTTCAAACTCAAGAGAAATGTCAAAAATTCTTCTTAAAACACGTTCAAAGTTTTAATACCCGGATGACTTACATGTAAAAACGCAATACTAAAGTGGGTGTAACTTCGGTTCTGAGCGTCATAGAAACAAAACAACGCCAATGTTTCGGAATTACATTCGGCTTTCATGAAAAATACAAAATAATAATAACAATAATAATAATAATAACATTAACAATAATAACCACAACAATAACAATAGATACTTTCTTCCAAAATTCCGTTTTAAACGTAGTCGGATACCTTAAAATGCTTTTGGAAGGTTAGTAACTCAAAGTTTCTTTGCAAGAGATTCCTTGTGTTTTTTTCCAAAGATGAATCCTGCGTACACCTCTGATACAGCATTATGTGAGCCGGTCTCCCATTGGAAAAAAAAAATCTCTCCTCATACGAAAATATTCAGGTATATGAAATTTTCATATGAAAATATGGAGCCACATGGCAGCAACACGGAACACGCACAACACAAATACGTTAGGAATACGCCGGAGCTTCTTGAAACCCTAGGCTGACTTAGGCTGCTCTCATAGTAGAGCGAAGAGGTACGAGTTGCAAGAACTGCGACTAGAAAAAAATGCATTAAGGGTGGAGGAAGAGATGTCCGAAGAGATATCTTTTCGTCCGGACGGAAAGATGCCGTCCCGGTTTGCCCTCCGATCGTTGTCTTTTGTTAGTCACTGGGCCAGCTGCATCAGCGCCACCGGACGGAAAAAATCTGTCAAAAGGACGGAGGACAGAAAATTTTGTTCCCAGCCTACGAAAAATGCCTGCGGGCCTGCATCTTTCCGTCCGGACTAAACCGATGTGTGTAAATGAGCCAATATGTACGGTCAAGTAGAGGGGTAGTAGTAAATGCAATAGGGTGGCCATAACTAAAATAACACTAATCAAAGACATCTGCAACGCTATCTCACTACCAGAATAGCAGAAATTTCGTATGGGGGAACTTGAAGCTGGAAAGTTTGGGAGGCACTGGACTTGAAACTTTTGTGTATGCTTGCAAACAGCAATTCATTGTTGTTTATTAAGCACTATGGATATTTTTTTAATGGCTGATTCGATATGTGCATTATACATAATCCTTTTGGAGCCTCAAGTCACGTAAACTGGACATGATAAATTATATATACACGCATATAAAAATGAGAATAATCTCGTATGTGTATGGTCACAATGTCTCAAGGCATTTCCTTTTCCGGTTTCCGTGGAAGATTTCCTGTCGCGGTTGCTATTTCGAAACGATATCTTCGAGCTTCCACCTCAGATGCCTGGACAAGGTTATCATTTTGTCGAGACGATGGCCAGCTAACTTTTTTGGACACCAGTTGAGTGAGAAGAAAACTCGCACGAAATCGTTCAATTTATCGATACAAAACGATTTTCTTCTTCTTTCAATGACTTATGGTCCCGGTTTCCAATCGATAACCCCCCCCCCCCTCCCCTCGCAGCTTAGAATCATATTTTACCGAACAAATGCGATAATCTCTCATTTATACGCCCTCTCATTTTCTCTCAGGGAAATAAACAATTTTCTGCGCTCCCTGTCAAAGGGACAGAAAAATAACGCTATTTATTTTTCATTTATAGGACTGATATGACCTTTTTATTTATGACTCATTCTTCGATGTATCTCAGTTATAAGTCACAGAAAGTTCAGATTTTTTTTGTCTCCTCCCCCCCCCCCCCATAACATTATTTCTTAAAGAGTCTAAACAGATTTTTAATGAAGGAAGTTTTCGTGTGCAACTAAATTTGTTATATTTGTGTCAGAGAAGCGTATTCTATTCTTTCCTTGGACTATATCAGTGATGGTAACCTCTTCCAGCGAAATTTCTCTCAAAAAAATTTCCCTTTTGACTAAATTTTTCCCACGCATTATGAAAAATGTGCTACCATCTAGCGGGGAGAATATGTAATAAAGTATTTCACAACAGAAAAGTATTGCACCGCATTAATTTCTTTATTGTTTTCAAAAAATTCTTTTGTTTGATGAACTCTCAAAATTTCCCACAAATGCTAAGAAATTTCCCACTTGGACAAATTTTGGCCAATTTTTCCCACGAATATGGGAAATTTCCCACAAGTTACCATCACTGGACTATATCCCTGTTTATGACTGACTAGCCACCCCCACCAGACCAACCGTGAGCCTTCGCTCTGTCGCCCCTAGGGGTGACTGACTGGTTATCGATCAGAATGGGTTGCCTATGAAGGTTCTTTCCCACTCGGTGGATTCTAGCACCCATACACATCACCTTTTTTAATGTGGCTTATCAATATCAATTGAGCAGATTGGTGCTTATTGGTTTTTCAGCGCAGGGTGACCATGTGAAAAGTTAATTCTTATTCTAATAACTATATACAAAACCCCTTCCAATATGTATGACGTATCTGAGGTTCATACGTAATTTGAATACTTTTCCTAATTGGAAGCATGCCTCTAGGATCAACGGTTCGCCAATAAAATGACATGCGCCTTAAATAGCGACTTAATTAGAAAGTAAATGCCGTTTATTTATATGTACAAACTAATTATCGTTTACATCATAAGTAAAAAGAAGTTCGATCACCACCTTTCGCGATTGGCGCTTTTTCTCTTCGTGAAGATTAATATTATAACCTCGTTATTACATAATAAATTCGCCCCCTATATTGACACATTTATCACCAGATTTGTAGTGTTAGCCAAATGAGATCTATTTGAAAAATTGTTTTCCTAAAAATCAACATTTTTTTGCCAAAATGTATTAATTTGTTTTCCTTCACTATCAAGTCAAATTTTTTGAGGGAAGGTGAATACAGTGCATAGAGCTTACCGCACGATTTTTTTTTTTTTTTTACGCTGCCGTTTCAATTAGATCACATGATGATAAATAAAACGGCAATATTTTTTGAGAAATTTTAAACTTTCATCGAAACTGTTACGCTTAAAAAGCTTCGATGAAAATGTGAAAATGGTAACTTGACGAAGGTGACTGGCGGAAACAGTAAAATAATAACGATTCAAATCAGAAACTTTTTATCAAACTAGTTATTTTATGAACTGACGTATTCAAAACGGTTAGTGGCTTCGACTTTTTTCTATTAATTATTCATCGATTCACATTTTCATGGCGATTTCTAAGTGTTGCATTTCCTTGTGACTGCAATTGATTTTTAATGCGCTGAAAAATTTTAATAAATTCACTTTACCTTTTTACAAGAACATTTTGACACGACTTCAAAATTTATTCCAGCCTAGATCATTTGATCATTTTTTCAGATGAATTTTCATTCTGGGGCGTATTTATATGGGAGAGGTTGCCTCGGGTCCCTTTTAACAGAGATGGACTTCATGCTGTCACCGCCCTAGAGGAACTACTAATTTTTCCACCCCTTTGAGATGCTCTTATATATCGTTTCTTAATTTTTTTCTGAAAAATCATGGCTCCCTCTCAGCTCTCAATTTTCAAAACGAAAGCTATTTCTTTGCTGTTTGATTTCCTAAACATGGGTTTTGTGAGAGTATTGTTTCATACACCCACTCATAACATAAATGAGATGCCTTAAAAATTTTAAACTATTTGTTAAACTTCTTCAAGACAATTTGTAACTGTGGTCGATTTCATTCAAGAAGCTTGTTGTGTTAATCAAGTTAATTGTGCTGCAGAATAATAATAATCAAAAGCTGTGACGCAACATTTAAATCTTCCGAAACTTCTGAATTGGAACAGGAAAAAAAATCTTATCTCAAAAAATTATTAGCGATACTTTATTTGTTTAAGGGGTGTCATGGCCCGTGAAGTCCATTTCTCGAACATGACTTCAAAAGATATTTCATTCAAATGAAAATCGAATGTGAAAAATTTCGTATCAATCGAGATTTTTTTTTTTTCAAAATAAAATCAAAAATTAGTGAATTATATCGTAAATGTGAACAAGACAAAACCACTTTATCAACGCAATTTTTCAAATTGCAGTTTTTGAGCTCATCCGTAAGATTAAAGAAAAATATTGCATAAAAAAATTTTGAAATTTGCTAAAATTTTTAGTAGGAATTTTATACGACACGTGTTAGTAAAAAGAACCTCGAACTTCGATATCTGATTACTCGTTTCGAAATCGAAAACACTTTCGCATATTAGTTTTTCACAAGTGTAATTCACGTGTATAATGTAATTCCCAATGTAGTATTGTGGGCCGTCGCTAGTTTCCAACCTGTATAGTCGATAGTAGTTTGATGGCCACGTTATGAGCAAAACTGGAGCTACAGCACTTTGCACCACCTAAAAAGTTTTTTTTACACTTTGTTTTAGGCCTAATTCAGCTCACTCAATGAATATTAATAGCCGAATTCGTGTCTCTTTCTCTGGATAAAATAATACAAAACTTCATTCATATCAGTTGTTATTTTTACATGATAAGTGAGAGGAGTTGCACAAAAATTATGATCAATTTTTTCCATTCAAGACAAAAAAAAATCTATTTCCTGTGTTTTCTGTAGTTTCTTTCAAACCAAGCACAACTTCGATCTATCGCCATGGATAATTTACTACCGATTTGTGCCAGAAGTGTGAGTCTCAGACCTATCAGTCTGAGTGCGTATCTAGTGTAGTGTCTAATTTTTTTTTATTGCTGCCATCTATATTTAAAATTGTGAGCGAAGTGTAATGACTGAATATTTATATCTTTATAGGGAAGGCCTGTTGCTCTGTGTGGTGAGACTTTTCAACGGGGAGATCAGCTCGCCTCGAAGGTGGGAACCACAGAAAACCAACTTCAGCCGACTGCAGTTTCCCCGTAGTACCATGTGGTAACACAATAAATTTTAAGTGGGTCTCGACAGTACTCCAAATCATTTTCTTACTTAGAAATAATCATTTTTATAAGGGGACGCAAAGTAACCCGCTCTCCTATGGGTTACTTTGCACCAATTTAAAAAAAAAATCCATAAAAATTTTCAAACAAAAATGTGATGGGCTTTTTATGGCAACAGACATGTTCTCATATTTCCTTATAGTATATCAACATCATTTTCGAAAATTATTTTGAATATTTGCTATACCTAGCACGAGAATGGTTTCCTAATAAAATCTCAAAAACGGTGTGAAGTAGTCCCGCGTTACGGTACCTTAAAACGAATCCTCATCGTACGTCCGTTTTCAAGCCGAAAAGATGTCGCATTTTCCAGCAGGATACGTATCAATACATGAACAACACTCGATATAATTTGATACTGAACATAGGCTTATACATTTTCCTCTTACCTTCTTTTACGAAAAAAACAAAACAAAAAAGAACTCTCCATATTGCGATCCATTGCGTATTAAGAGCTACCTGGAGAGAGATAGAAAGACTAGATTCTTCTCTCAGCCGCCACTGAATATCAACGAGAAGGAAATTCAATTACTTCGAGGTGTCACTGGAAAAGCAAGATAGAAAGTAAAAAAAAAAATAGCAAGAAAAAGAAGAGAGATTTTTCAATTACTTTTCGGTTTGCGCACCCCTCGCCCCCCTTTTTTTCCACCCACTAGGCACTCACTCTGACTTCAATTTTCAACGAGAGTTTTGCAATTTTCTTTCGAACAAATTGAAATACTTTTCGGATTTTTCTTTTTCTCGTCTTCTCCCCCTTCTTTGATAATATATATTTTATTCGCTGGTATCGGTTTCACGAGCGACAACTTCTCTATCTCGTCTTACTTAGAAATATAAAAAATACATTTTCCCCTCTTTCTTTACTAGGAAAAATTGCAAAAAAAAAGCGGAGTTCTCGGAAATTTGATTAAATGCCGCGGAACTGGGAAAATAGAAAATAATAATAATAATGGGGAGAGAGGGGGGAAAAAAATTGCAATGGTCATATTTCTCAATGCTCTACCATTTCCATTTCGTTTCTTCGTCGGTAGAAAATAAAATATATATTTATGGTAAAATATAGCAAAAAAATGTTCGTATATGTGTGTGTTGTGTGTATAAGTGGCTACGTATTTTCATGCATCTATTGCTCCGTAATATAAATTTTCTCGATGTCATCGTATTTACGCGAGCGTTATCTATTCCGATCTATCACCATAGAATATACGTTATATGTGTAAGAACTTTAGTAAAAGTGGCCCCAACCTGTGATACTTGTAACACTGATTATGTGACGGTCTATTCAGGGGGGTTATACGAAAAATAACCTACAGTTACCTTTACGGTGGGGAAAAAAAATCAAACTAAAGTAGTACAAAGAGAAAAACAAATTATGCAGTTGGTAATGGCACTATATTTAAAATTCAGAAATTTTCTCTTTTCACTTTAAACTATGAAAGCAGATGGCAGCACCGGTATAAAGGAGGGCGCCACCAGGTGTCGGGGTGGATATGATCGAAGTGTTTAAAAATTTCAACGGAATCCGTATAGAATGGACCACGAGTAATTAATACACCATCAATCGACTGCTTCGACAAGGGGACACCAGTGTCGTTTAGTAATGGGCAATTCCAGGTTGTGGTGTCACAGGGAGTTTTCTCTCGTAGTGTTGTTGATAAATGGAATAGCTTACTTCCGGAGGTGGTCGTGAATTCAAACACAGTTGATACGTTTAAAAAGAAGTATGTTAGACACAGTGGGGTAAATCGAGAAACTATCCATACTTAGATAAGACAACCATAAACTTTTTTTTATGGGCAGTGTATTATGTGTAATTATTATTATCATTGTTATTGATTGGGTTGCTGTCCTTTGGTTATATTTGACATCAATATTTTTTATGGGCATAATTCTTTCAGCGACCTCGTTGGGCAATTTGCCCTGTCGTTGTGGTCTTTGTATTCAACATGAAACAAGAATATCCCTAACAACATTAAATACGTCAGGGCTACGCATATATACACTCAAAACACGTTCCTGCATGCAGGAGTGTACGCAGCATCAACTTTTGAGAAGAGGATACAAGGAATTTCTTCCAGAGAATATTCAGTTACTAACATTTTCAAAAAGCATTTTGAATTAGCATAAATTAATTAGGAAAGCATATAATGGTATTTGCTTTTGAAATAATGTATTAATCTTTTTAAGATATTTAAAAATATTTTTAATTTTTTATCTTCGCGGGGGGGGGGGGGACACGAGCCCCTTGTGCCCCTCTCTCCCTGCGTACGCCTCTGCTTGCATGTACCCATTTGTTAGAAATTCCTCAGAAGGAATGTTTACAAAATGTATATACAGTAAAGTAGAGCAGTAATGGCACTACATGCAAAGTGGGTATCAAACACAGCCTCCAAAACGGTATTTAAATATACAAGCTTTACATATATATAATTACTTATCTGAATACAAGCTTTCTACAATTTCTAAAAGTACACACAAACACCCTACGCACATATATCAACGAACGTAAGCAATCCTCCCACAAATTTCAACAGAATTTTTCAACGGGAACCACATAGATTTCAAGGTATACGCTCCTAGGAGTACAAAAACTCTGTAAGCTTTTAGGGAATTATAATTACCCAATGTGTTCTACGCATTTCCAGGGAAGCACTTGAAACAAGAAAAGGTTTTAAACCACTGCTTTAGTAGAAAGAACTGATTGATGCCAAAAAAAATCCCAATTTTTCTTTTGGTTCAAGGCGTCATTTGGATATCTGAAGTTTTCCACGGCTCGCAATTTTGAATATAGGAACTTGAAAAAGTAAGAATAATAATTCAAATTTACAAACAATTCGAAGAATTGTTTCAATTTCATCGCAAGGGAAGGTCCCCCCACCCAGTAACTGGTCACGCACCCAAACTGCTCGGGAACCACTGGATTAATGTTATCCGAAATGATTCCTTTGGGAGGATTTGTGATCATTCTCACGTTGCCGTCGTTGTGTGATACGTACGTTACGTGTGACACTGACGTCCGGAACTGAATAAACCTAGGCTTTACTCGGGTAGAGTTAGCTTTATTATCTTTATTCCGGGCTTAAGTTATAACATATACAGTACATAAAAAATATTTATAAAAGAGAGTGTTTAGTTTCGTTTTGAAGTCGAGACTGGGAAACAATACAATCAATTGACTACTGGATAGTTAGTTGTTAGTTATGTAGTTAGTTAGAGTTATAACTGTTTCATGTTATAATGGTGCTGCAATCTGACTTCCATATTTTGAAGTGAAATGGCAAATGCCTGAATTTTTCATGTCGTGCCATTACTCTACTACATAATATTTTGCACTTTTTGCTCTACTTCACTGGTTTTTTCCCATCACTGCAGGTTAATTTTCGTGTACAACCTCCCCATCAATCCCTTAATAGACTGTCATTTACCGATAGTGGTACAAATGTCACATGCCACACTAATATATCCGGTGCCAATACGGTAGATCAGCTCATTTCGAACGTCAGTGGGAAATCATTTCCTGGGGATATTTATAGAGATTTCTCTCCAAATACCGCCACAATCGAAATGAATTCTTGCTTGATCGTAGATGGAGTGGTGCTCTCGCTCATAACCAGCGATTACGCCTCCCAAGAGAATCCCTATTAAAAGAGGATTTCACTTCAAATATGCATACGGGTATTCTCGCTTTACGCGATTTCGCTATAACGCAATTTTTAAAAGTTGATTTTAAGAATTTCAACCTGAAAAATTCGACTTGGAGTTTAACTTTATTCTTGGAAATGGGATTGCAAATCAAAGATATAACATAGTTAAATCATTTGACGACGAAATGTGTGTGTGCGTTGGATGTGACGTGATGTAGCTGAGACAAATATGAGAAAATTCTCAAATACAACTCACCCCAGATCTCACTGATGAACTTCGTTTGGTAACAAACTGAGAAAGCCATGAGAAATTTAATTGAAAAAGCGGTTCCAGTGAAACTAGAATTTTCATATTTGCAAGAAATATGCAGAATTCTTTGGCTTTTCTACTAAAGTTTTTATAAGGAGACGGAAAATGCTGCTTGTAAGCCGAATCCTGACTGTTTCATTAAAAAGAGCATATCAGGCTCTTCAGGAAAGAAAACATCCACACTCACTAGAATCAATTAGTAGTAGTTTTGACCAGAAGGTGGGTTCAACGGCGGGCGCACCGGGCACGCGCCCAGGGCCTCCTGAAGAAACCCCCCCTCCCCATGCTAAATTAAACTCACTTTACGTGATTTCGTCTTACGCGACTATTTTGCGGAATCCATCGCCTGAAGCGAGGGAAGGCCTGTACATGGCTCTCCGTACACGACAGTTATATTCATTCAGCGCAGCCTGTTTGTAACATTAAATCTCGAACTGTCGCATTTAGAGCTTGTCCATGCCATGCTAACAAAGAAACAATTTGTACAAATCACAACAGTAGTTAATTCATTGAGTTAAATGAAATTCCTCGAATTAAATCGATATCGACGATATCCATTATATAACATTGAGGCTGAGTTCCGAATTTTTTCAGCCCACTATAATATTGATTTTTCAACAAACGTAATAAAATTCAGCTGCACTAAAATACACATCGTCGAAATATGTATTTTACGAAAATACATAATAACGTCGAGAGTTAACGGGAGAAAAAAGTTGAATTTGAAACAATTTTCTATGCACTTGTTAAAAAGAAAAAATAAATTGCAGCCCTTATTTTCTTACAGCCCACTGCACTTGCTCAAGACCAGTCTTACCGGAATTTTATCGGGCTTGTATTTCAGACGATCTCAATTATAAATACAGTGGAACCTCTCGATAACGGACACCCATGGGATCAAGAATTTTGCCCGCTCAATAAATAGTGAAATACATTGAAGTTGTATTCCATGGAATTCAAAGAGTATCCGTTAACAGGGAGTGTTCGTTATGGAAAGTTCCACTGCTGTACATACTGCTGATCACAGTAGATGTAAGAATGCTATGATATGAGTGTATAAAATATTTATTTCATCTCATTACGCATGTTTAAGAAAATACATTATCGCCATTTCACATTATTTTTAGAAGCATAAGTGTGTGTGCGTGCGTAAAATTCAGCACTTCTTGCATGCATTCTATAATAAACTAAGATGATATGTATAAGCTATATATAAATTTACTACGTCACGCCGATCACTAAGATGGAATATGAATTGGACGATAGTTTTTATTAATACTGATTTGTATTGAAAAATCATCAGACTCTCAATTATGGTCATGGACAATAATGGCCAAAGTTTTTGATTGGCTTCGTTCGCTTTAGATAGACAATACCTAATTAAATGTAATGATGAGAGTTCTATCTGACTAGCTACTAATGACCTATTCGTTCACATTATTAGAATAATTAATTATCGATGGATTTTTCCCTTGAGAAATGTGGACAGAGTATTATTCTGGACGGCAAATGAGTGCAACTGCAGTCTGAATTTGAAGCTCCTCATCTAACGTGAATGTGATAAATCATGATCGATGAAATGTTGGTCGAAACCTCTCACTAAAGGAATATACGCGCATTACGCACTACATAGTAAAGGACGACATACAAGGGACGCCGTAAGACAAAAACAAAAAACAAAAAAAACGCAACGGGACAGAAATGCAGTAAAGGGCAAGGGAAGTAGAAATTCAAAAAGGGCAAAAATTCAGAAAATGGTAAAATTCAGGAGAAGGCATAGGAGGTAGAAATTCAGATAAGAGCAAGAGAGAGAAGGATTCAGAAAGGGCAGAAATTCAAAAATGGCGAAAATTCAGGAGAAGGGGGTAGGAATTCGGAAAGGGCAAAAATTCAGAAAAGGGTAAGCATTCAGAAGGCAAGGAAGGTAGAAATTCAGATAAGAGCAAGGGAGGGAGAGATTCAGATAAGAGGGAGGGAGGGAGGGAGGGCAGGAATTCAGATAAGAGCAAGGGAGGGAGAGATTCAGATAAGAGCGAGGGAGGGAGAGAGGGCAGGAATTCAGATAAGAGCAAGGGAAGGAGAGATTCAGAGAGGTCAGAAATTCAGATAAGAGCAAGGAACAGATTCGAAATGGGTAAAAATTCAGAAAAGGATGAAAATTCATGAGAAGGCAAAGGAGGAAGAGATTCAGATAAGAGCAAGGGAGGAAGAGATTCAGATAAGAGCAAGGGAGGGAGGGAGGGAGGGCAGGAATTCAGATAAGAGCAAGGGAGGGAGAGATTCAGATAAGAGCGAGGGAGGGGGAGAGAGGGCAGGAATTCAGATAAGAGCAAGGGAAGGAGAGATTCAGAGAGGTCAGAAATTCAGATAAGAGCAAGGAACAGATTCGAAATGGGTAAAAATTCAGAAAAGGATGAAAATTCATGAGAAGGCAAAGGAGGAAGAGATTCAGATAAGAGCAAGGGAGGAAGAGATTCAGATAAGAGCAAGGGAGGAAGAGATTCAGATAAGAGCAAGGGAGGGAGGGAGGGAGGGCAGGAATTCAGATAAGAGCAAGGGAGGGAGAGATTCAGATAAGAGCGAGGGAGGGGGAGAGAGGGCAGGAATTCAGATAAGAGCAAGGGAAGGAGAGATTCAGAGAGATCAGAAATTCAGATAAGAGCAAGGAACAGATTCGAAATGGGTAAAAATTCAGAAAAGGATGAAAATTCATGAGAAGGCAAAGGAGGAAGAGATTCAGATAAGAGCAAGGGAGGAAGAGATTCAGATAAGAGCAAGGGAGGAAGAGATTCAGATAAGAGCAAGGGAGGAAGAGATTCAGAAGGCAAAATAGACAGAAATTCAGAAAAAGGAAAATGAGGTAGAAATTCAGAAAAAAAACTAAAAGGAACAAAAGAGTAAGAAAATTAAATAAAAGGACAGATATATATAGGGGCAGCAATTCAGAAAAGTCGGGGGGGGGGAGCAAATTGAGAAAGTATCAACATATTATCACTTTTTCCGTACCCCAAGTCCAATATGAACATGACACATGAAATAATTTCTGACAGGTAATCGAAACCACACGAGTAAACGCTCCCATTGACTCCCATACGGGAAAGGCGAGGCGCGGGGGGGGGGAAGCACATTTGGTTGCTTTGTCCCCCCCCCCCCCCCCCATGGCTTCGGCACATCCTTCAAATCTGCCAATTAAAAACCAAATATATTTCTCGCGTTTACACTCATTAGTATAATATATCTACACATCTATACACAGTGAATAAAGTGCAGTATGTGCGTGCATATAATTCAGATCTTTCGCTTATTTATGAAATCGAACATATTTGAAGACTAGAACATATATCGACTAGAAATAGATAGAAATGAAAGTACGCGGCAAAGAAGCTGTGCGTCAGGGTCGCGAGTCTGATCTAAGCTCATCGGTGCGCCGCATACAATATGGTTCATGTGCTGCCGTACATGTTGATGCGCCACGTGCACGGCGTTCAAACGCTATGGCCACCACACACCCAAAAAGCGTTGCTTATCTGTTTCAAAGGCACGACGTCTCTGACCGAGACGTGGCTGCACTGGCATCCGTAGGCAGACCAGCCTGCAAAATACAATGAAACAAAATTAAAAGGAGGCCCGGTCGCTCGGAAGGAATTTTATATTTTAAACTTATGAATCCCTGCCATAGAAGTTTGCACCCGAACGGCAATAAAAAAAAAAAAAGTTCGCTTCCCCCCGCAATAAAAGTTTGCACTCGACTTTATTCCTTTATATAACAGTACTTAACTGTACATGCAACTCGTAAACATTCCTCTAGGGCAGTGGTTCTAAAACTTGTGTCTTTTAGGCTTCCTTGCCATAAGGGATATGTATCCGCTGTTCCCACGAATAACCTAATAAAGAGCCGCTTCATAGAATTGAATAGGCACACATCAATAAGGGTCAGCACCCCCCTGACAATGGTCACGGTGTACCAAGGAGCCGCTGCCACACACTTTGAGAAAGTATCAACATATTATAACTTTTTCTGTACCCCAAGTCCCACTGCTCTGGGAAATTTCTCGAATTGGTACATGCAGATACGTGTTGTGTGCATGTTTTTATGCGTAGCCTTAACTTATTTGCGTTGTCAATTTTTCCTTGTTACGTTGGTGCAGCCTTCTGTTTTGAACTGAAAATAACAAATGTTTAAATCTTTCATGTTATGTAAATATCATGCTGAAGGTCTGCCTGCTCATTGTCTGTCATGAAATCTAGCAGCAGGATTCTCATCGTGAGGATCCAGGTTCGAACCCTGTTGACGCACAGTGGTGGTCGGCTGAAGTTGGTTTTCTGCCGTTTTGCAATGTCGAGGCGTGAATGCGAGCCGGTATTCCATTTAAAAAAACCTCTTCGCAGACAGCAGGCAGACCTTCAACACTATACTAACATAACATGAAAATTCAAGCATTTGCACGTTCACTTCAAAATATGGAAGACAAATCACTTACATTGTCTTAGACTAATAACGATAACTTATGGGGGGGGGGGGGGGAAATAAGTCTGGTTCAACCTTAGCTTTGAAACATGCAAAAAAAAGTCTCGACAAAAAAAAATGATACTGTAACATAAAGCAAAATCCTGATAACTATAAACGATTTTTTCCACATGTTGTGATATTGGTCATTCCGTATTTTGAGAAAATAATAACATCCGAATGGTAACATTATCAGTGATTCTAATGGTGCTTCGCTGACCCACCTATAAGGTATATACAGGTTGAAGTTCTGTAGATTCAACGCAACCATCCTGCCGTGAATCTAATAAGTGGCGTCTGTACTGTATTTGAAAAAAAAAAAGTCTCACGATCTGTTTTATTTTTAGTATCATTGCTCAGAAAAGTTTCACGAGTGGGAGGAAGTTTTGTAACAGAGAGGAGAAACACAGCGGATGAACTTTTTTGATCAGTCAAGAGAAAGAGTAACCAACCCTTTGCCGACCGATTCGGTAATAAATTGTTGAACATGACAGCCTTTTCAAAGCCTGATAAATCTAGTTACGGAAACCTTGGCCATTATTAGGCAAAGTCTTGAGAAAGTCGGTCACCGGGGATGACGATGATGGGCTCTCGGAATAACAGCTGTTTGCGGTAATGAGATACTTCGAATTAATTTCCATTTTTCACGGCCTGACAACATCCACTTTTACCAAAAAGACTTCGCGAACAGGAAATCGGCAATTATTACTGATCGCAGAGAAGACGAAGGTCATACACTCACTCACAAACACCGAGCCTCATGTACGTATGTTCTCTCAAGGAGTTGCGAGCACACGAACGTACAACAACATACACACTCACCATCAGGCACAACAGCTGCCTTCGCACCAATCTCCCGAGCTAAACGAAAGGTCAGAACGGCCCACCATCCCCTTGACTTTTGTAAAGGTACAACCTCCACAGAAATCGGCGAATCCACTTAAAACAACACGTTTTTCTTTCATTAGGTATTCAACGAACAATTACGCTAATTGTTTCCTCGACGAGACCGACTGAAAACACACTTTCAATTTCAAAACAGCCTCGGGGCTCGATTTTAACGCGCTCGCGCGCACGCACACACACCGACGATGGGCGTCGGTCAACGTTCGTCGTCACGACTGATGGGCGTCCGTCTGTTATATAGGGCCGCACACAGCGTTATAAATGCCATCTCACACAGCACACACATATCTAGAAATGTAGGGGGACAGAGGAAACACACCCTTTTTCCACTCTCGACATCTTTTAATATTCACGAGCTGTTAGCTACATTCGCATTAGTTTCTCGAAGACTAATGGTACTTAAACGTGGCGAATTATCAATGATTACAAGACAACAGGTGAAACAGGTCTTTAAAAAATAAAATAAAATAGAATATAACAACTATCAACTCCACCTTCGTAATTAAATTTAAATTGTTTCCCCTCCGAGATGAGAACCGTAGAGAAACGGTTTGAATGGCGAAAACGTTTGATCATAGACATGTGTCCTTGAACCAAATGAAGATAGAAAGCAAAAATGTAAGTTTCTTTGGAACGAGCTGAAGGCCACCCATGAGTCTGACAGACATACACTGTCTGTACAAAAGTTCCCGGACTTTTTTGTGGGAGGGGAGTGTTCGTGGCACCATAGATGGTACCACGATGGATCGCAATTTCTCGAATACTGGCATATGGAGCCTCAGGAACAGGTAATCGGTGGTCCTATATATCCCATGCGAAATCTTCGAAATCCGAAACCCTGAAGTAAAAAAAATCTGTGTGAGAATCTCGCGCAATAGAAATGAAACTTCTAGATTTGTTCAAGTTTGATTTGTTATAACTAGATTCACTCGCCAAACATCTATCTTTTACTAGTCGCAAGATATCGAAGCTTGGGAACACACACTCCTTCCCACTCCACCCTCTAATCCAATTTTTCTTTTCTTCTAAACCAAAGCCGCTAGAAAGACTCTTTTAATGCAACTTTGTTCTAAACTGTGTGCATCACCTATCCCACCAAAGGGACGTTATTCCGGCGGCGTCACGGAGGTGAGGGGTGGAAGGGAAAGGTAATAAACTGCCTTGTCCGACGCAAACCGCAGAATGGTTCCAACAACCATTTTAAAGGAAAGGAAAGCTTGGAATCACGTTCCTCCGTTTCATTTTTGTCATTGAGGGAAAGGAAAGATTACGTCATTTCCGTTCCTCCGTTTCACTTTTTCTGACGTGGATCTGAAAATTCTCACCGTCTCTATAGAAGTTTCACTTCAAAAAAAAAAAAACACTCTTCAAAATACAGGAACCCAGATTCGCCCATCCTTAAGGAAACGCTAATATATTGCAAAAGATGTGAGGCGAAGTGAACTTGATCATGGCATAGATGGCATCACCTTACTATAAATTGCCATTCGGGCCCACCTAATTTCTTTTATTACGTTCTTTTCATTCCGAGATAGGTGTTACTATAGTCATAGTCATAGTAGTATAGTCATTTAGTTATAGTCATTTTTTGCTTTTGAGAATGCTTTCCATTTCAAAACGGGGATTTTCAAGTCGAAAATTCATAAATTGATGAAAGCTGTCAATGAAGATGAATGTGATATACAACGGGTTTTTAACCTATGGTTCGCGACCCAAACTTGGGTCGCAAGGGCTGCTGAGATGGGTCGTAAGAACCCACTTACTATCCAGGAGTAATGAAAAAAAAACATTTCCTAATTAATGAGAAATAATTCCATAATTGATAAAAAATAAGAATTAATAAGAAAAATAACTAGAATTAATAAGAAAAATAACTAGAATTAATAAGAAAAATAACTAGAATTAATAAGAAAAATAACTAGAATAAGAAAAATAACTAGAATAAGAAAAATAACTAGAATTAATAAGAAAAATAACTGGAATTAATAAGAAAAATAACTAGAATTAATAAGAAAAATAACTAGAATTAATAAGAAAAATAACTCAAAAATTAATAAGAAAAATAACTCAAAAATTAATAAGAAAAATAACTCAAAAATTAATGAATAATAATTCTAAAATTAATGGTAAAATATACGAAACGTAAAATATATGAAAAACATTAATGAAAAATGACAATTGAAAATTAAGGAGAGGAATAATTGTAGAATTAATGAAAATTCCGAATTTATGAAAGAAATAACTTGAGAATGAATTATTGAAGGCTTTCAATAACCTGGCTTTTCTCTATTAGATTCAGGTTACTGGGCTCAAGCCTTGTTGGGCCACCTATTAAGACACCGGAGTTTTACTAGATTGGAAAACTAAAAAAAAATTATATTAATCAGAAATACTTAATAAGAATTTTTTAATTAAAATTAGCTGATGAGTCACGAAGTTGATTATGGGTCATGGCTGAAGGTTAAGAACCCCTGATGCATATCACCTGATTGATTATGAGTATCCGTACATCCGCCAGAAATTTAGTGCATCTTATCAATGACAATGAAGCCGTCTCTACTGGTTATGAACCCGACCCACTTTACTTCTCGTGTGCATAAGAACTTTGACGAAAGCTTCACATTGCGATACAGGCATCTCCCACCTGTTGCTCGCGAGCACCACGGTGCTCCCTGAAGCACCCAGAGTGCTCGATGCTCATGTCCGATTTCGTACTCACGAGCGATTGATCAACGTTCCAATTAAACACGTTGTACAAATTGCATTCAAGGAGTGAAATCATCCTTATTTCATGCCTTCGAATGTAAAACTTGCCGTAAGGGTGCTCTTCTTTTGATGTTGGGTGCAGGCAGTTCTCGCGATTAGGAAAAGGTTGAAGATCTCTGCTGTTGGACGCAATCGACGAACTTTATGAACGCTCCAAAACGCGTACGGCTAGTCGAGGGTCTTATTTTGGAAACTGAGCGTATAGTCACTGGCGTTTCGGTTCTGTTAGAAATGATTATAATGGATGTAATTGCAGGTCAATATTTTATATAGCAATATTTTTGTTTCTTTTTATAGTATGCATATTAATACTCACCCCTTTTTGTTTGCAGTTTGGATCGCAATTTCTCAAATACTGGCATATGGAGTCTCAGGAACAGGTAATCGGTGGTCCTATCCCATGCAAAATCCTCGAAAATCGATACCCTGAAGTCGCATGACAAGCAACGAAGATTTTCACACTTCCTGAGAAATAGCAATGTCACAAAGGGAAAAAAAAATCCCATAAAAATACTAATCAATGTATAATCCTTAATTTGTACTAGTAATTTATAATCTCATAAACTACTGATTAATACTATGTTCATTAGGTGCGCTCCATAAGAACTTAAGAGTAAAATAAAAAAAATCAAGAAATTATATATAGGTACAGATTTTTTTTTTTCACAATATCTTCCCTCAGATAATATGCATTGGTCCCATCGTAAAACCCGCATTTCAGAGCAAGCAGAAAAGGCTTTTTTCTGGAAGCTTTCTCAGTGAATCCCACGCAACTGAAATTTCTACCAGTTCACGCCGCTTACTCGATTATAAAACACTTAAAAAACTAAAGATAATATATAGTAAATGCAATATTATAAACAATATAAAAATCTCCCCCTCCAAAGAATCCCCGCAAAAGATCTCAGCCTGGGGGCCTCGCTACAGGATGTGTGGGCCATGGGTGACTGAAGGTCAAATCTTATTAGGAAGTAAATTTTTTGGTTTGGACGAGAAATAGGGGATTAAGGATAGTTCGAAATTTTTTTTTTAATGAGGGTTTTATTCGTTAAATAGGGGATTGACCTTCATTTACGTCAGAATTTTAGAAAAAAAAAATCGTTAAATCGAGGAATTCGTTGAATGGGAGTTCGTTACATCGGGGTACGACTGTATTTCAGCTGTGCAGGGTTCACTGAGACAGCTTCGAGAAAAAGTCTTTTACTTGCTTTGAGATGGGGCTATTGCATATCATTTGAGAGAAGATTATTTAAAAATATATATTTTTTTTACTGTACCTATATTTCTTGATTTTTTATGATTTTACTCGTAATTTCTTGTAAGTGTAAAAAAGAGTGCCCGAAAGGAATGAAAATGTTTCGATGAATTCGAAAACTAAACTAAAATATGAAAAATGATCAGCAAAAGAAAACAAAGAATTAAGTTTGTGATATTAGCGTCTCTATCTCTCCGTAAAATAATAATCGGGGAAAAATATAAAAAAACTGAACTTCTTATACGGGGCCCACAATCGAAAATGCCTGTTCGTGCTTGTCTCTAATACAGTGAAAGAAATTCACCCCGTAATAATTAAATGAAAATTTCATGATATTTATCCGGTGATTGACATTTTCATTTTTATCGGTGCTAAAAATTGTCTTAAAATTTTCAAGACTTCTAAAAGACGCGAACAATGGCAAAATTCAAGAATTTCAATCACCCATATGTATGGGGGGTGAATTTCTTTCTATATAAATACGGGATGTTTTACAACATATTACGGGTCCTATGAAAACTGATTTATATCTCTGCCAGTTATTATTTTACGGAAGTGCCAGCCAGCATCACCGCTGGTTCTCCCTTTTTTGCTCATTTTTTATATTTTAATTTTAGAACTAATCGTAGAATTTTCATGTCTCTTTCAGACACTTTTAATGAAACACCCAGTACAGTAGAACTTTGTTAATTCGAATTTTGTATAATTCAAACTTTTACGATCTCCCCTTGAGAATTTTCTAATTTAATGTCAAAATTTCTTGTTTAATTGGAACTTTTTTCGTATTTTTTTAGATAATTCGTGGTTGGAGGGAAAAAAACTCCTAATTTCTGTATGAACAAATTTAGTTTGGAAAAATTTTACAGAATCCAGACTTTGTTTTCTCGATCAAGTTTTTTAAAGACTAACAAATTTTTAAAGACTTAGGCCTGCATTACACTATAAAATTTCTTTAAAGGTCTTTTATCAAACCTGAAAAATACGACCAATAAGCGTATTGGTTACATTCGAGTAAATGGAACCGATAAGCTTATTAGTCGAATTTGTCAAGTTTTATAAAAGAGCTTCCATCAAACTTTTATAGTGTAATCCTGGCCTAATAAAAGTTTTAAAAAATTCAGTTCTCAACTCTTTTCTTTTTTTTTTTTTGCTAATTTAATGCCCATTTTAATATTTTTCAGCTAGAGTACGTCGAGACCGTGCACGACTTAATACCGATTTTATGCTTTCAACCTATAGATCAAGGTGTAACATTAAAAATCTGAGTCTTTTTGTCGTCATTAAGAGTATGAAACGTATCGAAAAGTTCAGATTGTATTACATTAATGAAAGTATATTTCCTTGATAGCATAAGAATGATAAGCAAAATTGGGGAAAAAATTTCATAACTGATGATCACGAACTGTTTCCGTAAATCGGGCTTTGGACATGGTTTCAACAGCAATTCTGCAGTGATGCTGATTCCAGAACAGGGAATAATGTAGCAGCATTAATGTAGTGGAACAGGAATAATGTAACAATTTCGCAATTGATAAAAATTCAAAAATTTATAATTATTATCCTATGTGAATGTTGATGATTAAGTAGCGATTTTTAGTCATTTTACACACAGATCCAGGATAGATTAATTGAATATAATTCGAATTTTCGATAATTTGAACTTTTTTCAGTCACTTTGAACTTATAATTAACCAAGTACGACTGCATATACTATACCATTATCCAAAAGTTAATCTTAGAGTAAAATTTCAAAATATTTTAAATGTTGCCGGAGAAATTATCCTAGGCCGGTATTACACTATAAAAGTTTGGTCCTTTTATAAAACTTGAAAAATGCAGCCAATAAAGTCACCGATTGCATTTTCTAGAATGTAACCAATAACCTTATTGGTTAGATTTTTCAAGTTTTATAAAAGGGATTTTATCAAACTTTAACAGTGTAATACCGGCCCTAGACACGTTCTGGTTAAAAAAACAATAATTGTTAAAAGTTACAAAAAAATTATTTTATATATATATATTCTTGCAGTCATATTTTATTTTCACCACGTTTCATGAAGTGAGCTGTTAGACAAAATGAAGTCCATTAGCTTACGACCCTTTACCTAGAAATGGGAGGAGGGATCAAAACACAAAATTACTTCAGGAACAAGTACTGTATATAATTTTGACAATTTTTTTTTCAAAAAGAGCAAGTATACCATTCAATGAAATCTCAAGAATACTATCAGTTATTAGATACAGGGTAATCAGCGAATAAGCCCTAATTTCAAAATTAAATATCTCTACAACAAAGATCAATAGAATTATGCGGTAAACGGTACGTTTATTAGCAAAACTGTAAGAATGTTGTACAGAAATTTCAAAAATTTAGTTTTTTTAAATTTTTTAAAATTTAAAAAAAAACAAAACAAAACTGGAGATTTTGGGGTTCCGAAAATCCTCATTTGTGTGAAGTGAAACCACTGCATTCGCCTAAAGTTACTGCATGGGCTGCGGTATGCGCCAGAGGCATTATCGGCCCCTTCTTCGTGCGAGAAACGATTACTACTGAACGTTACGTTACAATTTTGGAACAATTTGTCAGCACACATGGCGCATACCACAACCCATGCAGTAACTTTAGGCGAATGCAGTGGTTTCACTTCACACAAATGAGGATTTTCGGAACCCCAAAATCTCCAGTTTTGTTTTGTTTTTTTAAATAAATTTTCGAAATTTCTGTACAACATTCTTACAGTTTTGCTAATAAACGTACCGCTTACCGCATAATTCTATTGATCTTTGTTGTAGAGATATTTAATTTTGAAATAAGGGCTTATTCGCTGATCACCCTGTATAAATCTATGTACGGCCTCTTAATGTTTGGTTGGAATGATGCGTTTTCTGACAAAGAATTTTCCTAAAATTAGCGAAAATTCAACTTTTCATAATTCAGTCAATTTTTTAGTTACAAGAAAATTAATTTCGTTCTTTTTTGATTCAATACTTCAATGCATGGGGAAAAAATGTAAAATATTTCATTTAATAATGAACTATAGAACCCTGAGATAGTATGAAAAATTTAATTTTGCAACTTTTTAAGATTTGTTTTAACTTCAATTTCTTCGAAGGGTAATGTCAGAAAATATTTTTTCGTAAGTTTTATTTTTATCCCCTAAAGTTAAGGAATGAGCCATTGGACAATGTTAACAGTGAACATCCTGTATGTACTGTAGTTTAATTGTTTTCCGTTCCTGCAGCGGCTCTCAACCAGTGCTTTGCACTTCCCAGGGACCCCGGAGAAATAGATAAATCAGTAAATAGAATATATTAAAATAGTAAAGTAAATAGAATATATTAAAATAGTAAAGTAAATAGAATATATTAAAATAGTAAAGTAAATAGAATATATTAAAACAGTAAAGTAAATAGAATATTTATTAAATAGAATAAACCAGTAAATTTGATGAATAACCAAAAAACGAGGCCTAAGGGGCTCCGCCTTAGAAATAAATATACCAAAAAGGGTTCCACGAGTCAAAATAGGCTGAGAACCGCTGCTGTAACACATAATAAATGTTTTGCCATCTCGAAATTCACCAGGACTCGATATTTCAGAATATGAATGCATTGACGCCTAAAATAGAAATGGATTATTATTATCTTTGAGGAGTAAGTTTCTAATCGATTCGGCTGAGTGTTTCTCAAGTCAAGGTTCCCACCAAAGTCTGGTGTTGATAATTTTTCTAACTAAAACCTCTGAACAAAGAAATACAATTTAAACTCTTACCCTCCCAAATGTTTTCGAATTTGTTTTCCAATTCAGAGAATTTTCCCCCCGACTTCGCCAAATATTTTACATTTTCCCTGATCATTTTTCATTTTTTATGACCTTCCAGGTCGCTGGGAACCCTATCAAAGCAGATTAAGATTAAAAAGCTGAAATTGATAAAGAAACCTACGGCTGAATTAATGCAAATTTTGATGTTGAACTTCGAATGATGTCAAGGTATAATTTCATACGCATGAAAGTTGTTTCGATATGGGACAGCCATAGGCTAATACTATAATGGTTATGAAATCTAATTTATCAAGTAATTAATCTCTTTTACAGCCTTGGATTTTTTTTGAAGGAAATTATAATCGTAAGCATTTTGAAAAATATTCTTAGTTCGCTTCGTGTACACACGCGTGAATTGAGGAAAAATAATTGAACCTGTTGGAAAGCGAACCTAAATTTAGGATGAAAGCCATACATTGCGCAAGTATTTTATAACGTAATGAATAAAGTGTATATATACGTATACACCGGTGTCGTTTTTCTCCTTTTCTTTCGGAAATCCCATATGGTATTCATAAAATGTTTAAGACAGAAAATGCAATTTACTCCATCGATTAAAGAGAATAAAAAATGATTCGCTATTGATGTAAGTTTGAATAAATTATAAATAAGTTTGAATTCAAAACGTAACACTGAAAGGGATGATGGATGAAGCTATTTTTAAATGGTTATCAGGGTTCTGAGTTAAATTTTTGAGGAAAACGAGTGAGATCTCCCACTATTTCAGCTTGAATATTACACAGATAAGATTAACGAGCGCAATACTATAATAACCAACTAAAATACCATAGCAACCAACGCTGTTGCATAATAACAACTTCATGTTATGTCTCATCCAGACTTGATGGAAGGATGAAAAAAAAATGTGGTGCGTCTGATCCTGCTGAAAATAAGTAATTATTAGAAAGCACTTCTTAGTGTTTTATGAAACTTACGCTCAAATTTTGGGCGGCACCTAGAACGAATTAAACGATTTTCTACAAAAACATATCGGAAATGCCTTTTTAGCAAAAGATTTCAGTTAACAAAATGCGATTCTGGAACGAATAATCTTCGTCGTTAACCGAGTTATCACTATATATATTGTATGTAAGAATATTTTAACATCTGGCTGATGCGAAGATGAATTCAGGAAAAAAAATTTAACTGCCCCTACTCACAGGAATAGAACCCATATCCTCTTACATGCCGGGAAACGCACTAGACCACTATGCTATAGGGACAATGAAATTCATTAGGTTTTTCGTTGCCTCTATAGCATAGTGGTCTAGCGCGCTCACCCGATTGTACGAGGATGTGGGTTCGATTCCCGTAGGGGCAGTTAAATTTTCTTTCCAAGTTCATCTTTGCATCAGCCAGTTGTTATAACTTTCGTATGAAAAGCGGAGAGTGACATCACATCTTCATATATTGTAATTGTACTCAAATTCCAACCCCCCCCCCTCCTCCCCACCAAGGGAGGACAGTTCAAATTGAGAGCAGCATACCTCACCTATTACAGCTTTTGAGGGGGAAAAAAATCGGCAACGATCCATAGAGAAAAAAAAATCTACCCTTTTTGTATGTGTTATTCTCAATGGGACGTGTGTGTGTGTATGTTTTTTTGTGAAGTTGTGAATTTTTGTTTCGATGTATGAGGTTTTCATTATAAGGCGACGTTAGATAAAATAGTATTCGATTTCTGCAGGGAGAAGGAACGCACGTTGGATTCGAGTTAATACGGTTATACCAAGGGCGTAGCGAGGGAGGGGGGGACTTGGGGGTCTGCCCCCCCCCCCCCCCCCGAACTGTGAGAAAATGGCCGAAAAATGGAAAAAGATGGCAAAATCTATTGTTCTATCACTTTGGTCCCCCCCCCCCGGAAATGAAAGGTGGTCCCCCCGCGAACGAAATTTCTGGCTACGCCCCTGGGTTATACATAGTCTATTGTCTGCATGGATAAAGTGAGAAAAAGTTTTTTATAAACCAAACTTGAAGTGAATAAGCATAACATTCTCAAAAATTCCCATGAGTGAAAAATTAAGACATCAGTAGATCATGAATAGAGTTGCTTAATGTCATTAATATTCAAGTTTATTACATCTTGCTTGGGTAAGATTCAACAATCATACGCAGAAAATATATTAGAAACAAAACAAACTGAGATCATCATTATAACGGCCGATTTCATCACATTTTCACTGAATTTCTAATGATTGTATAATGTAATTCCAAAACTTTTTCTGTAATAAACAAAATTGAATACTAAACGAATACACATAAAGTACATCAAACTCTGAATATATAAAGTTAATCATAATCTAGATCAACCAGTCCAGTATTATAAATATTTATATGGATTTTTTTTTTCCAGCACAGGATATTGAACCGTGGAGATTCTATACTCATTAAAACATTATTAAGCTTGGAGAAGGTGTCATTTATTTATTTTTTAAAGGAAAGCCTTCTTTGGAGGTGATAAATTCAATTTAAAGTGTATTCAGAGTAAAATATACATCATTCCATAGTGCTAAAGGAAAATTGAACACTTTTATGAAATTTGTATACTTTGTTTCCCATTTCCTATGATGATCAAAAAATATATATATACTATTTACCATCTATTTCTTTTTAATCATTCTATACAATTATTTGAGCTTTGTGACTGAAAATTATGATGGTCATTTATGAACTGAGGTAAATTTCATACTCTTTTCTATATTCACATCAAGGACTAGTATCAGACATCAAACTCTAATAACCCAAGAACTTTAAGCAAAAATTTCATTATGAATCAATAGAAATTTAGGATCCATTAACGAATGATGATTCAATCAAAGACAATTTATGGACGACTGCTACTGAGTGTATTTCTTCACACATGACTCCAATAACATTTTTAACTCATTATTACACACATATGGGAAGAGTAGGGAGGTTTAGAACAGTGAGAGGAGTGGGGGAAGTTGCTTTCACTCATAAATAAATCGATTAGTTTATGTTTTTTCTAGTGAATGGAACTGTAGACACTTAACATTTATCACTAAAAAAAATTTGGATAAAGATTTTCTTTCTATATTATAAATTGAAAAAATGATAATAATTTTC
Source organism: Pholcus phalangioides (assembly GCF_987345545.1). Taxonomy (NCBI): domain Eukaryota; kingdom Metazoa; phylum Arthropoda; class Arachnida; order Araneae; family Pholcidae; genus Pholcus; species Pholcus phalangioides. The sequence continues at coordinate 28,655,225 of NW_028301594.1, forward strand.
ACTATTCTAAAGTAAATAGAAGCATTTAATTTTATGAACTGATTTTTTTTAGTTTTATAACTTTTTAATGCAAATTGGATGGATGAAAGTTGAAAGAAAATAATTCTGAATATATATTGAAGCAACATTGGGACTGAAAACTATGAGGTTGGTGTTTAACACTACAATGGCGGGAGCAGTCATTTTGACTGTTTTGGATTTAAAAACGCTACATTCTCAACAGTATTTGCCATACTCAATTTTTGGCAACTTTTCATTGTTTTTGTACTTTTTTTTGTGTACAAAAAGAGAATTTGAAGACCTTGAAGATTTGTTCTGGAGTTATCAACATTTATACCTAGAACAGTCAAGAGCAGTCATTTTGACTAGTTGTGACAGGTGTTGTATGCTTTTACTTTGCGGTTTATCCCTTATCATTCACATATGGCACACAACACAACATATATTCAACATACAGATAAGAAAAAATAATATTTGTTGTATCATGTTACTGCTCTGGCTAAAAAGGCTATTTGTGGGGTTGAGGAAACTTTTTTTTATGATTGTTCCCCTGGCATGCTCAGTTTTTGTTTTCCTCATACTTTTCATGACTCTTCACCTGGCATGAAATCTGCTTTGAAAGCATCCTAGGAAACAAATGTTCATTCACAGTGTGTGGAAATGGCTCTTAGAAGAGGGAATGATATTATATCAGTACTAAATGATATTTTGGACAATGAATCTGAGGCTGTGGAGACTTACCATGCGAACTCTGACAACCTGACAACAAAGATCATGATTTTCTGGTATAATCCACCCACCCAAAAAGAGTAATGTAGTGATTTCATCAGATAATACTGATGAAAAAGAAAGACAAAGACTTTTTTTTTGCAAATTTGTGCACACTTTATAAATTAATTTGTAGAATGAAGTTTTAGAAGTATGCTAGTTTTCCCTTAATGTGAAAATATATTTATAGTAAACATAATATTATAGGTTATCCATAGCAGGTGTAAACAACTAAATAGTCTGAATAGAAAAGACTGATTCACATATAAAATGGCACACATCATCAAAACAGAACAATGTACAATGTGATTACTAGTAAGTGCAAATGTTTATCCATCTTTTTTTCTTGGTGAATCTTGTCAAAAACTGTCTTCTATATTTTCATAAAGTCGGAGAGTAATTCTATGGACATCCTGTATGCTTAAAAAGGTGAATTTCTTCAAAATCAATAAATCGAACCATGTGGAACAATGCTAGCTCTTTTTCTTTGAAAAATTTAAAGTGATTAAATAAATTATTCTAAAAAGAAGCAGCAGTCAAAATGACTGCCAGTTGCCCTTATAGGTATGCCGTATATAGTTCGGCCCTTCTAGTGTTGAAACTTTTTCATATATGAATCCACTAGGAAGAGGAATGGGACATAATAATTTTATTAACTTAAAAAATATTTAATAATTTAACTATTAATTATTTTATTTAAATCTGGTCATGTTATAATTTTCCAAAGCTTTCATCAATATTGTGATTGTCATAAACTAATGCTAAATTTGATACCACAATCAGACATTACAAAAAAAAACCTATTTGGTATAAATTTACAAAAAATGACGAGAAATTAAAAAATCTGACTAACTGTGAAACACTCATTCCCCATGTATGCCTTTGTATATGGTTACCAGATTCGGGAAAACTGAAGAGGAGGACGTCTGCACGAGCATCCTTAGTGACGTCACTTTTTCCAATTTTACAACAGATGCCGAAACTATTCAGATCAATAAAACAACAATAATTTTTCCCAACTGAAACAGAACCACTAAAAAAACGCAAAAACCGAAAAAATTCTGGGATTTTTGACGACTATTGGTCAATGAAAAAAAAACCCACAAAACACATCAATGAAATATAGGTTTCGAAGTGGGAAAAAAAAAACAATTCCAGAAACCCCCAAAAAAAGAGGACAAAAAGGAAAATTTTCCAAAACATAGGAAGAACGCTACTTGAAATGACATCAAAAAGGAGGACGGCTAGTACCTGCTTTTATAGTTGACCACTACTTCATCCTCAACGAAATTTAGGACCAGTATCACCATCTATTATGTAATCTTAATAGATGGTCATCCATCTTAAATGTCCATCCAAAAAAAGAAAACAAACTCACAGAATAGAAACACCAATTTTTCTCTTCGTCGAATTGCGTTCGGGCATCACAAATACTAAAATACTACACATCTGAGTTTCCCAAACTGGGCTCGTGCGACACTATCAAGGGGTTAATTTTGAATTTAGTTTATATATCCCTCCTATATAGAAAGAGTGTTTAAATTTTTTTGCAAATTTAAATTTCTCATGAGCAGTAAAATATTACTTATATTATGTTAATTATTTTGCATTATATGTGTTTTTGGCCTTATTTCAAAAGTGATTAAGATCTTGATTTATCAATTAAAAAATTTCATAATTTACAAAAAAAAAAATTCTAGAATGCTTTTGTTTATAGTGCCCCCCCCCTTCCTACCTGCCTCCCCCCCCCCCCCCACTCATTTACTACAATTACTGTAGACATTCATATAAATTGATGTAAATGTAATTTTACATAATTATTTACAATATATTCATCTGATTTATCAACATACACTATGTACATGTACACACCTTACATAATGGAAGCAATGCGGAAATTACTTTCTCTGAAGATATCTAAGACACATTATACAGAAGAAAGCCTCACAGTTTTTTGAAGGATCGTACAAACATGCACATATGCATATCCTTTGAAGGAAAAGCACATTCTTTGGGGCATAACATCCAGTTTGAAGCGATGACTGGTTCATCGCATCTGACGGCACTGGCAGGACATGACAGCAGCCACAAAGCAATTTTGTTCAAATAAGGGTACCTGGATTTTGTTCGCACCCAGTATTTCAATGGGTTGAACTTGTTCTCTCCGTCCAAATCTAGTTTTCCCATGACAAATAATTCTTTAAGGTAATTCTCCACTTCCTCAGTTGCCGCCCACTCATCATCTCCTTCCTCTGCAGTTACTGTGCAATAGATATCAGCAAAATGATCATTGCTCTGAGATATTCCATTAGGGTTATTTGAAGCCTTACTCTTAGAAATAAATTTCCTGCATTCGGTAACCATGAGAATTGCTTGAGTTTTTGCTTCCTCTCTATCAGCATTTGAAAGAAACACCATTTTGAATCTTGGATCGAGCATGGTCGCAAGTTTGTGAAACACAGTAATCTTGGTCACCACCTCTTCTTCTATTGCAGAATTCATATGGCTTTTCAAAGATGCAAGAAATGGTGATTCATCCACGTTTTGAAGGCAGTGATTTTTCCATTTAGTTAACCATGGTATGACAGCATTCAATGTAGGTTTTGACAAGGAAGACAGTTCTTCAACACTGTCTCTGAATATTTCTAGGAAATCCACTACTAGGCTGAGAATTTCCTGATCAAAGCTCATGATTTCATCCAATTCCCCTCTCTCATTGAGGATGTCAGCTATGTGTTCCCACTGGTTGTTAATGGACTGCAACATGCTAAGGGTAGATTTCCAACATGTACTCGCACAAAAAGTCAAATACTTTGGGAGATTTCCCTGCAGTTTGTGGTGCTTGAAATGCAGGACTAAATTCCTGCATTGATTAATGAGAGATGCAAATCCTGGTAGAGCAAAGGGATCCTCTTCATTTTCCTGTAGGCTCAGCTGGTTAAGTACAGATTGAACAGCTCTGCTCACTGAATAACAAATGCACTGTATGAAGGGATATTCCCTTTCTGTAGCAGTCACCATATTATATGAATAATCTACAACGACGAGTTTGCAGTGGTCTTCCAATTTCATAAAACTTAGACACTGCTTAAAGATTTGCAAGAAATCCTCATACGTCTTCTCCTCATAAGGAAACTCTGATGTAAACATGATCACAGATTTAAGTATCCCATCATCATCATTAGCATAATGGCAACAGACACTCAGATAAGAGGATTTACTGAAAGTATCCATCCAAACTTCTGAGGAGAAAGACGCTCCGTAACAACTTGACACTTCTTTCTTGAAGCCAGCTTCGCATGCAGTATATGCCTGGCAAAGAACAGTGCTTGAAAGATAATTTTTTGAGCAAAGAAAATTTGTTGTGTCTGCGCTACCAGACAATGCACCAGTTTGAACGAACTTTTGTAGAAGAAATTTGAATTCCTCATTGTTGAGAATGTCAAATGGTTGCAATTTGCTGAGCAGAAATAACAGGATCTGTTCTTGTAGTTTATTTGCCTGATCTCTGAAAACAGCCACTTTCTGCTGAAATGGTGGTTTGTAATCATCTTGCAGATTCGATTCACCAACGGCATCAGTATTCACAGAAATCAAATCAGAGAAAAACCGTTTTTGACGAACCATCTGAATCTTTTTTTCTTTCATGTTATACCTAGGTTTTCCACAGGACTTTAGATGAGACCTTAACGTTGATGTGCCATACGCATGGCTCCCATAACTGAAAACTGCAAAGCATTTGACGCATGCAACAAAAGATTTGCAAAGGATCATCTCTTCACCTCCGATGCATATCACATGATGTTCAATGTTGTATTTCTTGGCATCAGATTGACTGATAAGCAAACGCACATCACCAAAATTGCTCCAGACGTCACTTTTAATTCGCTTGAATTTACGAACATCCAAAACCATTTTATCTGTGACTACAGCCAATTTCTTTTCAAACAGAGTTTCTATCAATTCTTTCTGCTTTCGACGAGCACTTTCAGCTTCCAGGTCTTTGACAGAAAGTTCAAACACTGGTTTTGTAAAATATCGCTTGCTGTTAACTCTTGCAGAAGTACTCTTTGGTTTTCTTGAGCCTTTCCTAAAATAGAAGAGATGATTACTAAAAAGGAATTGTAGGGAAGAATCACAGATGTATAAATTATCCTCCAAAAGCAATAAATGAACTGACTCTGTAAAACTTGCTTCCTTTATTCAAAGTCTGTTCATAAATTTTCTATCAATTTCAATACTCGAAACATAATTTATATGATAATTTTAAGATGAATGTGAGCTCTCAAACTTCGTTTTGCAGAGCGAATCTTTTTTCCTAAAGAAACTAACAATGTATACGTGATACAAATTTATTGTTTTTTGCTTCATATCTTCTGGTATTCACTCCAGTATTTTGTATATTGAATATATATTGATGGTTCTTGAATAGAACTTGTATCATCTCCAACATTGCCTGTTATTTCAAAGACACAAAATTCTCACAAACTGAATAATCTGTTTCCCGTCTCTTTGGAAGATCTTGCAAAAATACCTTTACAATAGATCAAAAATTGTATTACATCAATAGGCCTAGATGTGTTTGAATTTTATTCATTTATTTGATCTTTATTTTATGATAAAATAAAACCATTTCAAATCATATACATTTATTAAAAATCATACAGTCACTCTACTAGCACGCACGCATGCACACCAACAATTACCTTAACATCATCTGTAGTCAAAACAGGCGATCTTTACATTTCATGTAAATCCCTTTCATGTTGTCCCTTGCGCAATCCTCCCCCCCCCCCTTTTCCTGTTTACTATTACTATATAACTATTACTATACTATTAATTTTATATACTGTGCACAGGTAACAGGGCATATGACATGTCAATGGCAAACCGCTGATCCCTGATATGTCATTTATGCTACAAGGGGTTGTTTAGTTATTGAAATAAAGAAAATAACTTTTTACACTGACACTCTGCCCAAAAACCTAACTAGAAAGTTGTTGTGCTGTCTATCCTGATGCCAACAAAAAAGAAAAACAGCATTTTCAAGTGCAATATTCACTGAGAAAAATGACGGAAGGTGGGAAAAAAGCTATATAAATGCGTATAAACCGTTTTACCTACATTTAATGCTGTTTTTCCCCAACTTTCCTCCATTTTTCGAAATTGAATATCTCAGTTTAGAAACATGGGGTTTTTTTTTGGCATTTAGATTTCTGGGCAGAGGGTGTCAGTTTACAAAGTTAATTTTTTTTTCATTTTAATAACTATATAATCCCTTGCAACATAAATGACATACCTGGGTACTAAACATTATTTGGATATCAAGGAAACATTTTATTTTCTGGATATTACTTTGGGACTACAGGATTTGGATACTTTTCCCAAACTGGAAGTATGCCCCTAGGAACAGCAGATCTCCAGTAAAATGTCATACGTCCTGTTACATATGCACCCTGTATAATATAAAAATGAGCTAATTTAAATAATGAGCTTAATACAAGTTTGCACACTCAAAAAAAGCTTTTATATGACTCTGGGTAAAAGAAACTTTTACTGAAAACGTTTCTCACAAATTGTTTTCCCACAAACAAATATGACATTTTGGTGTCGAAAGCTCTATAAGTTAGCATTTAATAATTCATCTTCAAAAATTCCATATTTATAAATAATATTCATCTAGCCATGCTTAAAATAAACCTTGTAAAGTAGTGCATTGAAACTCAAGGATTTATCAATGATAAAAAAAACGATCAAAGGCAAATGTGTCTCAAAGTCTCCTTGACTTTGAATGGCATTTATATGTTATTCACTCTCAATTATTATGGGAAAATAATTTCTATATAAAACAAAGTTTTTCAGACTAACTTTTTTTTGCAAATTTCCATTGCTTTTAAACATTTTGCGACTTCTCATTTCTGTACCTCAGAAAAATACTATTGTATGTCTATTTTTGTCTATTTTGAGATATTACTCTATTCTTGTAGTTCTCATTCTGTAGTTTAGGGTCATAGTATTATATTTTAACTAAAATAATTTTTAAAATTTCTAATTTATTTTAGCTAAAATACAATACTATGTCCCTAAACTATAGAATGAGAACTACAAAGAATACAGTAATACAGTTGATCCCGCTTATAGTGTTCCGGCTTAGAAAGTTTTCCAGCTTAGTACAACTGATTTTCGAGAATTTAACCTTTTTTTCCTATATTGATAATTTTAACTTTTCCCGGATACAACGTTTGAATTTTTTGCTATTCTTGCTTACAACATTCTAAAAAATTCACATCAGGCTTTTTCCTCTCTTGAAAACAGCATAATGTTTTGCCTTTTTCACCGGTAAAGAAACTAAAATGGTGGTTATTTGTGATATACAATTAAAATTAACTATTATGTGAAAACTAGAGGTAGGAGTTCTCTTTTATGGCTCTTTGGAAGCCGGTTATTTTTTCGGCATAAAGAATCAACTGAAGGTATGTTTATTTTTTCAAGGGTTTTAGGCACAATAATAATTTTAATATATTTTTTCTTTTTCTCTCACTTTGTCCAACAATAGTGTGCAGAGCATAAACTGCCCTTACAACTGATCTCACACCAGGGTGATCGAAGTTATGCCACTGAACAGGAAGACTAACAGATAAGATTTAGAAAAAGTTCTCAGAAGAGGTTAATTTTTTTCCTTTGCAGTCTTATTCCGATTTTAGATTCATTCCGAAAAATGGCTCCTCCAAAAAACGAATCTTAGTGATGTTAGTATAGTGATGTTATAGATGACTGCATATAATAAAGGAATGAAACGGTGGGTCTTCTCATCCAACTCTGAATCTATTGATACAAAATGACGTTGGAAAATAGTAAGATGGACACAAAACATAAACAACTTGACAGATTTTCAAACGCTTCAAGTAGCATTTGAAGGCAGCTTTTTCCCAGATAAGAAAAATTGAATTTCCCAACTGTACTTCTTGGAATTTAATTCTTCACAGAACAATCAATATGATGCTTTCATGACCTTTGAAATTTTGGAATATGAAGTAGTAACATCGTTAGATTTTGCCGAACATAGTTCAAGTCAGAATGTCGCAGAGCAAGTTAAAAAGAAAAGCTCTAAGTGTAGGGAATTAAATAAAAATTCTTAAATTTGTAGATAATAATCTTTTTTGTTTTTGAGAGTTGACACCAAAAAAATTTAATTTACCTCCCCAGCACATTAAACATCATCTTAAGTTCAAAGATGCATTGTACATCAATATCAAAATGTAAGATTTCTTTTTTTACTTCTATTTTTTGTTTTTTCCCTACAAACTACATCCTGTATAGTACACGTAAATACTTAATGAAATAACAAATACATAATTTCTTCCCATTAAATCTCTATATGTGCCATATAATGTTTGCCAATAAATTAAAAAAACATACATTAAAAAAGCCATGGTAGGTGAGAAACTATGTCTTACAATTCTTATACACATTTCCTGCTTAAAACATATTCCTACTAGTTTGTTAGTTGTAGTTTTTGAAAAACGTTATAAGAGGGATTGACTGTATCTTAAAATTGACAAAAATGGGCATACATGAGTCTGAGGTATAGATTTGTTGAAGTTACAACTAAATCAACCAAAAAGTCACAGAGCAGAGTTTAATAACCAGCTACTGTATTCATGGAAAGCTGGAAGAAAGAGAAAAAAATCCCTTGCGATTATCTTACTGGTAAAGGTTTCTTGTTATACGAAGAAAATAACTTTAAAATGCGCTGAAGTTTGCTGTTTCACAATAAATGATAAACAGAGCAGAATTTCAGAATTTTTAAAAGTTTAGGATTTGTTTTAAAGTTGGTAAAGTGGATAGGCAAGTTTCAGTTCTTTTTTTTTTGTCTCGTTTTTATGACTTGTGTGATATACAAATTTCTATTAAATTTTCTTTATAACAAAGTTTTTAAGTGGAACTATGAGACTTTGTTAAATAGACTTGTGTGTGACTGCATATGCATGATTTATGAAGAGATGTACTTGAAATGGGGGTCAAATTAACACAATTGGTCAATTGGGGAGGGTCAATTGAAGATAAAAAATCTTATATGAAGTATAGAGGATACCATTTGAGTGAGTTATAAGGCCAATTTCAACATAAATGGCAAAATGAACTAAGAAGCAGCTCATCTTTGGGTAATTTACAATGATACCTCAGCCTTGGCTTATGAATTTTTCAGCTAACGAATATTTTAGTTGATATGGATACACACATTAACAAAAAACAGTTTTTGACCTTTGAAGACCTGACACACCCCGCTTCCCATCTAAGAGAGATATCGAAGCGTTCCCGAAGGATGAGTGTATCATAAAACAGCTGCGTTGTGAGCTGGATTTTTTTGCCAATCAAAATAAATCCAATGACTAACTGTCACTCAAGCCAGATTTCTACCTTGAAATTGCTTTCCATAGACACCTCTCTTTTAGAAAGATTATGAGCCATTTTATGTAAAATGAATGATTAAGCTAAAAGAGAATATGCAAAAAAAAAAACCAAAAAACAACCTAGTTTTGAATGGTTTTAGTGCATATTGGGTAAGATTTTTATCGCTAACTAATGTTCTAAAAACTCATATTTTTCATCTGCATGTGCATGTAACAGAAATCAGCTGTCACATAACACACAACCATAGTGCTTTTTTATTGTTTTACGAAAGTTACTTTCAATTTTTGGACACTCTCTGGAACTAGTTAAATGGTTTTTCATAGAATCCTATGGAAAATCAGGTTTCAACTACTGTGTGAATATGATTCCAAAATGAATTATCTTCGTTAGCTGAAGTATCGCTATACGTTGAGCTTGATGACTTGATTGATTACTAAATGTGTATAGTTAACTCATGCTTTTACAAACTTGCTACAATTTTCTTTTCTCTTTTGCAACAGATTATAAGAATTTCAAGGGAGAAAAATTATATAATGATCAATAAATCAGCGACTATATAAGCTGGGCAGAAAGCACAAGCCTTCTATTCATTCACAGATCATGAATGAATAGAATATGAATTCCCTGGAGGGATCATGCTGATCCCTTGGGAATACGTGTGGATCACGTTATTATTTAAAAAAAAAAGAAAAAAGATCAATGGTAGTGTAAATAAGATTAGCAATTTATGGTTAAACTTCATTAACTAACAGCATTTGATAATCATCAGCGCTTTCTCCAGAACAAATATACAGCACTTATGGCTAAGAATTTTCGATGCCACAAAATTGTGCATTGATCAAAATTCACAATGCTCATAAAGTTTTCCTACTGGAGATGAATCTGGCGTGATCTAGAAAACAAGAGGCAATCTGTGAATATTATCTTCCCTGTGTGTTTCTGAGAATAAAATAAATATTTTCAATGCAGACTTTTATGTTCATATTCTTTTATTTAAAATTTCTGTTTGAAAAAACAGTGGTTGAAAAATAGTGTGAAACCTTATGGGCAAATTCAAACCCCTGAAAGGAACTCTTTTTTCCCCCTTGCATTTGAAAGCTGTATACATTAAAGAAAAATGTTATGAATATTATATTTGTTTGAAATTTTTATCTTTCCAACAGCCCAGAATTGATACTGTACGATTTCAGGTGTGGTATGAAATTAAAACTTGAGAAAAATACGATTCAGCATCTGGAATTGGTAGAAATGAAATAATAGCATACAGCACAAATGTTTTATTCACGGATAAAATGGATTGCATACGTCTAAAAATATAAAGTTGTTAATGGTTGCTAACTTTCTGGTTTCATATTTTCTTCATTTTAATGTTATTTTAATTTATCTGCTCTTTGGGAAACTAAAAACTTCCTTATATGTTTATGATTGAAATCTTATTTTCCATCAGTCACCCCCAAATACACAATCAAACTTCATTAGATGAAGTTAAAGAAAAAAATATTTCATACTGCATTTCGCATTCATCTACAAAAGTGTGATTTGATTAGGGGTCATTCAAGTATTACATCAGCATCAAGGGGGGAAGGGGGTTTCGGATATGCTGACTTTTGATGACAAGGGGGGGGGGGGGTTTGAAGGTTGCTTACGCCATCAACCCCCTCGTTTTGAAGATAGGAAATATTCTAAGCTGATGATGAAATTATGCTGACAAGGGGGGGGGGGCGGTCAAAAATGGCTGAAAATCTACTTACATAATACTTGAATGGCCCCTTATGTCTAACATAAGAATATTTAATTTGTATCAAACTAAATATTGTATTAAGCCAGTTTGTCTTCACAAGGTTAAGCTGTAGTTTTTAAAATTTAATGAATAAAATGATACTCACCTTTGTGTGGTACTGCTTGACACCCCATTTGAAGAAACTTGATTTCCTCCAACATAAACAACTGTACATCTATAAAAAAAGAAGTGTGATCAACTACAAATAACAAAAGTAGACATACCAAAAAAATATTCAAATAATTGTCTCGTGTCAAACTTTTGACATCACTAACTAATGAATTATATTGCCTCCCATACAATATTTGAAGATTAAAAAAACTATTTTGATTAGTAATATATAAAAGTAACTTTAGAAACAGGTCTTAAAATATCTTGAAATGATTACGATGCTTGAAATAATTTAAGTTCCATAGAAATCTACATAAACCTGTTTGACATCAAAGAAATTATGCATATTCATATTTAGTTCAGTTTGTTGGATAGTTTGAAAAATGAAAATAGTGTTAAATATTTAAAGTAATCTCAATTTAAAATGCATAAAATCTGCATGTGCAAACTTCACTACTTTAAGAAAAAGGTCATTCTAAAATCTCAAGCGACAGGTTCATAATCCACATATGCTAATTTCATTCACCAATAATGAAATTGAGATAGAACGAACTGCTGGTTATATTTTTCGGAAAATGTTTTTTTTTACTATATGCCATTTAAACATCTTTAAAAAAATATTTTTAAAAATATTTATTAATATTTCATATACAAATCTGTGGATACAGCCAATTTCCGCTTTAACGAATACCGTTATAACAAAAATCTGCTTATAACAAAAACTTTTCTAATTCCCTAAATAAGTTTACATAGAAACAATGTAAAAAAATCTGGAATTCCTTTATAAAAAATTTCATTATTACAAAGTGATTTCTCTGGTCTCTTGGAGTTCCTTATAATGGGATTCAACTGTAATACACAAAGGTATATATAATCTGCACTAAGATTATATTTATTCATGCTTTTTAATGTATAATCCAAGGATGGATGAATGTATAATCTGTAATCTAAAATGAGGATGTTGTACAGTCATAGGCGGAGATAGACTTGGTAGTCTGGGGGGGGGGGCACGATGATGATGATGTCAATTCATATACATACACATACATTAGATCTGCCCTCTCCACTTTTGATGCTGGGGGGCAATGCCCCCCCCCCCTGTATCTCCGCCAATGTGTACAGTCCCTACTTGTTAACTAGAACACCCTTCAATTGCTTTATAATGAGGACTCAAAATTGACTAGGAGTGGAGGGGTAAGGTCCAGTCCGCAGCTTTTGTGATGCAGCCCCTATGTAGGATCCTATGTTATTAACACATTGTGAATGAATGGCGAAGGGCTTCCTCCAACCTGCACTAGCCAGTGTAGAGAACTATGGCAGAAATTCCCAGAGAAGTTTAGAAGAGATCTAGATCCAGCAACAGGTTGAAAATGATGCTGTGTCTGGTCGTGTGGACATTGTGCTGGATTCTGATCATTGATCTCTGTTGGTAGCACAGTGCTGGTCGGCTGAAGCTGGTTTTCTAACTTTGAGACGTGAATGCGGGCTGATCTCTCATTTCAAAAACAAAACAAAAAGCAGACAGACATTCAATACTTTCACACAACACGTAAATTCAAGCATTTACCATCTTTACTTTAAAATATGTAATAAAGATGGCAGCAACAGCAAGAACACAATACACATAGAACACTCTAACAACATTAATACCTTAGGGCCATGCGTATACACACACTCACACAGCATGTTCCGATTCGTCAGAAATTTCCCACAGGAATATGTACGAGGTGCATGTACGGTTAAGTAGTCAGAGGCATACACAGGAGCTACCTCAGGAGGGGGCAAAAAAATTTTCTTCCTGAGAAATTTTGAGTTAGCACCCTTCAAAAAGCATTTAAATTAATAAAAATTAGTTGATATAGTATATAAAGGGTATTTTCTTCCAATATTTTAATTTTTTCACCGACATATAAATTTTTTTTCCCCCTAATTTTTGGTCCAGGAGAGATCTCCCCCCCCCCCCCCCCGTAAGCACAGTCAAATCTTGATAAGTCGAATGTGCAGCACCCGACAAAAAATATTATTTCGAGTTATCGTTAGTTCGACTTATAGAAAATTCTGATTCTAATCTACTGGAGATGAAGAAATTGGCACAGATAAACTATTTCTTCTAAGGCAATAATATTTCATTGGGAATCGAATTAATAGTTTGGATGGATAATTAGTTTGAAGAGAGTCTTGCTCGAATAATGTCCTAGTTTTATACCTTGTTCAAGATTTTTGATGCAGTATTCGGATCAGATGCCTTACTTTGCAACAACATACTTTTTCTTGAAAATTGTATTTCTTTCCATTTCATCAATGTGTTCTTTTTTAATATGATGATATTATGCATTACTACAACACATATAAAATTATTGCTTTATAAAATTACTATTAGTTCTTGTGTTAGCATCACAAATATTGAAGATTTTAATAAAAAGATCTGAAGATAAGACACATTCCAGCTGCAGTCATAAATATCATTAAATGAGGAAACATTTGATGATTTGAAATGTTAGTCTTTAAAATTAAAAATATAGCAAGTTTACAAGCTAGAATAATTATAATGATAAATTCCAATGCCGGATTGAAACCAGTAGGATATGCAATACAGCAGTGTTTCTCAAAGGAGTACAATATTCGAATATGATTGTCTTTTTTTTTTTTTTTTTGATATCACGTCAAAAAAACATGAAATTAGAGGAAAAATAAAACTCAAAAGGCATTCACCTTCTCTTAGAATATTCACTGAGCGGCGTCACACTTGGTATGATTGGACTTGCACCCTAAAAAAAAGAGAAAATATTTCATCAAGATTTTAACGAGTGTTAAGATATTTTTCATTGAGTTTTTCCTTCCTTGAGGAAAATCCAGAACTGAATAAAAAAAATTATCATTCGCAAATAAGCCATAAAATGACAGTTCCCGAAAAAAGTTAACTCCAAGACAAATTTGCATTGTTATATTTATAGAAGAGAGCATGCATTAAGCAACGAAAGTCTTTCACTTAGCAAATGATTTACGTAATGAAATAAAAGGTTTTAATTTAGGTGTAAAAATGCAATAATAGTTAATCTAAAACCTGTCTTACCAGTGGCTCTGGAATACTGCAGATTGAATGTATTGCGGCATCTAATTCCTCAGTAACATTACTGCCAGATGCACATCTGAAATTGGAAACAAAAGTCAAGCCTAATTTATATTATTTTATTCTATTTATGATCAACGTTGGTAAATATGAATATAATTAATATATTGACCATTTTGTGCTCATTCAGGATACATTCATGCATTCACTCACTCTTTTTCAATCAAACTGATGCAGATTCATAATGCCAGTGGGTTAATTATGGGCTCTATACAACAAATTTATATGCATAATGAAATTTTTATGAAAAGCTTATATTTTCGTTTTTATGGGAAGGAAAAATGTCTGGTTCCACCTTAGCTTCAGAATGTGTAAAAAAAACCATCACAGTTTAAACCGAGAAATCTTGTTAACTGTAAACAATTTTTCTCCCATGTAATGATATTGTTTCTCTCTATAATTTGCAAAAATGATAAAAATACTCAAATGATAACATTACCAGTGATTACCAATAAGCAGCGTCTACTGTATTGAGCTATCCAAAAATTTTCATCAAATTATGTCAAATAATCAAGGTTCTGCTGTATTTAAAGTAAATCAAGAGGCTTCAGTTGAAAATATTATTAACATTGAGACATTAACTGAGCATACATGCCAACCTTGGGACATAGCTTCTCTGTCGTGGCAATGTATGTCGATGGGGGGGGGGGGGTGAATCTACCTTCCCATCAACATTTTTTTTTTTCATTTCTATTTTAAAATTTTAAAAATTAAAAAATTAATTTTATTATTTTCTTCAACTTGACCCTATTGGCATAACTCTAACAAACATTTAAAGTAGCTTTCTGTTTATGTTCAGGCTTTCTAGACATGAATATTCCTCACGAAATCAATGTTTGGAACAGGACGTTATTACTGCTTCGTTGCCGTCAACATCCCGCTTTTACTTTCTTTGTAGAAACTTTTCTATGAAAATGTTGAGAAACTTCATAAATTATTCAACTTCTGCTCATTCCCCCCCCCCTAATTCAACAATTAAAACGCTTTGGGTATAAGTGCCCACCTGGTGATTTACCTTGCAGTGTGCAAAAAGCCAAACAAAGCAAACCTTTACGATGACTATCAACAACAAGGTTGCTTCAGTTCTTTTTAAATTACGTTTGATATTCATTCTTTGGAGATAATGTCTTTGTGTGACATCATTTTGTACTTAACAGGATAATAGAATTCAGAGAAATCTGCAATCAAAAACAAATACTTCTGAGAAAAAAAAATATACTTTTCATTAATTTTTTCGCGGTTCGCCATAATTCCGTATTTTATGTAGTAGTAGTAGGGGAGTATAATACCCCGTATATAAACACAGTATTTATATAGATGTATTAAAAAAAATTTTACATACTCCTTTATATTTTCCTCTGACTGTTCATGGGAAGACCTCTTACTGGAGCCAATATATTTCGATTCAACTTCATCAAGCAACTCATCTATGTCATCTGCCATCGCATATCTGAAAATATATTTAAAAAAACATGCAATAAGAAGCCTGATTTTTTTCTTCTTTTTTGTAATTCACACTCAAGTGAAACAAACAAAAAAAATTAAATTAAACCTCGCCAGCTCGATTTTCCCTCTAATTCAATTTTTAACCTGTGTGACACACTTTTTCTTTTGTTTTTTTGTGCACAGCAAGACAATCTGTCATACATGTAAATAGTGAATTTCAGGATTTTCCACATGCTACTACTTTAACCATACATGCATCTCATTAACAATTTTCTGAGGAATGTTAATGAGATCATTCATGTTCATCTCTCTAATGGATCATTTAATCCTGATTGTATCGTGTTCAATGTGTGTTTTCTGATGGATCGTTTCCATAGAACGCATATAATTATTTCATTTGTTGAATAAATAGAAGATGCTCTCCAACACGACCCAGCCTCCTAGGAGATGAAGTTGTCTTGCACAACAGCTATGAACGTGAGCAGTCATCAATCAATCAATCTCTAATGGATCGGTACATGCCAGATCGTGTATTCTGAGTTTTATATGTGTGATCTCTACCATATTTAGGTTTTCAGATTTATGTGTGTTTTGTGTTGTGCTGTTGCTGTCATCATTTTGAAGTGAGAAGTGGCATATGCCTGAATTTTCTTAAAATATAAGTAGGCCTATCATGTTGAAGATCCATCTGCTTCCTGCAGAGACACTTTTTCAAATTAAAGACTGGTTCTCATTTATGCCTGAAAGATTTTGAGCATGCTGAAATACAGTAGAGTCTCGAAAATCTGATCCCTGTTCGGATGATCCGAGGCACTCAAAATTTTTGAATTTCCTTCTTGAGATCCTCTTTTTCTTTTTTTCCCCCTTCCAAGAACCCGAATTCATAATTTTTTTCCCAGGAATACTATGTAGTAAGTACATATTGTACAGTAATTCAAGTTTGAAAGTGACTAGACAGCCCCAGCCCTATAATCGGTAACTGGTGGAATAAAATATTAGACTCCCTTGAATGGATGTATGACATTCTAACTTTTTCGAGGGGTCACTGAGAAAGAGGAGCAGGTTTAGCAGTTCCCTTCATAATGGTCAACATGGCATAGTCCTCTAATTGCTTGCATAAAAGTATTGGAAAGGCAGTTGAAAACGATCAGTGTCATTTGCTATCAATCCCATCTGCCTCAACTGTTCTTAGCAGTGCTGTCTTAACGCATGGCCCGGGGGCCTCACAAAAATGAGATCCGGTTGAAATTTTCTAGAATTTACAAGGTAGGGGCTTGGAAAAACCACTTGGCCCGGGGCCCTATGATGCTCTTAAGACGGCCCTGGTTCTCAGTCACTCCCTCATCTATGTGCCCTTTTCAAATTCTTCATTTTTTGAAACAGATCGTTACATCTATATCTTATTTAAGAATAAAAACACAGTAAGTATACTATTACTGCTTTGCTTGTCCTTTAAGTAAAACCATCATTTAAAGCATTTTTTATTGTTTTCGGATAAATTGAGTTTTTCGATAGTTCAAGGTGACCCCGGTTTCATCCACCTCAGATTATTGAGGCTCTACTGTTCTTTCATAGCTGCTTCAAAGAAACATTAATCACAAGGAAAAAAATTAACATTACATTCTGATTAGTGAAACAACATTGTATTTTGATAAAGTCTGAAATCTGAAAGTAACACATACAGTCACTGCCGTCGCTTACAAGAATCATGTTTGGTTCTTATAAGCAGTTGATCCTTATGTTAGGAAATTTTTCTCTGCTGCTTCCATATATTGAAAATAACACACGTGGGGAGAAGGAGGAAGGGGGGGTCTTAAGTCAAAGTTTTGTTTTGGTAGTAAAAAACGAGAGGGGGACTGATTTGGAGTTTCTTGTTCCATAGTTTAATTCTCAATATTTTAAATTACAGATGTTTAACACACCCATAGTTTAATTCTTCATACATACCACTGTCAGTGCATTACACACACACTGCCATGACAGCTAGAGAGAGAGAATTTCATTTCAGAAAAATTTACACAAAGTTGGCTGCGAATTTTTATGAGGCAGCTTCTCTTTGGTTACAAGTAGGAAGGGAGTCATATTTTTTGAGCAGGTTCTGCTTTTTGAACAGACATTGTTTGCAAAATGCCAATGTGGATGAACTGAAATATTAATGTTATTACAGTAAAGCCTAACTGTACTATTTGAGCACATTCTAGATAGATTCACTTATCAGTAACTTCTTTGCAAAAGACCAAACTGGTTTCTGACCAGTTCTTTTTTTTTTTTTTCACCATTAACCAATTGCCAATAATTTGTCATTCACTGATGCTCATGTTAATACAAAGCTGTAATCCTCACTGTTTGGAGAATGGGTGGCAGCAATCAATATGCGATAGTTATCACAACATCACTTATTATATCACTTATCACTGAACATTATCACTTCGTGATAACTATTTATCATCATAAAGTGTCTCAATAAGTAGTCTTACGAATACCTTGTGTATGTGTGTGTGTGGATACTAAATAGTTTCTACAAATTCCCACTACTCAAACGTACAGTGCCAGTTTTTTGATGAAGAAAAATGTTTTTTGATTCTTATAAGTGGAAATCTGATTCTCATAACCTATGATAATCCTATGTTAAAACAGTGTTTGGTTTTCGTTTCGCCAATCTGATTCTTATAAGCAATAGATTATAACCAGTGATTCTTATAAGCAATGGCTACTGTATGTGGTCTGTATTGATTCTTTCAGAGCATAAATCAGAGGCATCGGGAAAAATAAAAAAACATTGGGGGGGGGGGCTGAAATTTACTAGTCGTTCCGTATATATACAAGACTCAAGTGGGTATGCAAGAGAGGGAAGGTGCATTGCATAGTTTTTTTTAAGCACTTATTTGGGGGGGGGGGGGGGTCAGCAACCTTTCAAAATTTATTGGGGAGGCTCAAAGTGCCTCAGAGTCTATAGCATGAATACATATCCTCACAATTAATTTTTAATTAATGTCTCCAACACATTGATCACACAAGAGTTAAAGCACACACCATGAATTCAAAGAGCTGCAACAGATTATAACCATATATTCATGATGTAGTCAGACTTTATCCAGTCATTCCCATGAATGTCGTGACTACACCACAATTACAATAAATAAATATTAGGCGGGATTGGTAAATAATTTCACTGAAGCAAGGACGCTGCTTTAGTGATGTTGACTAAGTAGTGCATAAGGAAGCCGCTAGTAAATTATGGCGGTTATCATTTCCATGTTCAGTAAAATCATGGCTAAGTAAAGAAAATGAGAAGCGGTGGCTGAGTAAGGCTACTGGCAAATGATGATTGTTTAAGGCTGTTGGTAAATAATGTCCCAGTAAGGTAGCTGGGAAATTATAGGCACTGTATGTAAGGATGTGTCTACGTAGGCTTACCCACCTCTGTTCTGTATGGTTTTGCTTTGCAAACTTGCAGTGCTCTTTCTCTCCCTCATTTTTGTCTTTTCTCTCTCCATGCACAACTCAGTTTTGACTGCAGCCTTGGCTATGTAAAATCAAAGAGACGCAATGCAAGCTGCTCTCTTGAATCCATCGCCAGTGGAGCCTCCAAAGTTCAGCATTTTTCTATTGTGCTTTGCTCGGCTCCAGATGCATAGCACATGCATGTGTAAGCACTCTTAGACAACGAGTAAACAATGGCTGAGTAAGACAGTGTGACGTAGACACACCCTTACATACGTACTTACCAGTCCCTTTTTTTTTTGCCATAGCTAACGTTTGACAGTGCCTATACTCAGTTATCGTGATAACTGAGTATAGGCACTGGTAAATTAACTCTCGGGTGGACACAATTGGTCTCTCAGGCACTCATTTAACATTGTACATTTTATATTGCTCCCAAGGACACAAGTTACCTACGGCAAAGTAGTACCACAGTAAAATGATCAGGGTGAAGGAAGCCGCAAGTACATGGACAATATGGGCAAGGGAGCCACAGGAAGGGGTGGAGGGTCAAAGTTTCAGAACCACTGGTGTATATTGCATTTCATAGATAATTATCTGTGTGTCTCGAAATTTCATAGATAATAAACAAATTCATCCCGATTCTTCTTCAGAGATTATCTGTGTGTTTCAAATTGGCTCATATTATATAAACATTATTTAATGTGGCTTTGATTTCCATCCGAATTTCAATTGAAATATTCTAATATTTTCATAACAGTCATAAAATGCCCTCTAGAAATATATATATTACTTCATCAAAAAAAAATATAGATCAACCACAGACCCCCCTCCTCCCATCACGAATTCCCCATCATAAATTTAAATAAAATGTGTATAAACAATCTTTATTCTCTCATTGAAAAATTGCGTCTCATCTCTAGATATTCCTCTTAAAAAAGAGTAAACAATCATTTCAAAGTAAAAACATCACTTACGGTTAAGCAAATGGCGGTTCTTGGTTGACAATAACACCGCGGTTTCTAGAAATTTCAAGGTTTTGTTTTCGCCAAAATTAATTTTTTTTTGAAATGAGATAATTATTTTTCAAAAAATAATTACTCAACTTTTGCAACTATCAAAAGATAAACTTAATTATTAATAAATAATTTACGCGTCAAATTTTAATAATCACGATACATGCGCAGTTGATGTTTTTTTCACCCTCCTCCATTTTAGGAAGCCATCTCATCTACCGAGTCCAATCCATCCCCAATAGTTATTTTTTTGTGATGGTTGCATTTCATATAAATTTGAAACAAATTTTAAAAGAAAATCTAAAGCCTTGAATGTTCAAAATTTTGTTTAAACTAGCGTCTCAAAACCACGTAAGTGTCCAATAAATTACGGGTCATATGGTCATTCGAACTCTTATTAGAAGATGTTTTTTTTGGGGGCGAGTAAAAATTGAGAAAAACGTTGGAAAATAGCCGTAAAAAATTGTTGGAAAAATGTAAAAAGACTGTAATTGCGTGAAAAATGTCGAAGAAAAAATTCTCTAATTATAATGCATGATCGGTGTTTCCATATGGCTCGTACTTCCTACTTTTTTTTAATGAAAATAATAAATTTTTTCCTGCAATTTCAGCACCGCGAAGTCTATCGTTCTTCATAGAAATCAATGGTTTAATTTCTTTTTCTCAACTTATAAATTATAAAAATTATCACCACAAAAATAAATATTCTTCTCGCACTTATTTCATTTTGAACTTTTTAAAACTCATTTTTATCCACAGCAGTTTGCAGTAGCGTCTTATTTCCTGCGATTGGTGGTTTTTTTGGTAATTTCAACAACAATCGGCAACTTTGCTCTTTTTGGCATCATTTTTGGTGATCGTTGGTGATTTCCTGCATTTGTTCTCAGTTGTCATGAGAAGAAAACACAAAATAAGTGAGGACTGAAGTGAATGCAAAGGAAAAAAAGCAAAATAGAAATTCGCCACCAAAACTGTTGGCAAAAGCCACCCAAAAAAACCGTCACCCACCAGAGCCAAAAATTTCCCACTGAACCTTTTTCAACTCAGCACAATTTGGCGGAAAACCACCAATCTGGCAAACACTGTGATTGATGTTTTTTTTGTTCTTTCAACATCAAATTTTTACAGGGCTTTAGGAAGGATAGGAAGTTATTTTTGACCACCATATTTTCCCGAGAAAAATACTTAGAATTGGAAGACTTGTGAAAGAAATCATGGCTTACCACAAGGGTGATGCTGATGATAGGTCGCCAGCTCCAGGTAATTTTTAATTTCCACTGTATAAATTTACTATGCAGGGGCCCGTGCAAAATCTGTCCCGGAGCTCGCCAAAGAGCTCAGACTAGAGGCCCTGCTGCAGGATGTGGGAGTCATGAAAGGAACAGATATGTGGAGCTTTTTTGAGTGGAAAAGATATGGAGAGAAAAAGCATGACTGTGTGTGTCTTAAGAATCTAGGAGAACCCCCCCCCCCCCCCAACAACACAGAAGGCATAGCCGCCTTAACGCATGGGCTTTAAAAAATGAATTCTGGTCAACATTTTCGATTGCAAGCATGCAAATTGAAAGGCAGAAATGTATTGCCAAGTGGGGGGGGGGGGGAGGACTTGGAGAAAATCACTTTTCCCGAGGACCCATGATGCTCTTAACACGACCCAGAGAGAGGATCGAGGCTGAGGGGTCCCTACCTAGCCTAAAGGTGCCTCCCTACCAATTCACATATATACTTGTTATTTGAATTTATTGTGCCAAATTTCATTAACATGAGGCTCCGATGCGGCCGTGCCCGGATGGGACCTTGCATTAAAACGGCCCAGAAGAGAATATTGACCATCTAGACCCCCGCTCCCCTCAGGTGTCCTTCGCTTTATCGCTTTACGCGATTGATTCCACAAAATCGCGTCCCCCTCCCGCGTCAAACGTAAAGCCGACTGATCTAATGTATTTTCGCATATATGAATTGACATCATCATCATCATGCCCCTCCCCTAGATAGACTTAAAAGTCTATCTAGGGGAGGATCTTAAGTCTATCTAGGAGTCTATCTAGATAGACTTTTAAGTCTATCTCCGCCTGTAGTTAAAATGATCGCGTAAGACGCTTGAAGCGAGTAGAATTTGCATGGGTAAGATCATTGAGAAGAAATATAAGAAATTATAATATAATATAATATTCTATAATATATAATATTCTATAATATATAATATTCTATAATATATAATATTCTATAATATATAATATTCTATAATATATAATATTCTATAATATATAATATTCTATAATATATAATATTCTATAATATATAATATTCTATTTCTCCTCTAAGGGTAAGATAGGGTTATGGGTTTTCTTCAGAAGGATAGAAAAATAAATTAATTAACCCAACTTCCAGCAGCTAAATAAGTTTTTAATAAATAAATTATTCACACCTATAAATGAATCTAGCCAATTTAGGCTACGTTATATATGAATAAATTTGTTTAATACTTTTCACTTCTCTCTGTTTTCGCTACTTCTGATTGATTCTAGTGAATGTGGATTGTTTCTTTCCTAAATAACCTGGTAGGATTGTGTAGCTGATAACTTTTTTAATGAAAGCTAATCGAGAATCAGCTGACAAAAGTAGCATTTATTCATCGTCTCTTTATAAATTTAAAGTTTCTAAAAACTTTCGGAGCAAAGTTAGAGGATATTCTGAATATTCCTCACAAATATAACAATTATAGATTCATTAAGATTGTTTCCTTCGATTATTCGGGTGGCCCTGTGCGTAGGGGTTGTTCAGAGTGAAGCACCAACACTTTGCTTGTGTGCCCATTTCCAGATGTAGGCGAATTGCGAGTTGTAGTATTACCCCAGCAATGTTATAGTAGGCGTCGTAGGTCCCCAAGTGGTCCTAGAGATTTGACGCCCTTCTAGAGCACATCCAGTGCAACCGAGCTGCCCCTGGTTGAGTTAATAGGAAGGTCTGGGGAGTGATGAGGGTGGGGGAGCTAAAGTGCATGGGTTTTCTCGTGTGAGAACATTTTTGTTTCTCCTCGTGTGACAGGTAAGAACTAGGCCCAAGTGCAGGATCCCTATTTAAAATGGTCAGCTAATCATAGTTTTTAATTCATTCATTTTTTTTTCTTAAATGTTTTTTTTCGAAATACTGTACTGTATTGGCGATTCGATTCTGCGTTTTTTATAAAAGCAATACAAGTCGGGAAAAAACGGGTATGAAAGGCCTCTGGCTCAAAATCTTTTCCACATCAGAAGACACCTTCAATTGCTGTAATACTCCCCACAACACAGGAAAACACTTTTGCTCTCGTTAGTATAAAAATTGGGTGACCGAGGGTGATTCCTCCATCATTTTTATTTTTTACAGCACAACAAAAGAGAAAGAAATTGCGTCTTCCCCTCAAAATCTCCTGCAGAGGTAAACGAAAAGAGCTGAAGAAAGAGAGTGTATTTTTATCTGATCAAAATTGCTATGTACTGTACGCACATAGGTGCCCTGCCCATCGATTATTTTCTTTTTCGAAAAATAACCGTAATATTATATACTCAAACCTTTTTGTTTTTTTTAGAAAAAATTATCATCTCGATCATTTTTCATGTATATTTTATTGTTTTTTTTTTTTTATAAATACGTATCTTAAAAATATTTTTCTAGTAATGTATATTTAACGCGTTTCGGCGCCCCTTCTCATTTGGCGCCCGGTGAAATTGCACCGGTCGCACTGTCCTAAGACCACCCCTGGCTAGACCCGAGAGGGCGCAAATTTCATTCTGAAACCTCTCCTCCAACATTACAAGGGTGTGTCAAAATGCGCGCTTGCCCCGGGTGACCAAGCATTTGCGGTCCCGCCTAAGCTTCCCCGCTACGACCTTGAAGCCTCCTAACGCATACTGGGGGTCAGAGATACCGATTGGTGCGTCTCTGATCTCAGTATGTGTTAGGACATGGGAAGGTGGCAAAGCCAACAAAATTTTTTACGGGGGTGGGGGGGGGGAAGAGACGGATCTAAAATGTCTGAAAATCTGCTGATATAATACTTGAACGGCCCCTTACAATGAAAGTTTATAGTTTCTGCTTGGTTTCATAGATGGCAGCATAATTTGAAATATTTTGGGCTGTTTTTGAGGATGATTTTGGCTGGATATTTTTTAAGGATCTGGCAACTTTGGTCAATCATCCAGGAATTGGCCAGATAGTTCAAAGCCCAGTATAATTGCGAATGAGCTTCAACCATAATAGGCCTCTCGCCTACATCAAGGAAAAAATAAAGTCCAGTAAAGATGGCCGGAGTCGCTAAGCAACCGAACAATGCGGTTTCAAACCGGATAGTCGCTCAAAATTTGCAGCGACGTCCAATCAACCAGGGAAAGAAACCATTGCCAGAGCCGACGACGGTCAAGCACGTGTTCCTCATGGTGATCATGCACGTTTGTCGGAAAGTCATATTGTACGACCCGGAGATCAAAGTATGCGTCTATTTGGCCGCTCTACTGTGCGGATCGCTGGTCAGTGACTTCACGCCCATCCCCAGAACTTACTTCTCACAAAAATCCAATGTCTTGAATCAGTACTTCGTGAAGTTAGGCTGGGGATGGACGATTTCGATAGTCGGCGCGTATCTCTCTCTGACCAGTTACGTGTATTGCTGCGGGAACGCCGAGCGAGTCCGAAGGCATCTCTACAGGCTGGCTATCGGGACGCTGATGTGGATCTCCTGGACAAAGTTATTCGAGGTTGTGGAAGCGAGTACGGCTGGATGCTCTAACGACAAGTATCTCACCAGGGCTATGTGCAAGCAACACGGTCATTTCTGGGGTGGCTTCGATGTGTCCGGCCATTCGTTTCTTCTAATTTACTGCAGTTTGTTAATAGCCGAAGAAGCCAAATCCATCCGAGGCTGGGAACGGATCGGGGAGCTCATAAGGAACGAGAGTTACGAAGAGGACAGTCCGCTGAAGTGTCTCTCGGACGAGGAATTGAAACACTTGAAGACTCATTATTACTTATTGACTCCATATGTTCGGGCGGTTTTCATACTGATGACTTTGCTTTCGATGTTATGGGACGTGATGCTTATAGCGACGATCTTGTATTTTCATGTCATGGTACAGAAAGTCGTCGGTGGTGTCATCGCCATATGCATATGGTACTTCACGTATCGATGGCTCTACACGTTCACTCCGCCCGGCCTGCCAGGACAGGGCCTCTTTAAATACGGTGACCTTCCAGCGTATAGTCGGACACTTCGCTCATAAAACTGTTTCGTGATAGCTATCAATATTATACATATTCCACATGAAGAAATTGAATACAAAAATTGAAATTTTTAACATATTTCACGTATCTACAAACGTGCATGAATTACATAAATATTATAAAAAGGTGTTTAAATTTCTTTTTAGCTTCAGTTCTGAAACTCTTGGTTCTGGCAGATTAGCTTGGTTTAATGTTATGGTGAGACGGTGGAACAGTTTTGGTATAATCCGTCACATGGTGATTTTTGGGGATTTATTTTTGGTACCTGATGAAAAGTCACCAAGGCCATCTACTGACACTACAGACGCCAAAAAAAAAAAAAAAAAAAAAATTGCATGCAAAGAAAGCAACAAAGACTGCCTTTTTCTGATTTCTGGGTTAATGAATAAATATTTACATATGTGCAACAAATAATAAAAAATAATGATACAGCCTAACCTGACCTGTTGGGGAAGGAAATAATCCATGTCAACTGACGTGCTGGAAAAAAAATGAAATAGAACAGTTGCTTTTCAAAAGATGGGGGACAAACAAACAAAAGAGGAACTCATTTAAAACCCCAGCATAACTAGTGCCACCTGCATAGAAGGAATGCTGGAGATATGGTAACCCAGTACCATTATGTTTGCCTTGACAACTTATTTTGACAATAAGTTGTCAAGGGAAGTAACAGATTTTACCGAAGCTGTTCAGGTGACAAAAAATTCTATTGCTAATATAAGTGTTCAACAATTTCTTTCAATGTTTTGAAATTGTTTTTTTGTTGTTTTTGGATATTGATCAATGAACTCTTGTCTTAAGTAAAAATTTACAAATGCTGTATTTGTATACCCGTGTATGTGTAGAGATGTAAAATTCTCTACAATAATAGGTAGGACTACTATTATAAATAACTTGAGAATATTATAAGTTCTTGATGAGAATATTCTCCTGTTATCTATAATATAGTTACTTATAATATCCTTGAGAATATTCTCTGGAAGGACTATTTTCATAAATTACTGGGGAATATTGTTATAGAAAATAATAATTCTGAAGTTATTAATAATAGAGTCCTTCCAGAGAATATACTCAAATATTTTCTCCTCGATGAGAATATTCTTCATTTACTGAAATCTTTCCAGAGAGTATTATCAAGAATATATGTAATGACATGTATTATAATAAATAATCTCGATAAATAACTTGAGAATAATAATTATTATTTTTGTATAATAATTATTATTTTTGATAAGAATATTCTATAGTAATTTATAATAGTAGTCCTTTGAGAGAATATTCTCCGGAGAATGTCCCTGTCTCTCTTCCCGTCTAGAAGATGGGTATATTGAAGTTTGAAAGCAAGAAAATTAAACCACCACATGGTTAAATTGCACAACTTTTAAAGAAATGTGAGTAATACAGAATTTAAGTGTACGTGCATTGAAAAAACAACAGTTCTGTATTTTCTTAGAATGAAGGTGATTGTATAATAATTGCTTCCATATCAATCAACTTTGATTTAATTCCTTTTGTTGTGAACTTATTTCTGAAAATTTATCGAATTTTAAAATTTTTTAATGTTTTAATCTAAAGATTTCTAAAATCTTTATCACCAAACTTTTAAAACCTCTCATCATGACCTGGAGAATATTCTGAGACTATCTCGAGGTGATTATACCAAAAATTGTTTTGTTGTAAATGTTTCAGGCAGTGAAAACTGATTTATATTTCACAGTATAAACAAAATTAGTAAAAAAATTACTTAAAAGAAAAATGAATATTCTTTGTTATTCTCCAATTTTTACATCCAGGAGAATATTCTCACATCACATCTCTATGTATGTGTATTAATTACTCATTGGTATTGACATGATATCTATCCAATTTTTTCTATATTGCCTTACCTGTTAATTCAGCAATGATGAACCCAGAAACGTTTTATGCGGTTTGTTCAAAAAGCAAACCATAATATGCGTAAACCAATGAAGCTAGGGTGGCATGATTTAGTCGCGTATGTAGGTGATCCTAGTGTTCATGCTTCAACTTTCCCTGTCAGTCGCTGCCAAATCATTGATGAGTGAGGACATGGTCCTGGGAAATTCTCTTTTTTTTTTTACTTTTTCATGCTATAAATTAACTATAGAAGGGGGCTTGTGGAAAGTTTGACTGTGGCACCCACAAAAGAACACAACCTAGTGCCCTGCTACAGCATGTGGAGCCATGAGTGAGGAAGTCACATCTTTTGTTTTGGCAAAATGTCAGAAAAACGTGGACAACGCTGCTGCATTAAATTTTGTGTAAAGCTTGGAGATTCCAGAAGGGAACAATCTGCAACATTCAATAGGCCTTCGGGGGATGAAGCAATGGACACCACACTGATAAAGGAGTGGTACTGCCGCTTTGAAGATGGCTGCACGTTAGTGAAGAGACCCCGGTTATGCTGACCATCTTCTTTGACTCCAGTATTGTGGTTCATCATGAGTACACACCACATGGCACAACCATCATCAAGGAGTACTGCCAAGAGATTCTGAGTCACCATCATGATGCTGTGAGATCCAAACGACCCCTGACATGTGGGTTGCAGGAAATTACAGTTCTATCATGATAACGCACAGGCTGATTCCTCACATTTAGTTTGTTTCCTGGCCAAATACAACATGCCTGTACTTTGTCAGGCTCCCTACTCTGCCAACATGGCTCAGTGGGACTTCTGTTTCTTTCCCAAACTGAAAATGTCCCTGAACAGGACCAGATTTCAGTAAAACGAAAATGCTGGTGGTCAATTACACTTCTTCACTCACTGGAGATATGCCGGCCAGATAGGGAAAAATTAAAACATGCATCAAACCATGCCTTCTTAGCTTCATCGGCTTATTCATGGAGAAATTATGGTTGGGTACTTTTTGCAACAAATCTCGTAAAGCGCTGATTTCTCAATTTGTAATGCCTATCTCTCATGACTATTGAAAATCAGAAAAAGAAATCTTATTTTAGTGGAAAAAAATTTATTTCTGTGAGAATGTAGTCAGATTTCTACTATTATCAGACACAGATTGAGAGTGGAGCAATTTCCCCTCCCAAGAACTGCATAATCTAGGAAAAAATTGGTCTGTTCCGTAAAGTACAGGACAATTTTATGAACCTACAAAATTAATTGCCTCTTCATATATATCTCTGTATCCATGCCTGACTATGGCATTTCTTCTTCTTCCCCCCTACTCACGATACTGATCTTCAAAATGAATTTTTGTCCCTGTGAAAGGGTGATGAAAAAAATATTTTTTGTTGGTTCTGAGATTCTGGAGCTCTTTAGATCAAAGTAAATATGATTTGTTTTTTATGAACTTGGGATATTTTTTTCTTATGAACTGAATATTCAAGTTTTTGTTTTTAAGTATGGTTCTGTAAAATACTCTAACCAGCAGCTTTGTATCATTTTGTGGTTTTCCTGCGATAAGCTTTCCATTAAATGAATTCAAATTCATCCAAGTGTGTGGAATTAGAGGAGTAGGGTAAAGGAAGCTTGTACCCTGTGCAATAATCTTGAGGATTGCAGCTCATTTACACGTGACATTGAAACCTTGTTTTTCAATGATACTTAATATAACTAGGGGCGCGGTAGCTCGGTCGATAAGATGCTCGCCTAAAGTACGAAAGGATGTTTAGAGGTGTCGCGAGTTCGATACCTGGTTCATCCTTGTCAGAAAACTTTCCTGACACAGGGGTACAACAAAAAATGGCGACTTGACCGCAGCAAAAAATTGTTACCGCAGGGAGTCCCCCATCGAGGGGTTAGAGCACCAACCTCTTGATGAGTAGAAAAAACAAGCCTGCCGTTCGGAATCGTCAATAAATTGTAGGTCCCGGTCTAATTAGCCCTCGTGTGCAGAAAATGACTGTGGTGCGACAAAAATGATCAATGATCTTAATATAACCAAAGCTCTCTACAAAAATATTTTTTCAAATTATGTTTTGAATATTGTCTTTAATGTCAAACTCTTCTCAATACAACGATATACTTTTCTTCTGTGTCAATGTTCTTTTAATAGACTGAAATTGCTATAGCAATATATATATATTTTTTATATCTCACTCAAAGTTTCCTATAATATGTTTTTTAAACACTTAATTTTTTTTCAACGCCATTTAGAGGCATCAATATATTTTGCAACACCTGTTCCCTAAAATTTTTGATGAAGTTGCTACTGTTGTTACTTTCTGTATGACGCAAAAGTGTAGTGTGATAAAATTGTTTGCAAGGTGAAACACTGACTGAATTTTATTAATCGATAACTGTTTTGTGCAGCAATTCTCACAAGTGCATTTTGTAGTGTGCTAACAATGATGAAAGATCAGTTGAGATGTTCAAAACAGCATAATGCCACCATATATAATGAAAACCTTATGTACCAATTTTTTTCGAAAATGGCTTTTTGACAGTTTTAGATTGAGAAAATATCTCACCAATTCAAGCTTTTGGGGAGAAAAAAAATCTGCAATGATCTCTCTGCTCTCTAAAGAGGAAAAAAATTAACCTATTTTGTTCTTTATTTAATGGGATGTCCCATCCGTCTTTTGCTCTTGTAAAGTTCAAAATTTCTGATGTACAAAGTTTTCATTATAAAGTGGTGATAAATATTTGGTGATGTGTAATGTTTATGATGCCTTTCGATATAATAATCTCTCTAAAACAATATTTTTTCTAACAAGATAAGAAGGAAAGGTTTTTTTCCTTCAAAATTTCATTGTACAATATTCTTATATATTGAATCTACATTTGCTTCTGAAATCGTATGTCCTTCAGTGGTGACTTAATTATCATAAAAATGTAAATACAAGGGGGATCGTAAACTGTTTGGAAAAAATTAGAGTTGATGGTACCCACCAAAACGAACAATATTTACAAAAGAACCTATGGGTCTCAATCCACTCAGAGTGTCAGAAAAGCTTAAAGTAAATTTTCCACATTGAAGTTTCAACAGTGAAAGAGACGTAACGAAATCATAAATTGCATAATCCTATGAAGATCAATGAAAGACCCAAAGGAGATGCTCTCTCTGTGATGTTCAAAGGGTGTTATTACACAGTTCACAAGATATACAGTTCAAATGATAGGCTGTCATAGGCTCGTGGTGTTGTATTGATCTTGTCTGCAGCAAGGATTCTTGTGACAAGATCTTTCACAGTCTGCAGTTGCCTTGTGCACCAATGCTTTTATGTGCCTCTCACAAGAAGTCGGGTGAGCATGGGGAGGCCATGCCACAGGTCCATACATCCAATCCACCATTTGGGATAACTGGCATTCTGGACATTTTGGATAGCGATGCAAAAGTATGCTGCCCCCCTCCCCATCATGCAAAAACCACTCCATGCCCCTCTGTATGGTAAGTGGAACAGCCTGAGCAGAAATCACATTGGAATTGAGGACTTGTAGTTTGTTTTTGTAGCAGTGCTTTTTGGACCAGTTTTCAAGTTTAGCTTTTCTGACACTCTGAGTGGATTGTGACCATAGGCTCCATTGTAAATATTGTTAGTCTTGATGAGTAATATCACTCCCTCAGATTTTATCTAAATAGTTTACAAACACTCTGTATGTATACTTTTTTAAAATTCAAATTATTTGTTATGGTTTGGTGATTTCAGTGTTGAAATATATTATTGTCTATGGACATTTCGGTGAATATGCAGTGGTAACTTGATCTACTAGTGTTTTTTTTCTGTGTGGGTAGTTCAAGTTTTGTTAGAGTAATCTTGCAAGTGAATGTAGTATAACAGTGGTCCATAACCTGGTGCCAGTGAGACGAACGAGTGCCACAGTGGTAAAATGTTCGTCTTTCACTATGAAGGTTGCCGTCAACCTTCGATAGGTAAGGAAAAGTTCCTTACCGGTGAGAAGGCCGGGATTACACTGCAAAAGTTTGATAATAGTTCTTTTATAAAACTGGAAAAATGAAACAAATAATTGTACCAGTTACATTCATACAAAAAATGCACCCAATAGGCTTATTGGTTGTATTTTTCAAGTTTTGTAAAAGATCTTTTATCAAACTTTTATAGTGTAATCCCTGCCTGAGGCAAGACCTTTTAAGATTACTGAAAACTTGGATTATCCAAAAAAAAAAAATAGATAATGTTTTAGCAAGCTTAACTGTACTTAGAAAACTAAGGCGAGAGTAGGCGTGAATATGTCTTTTACAACTTGTTACAGCAGCCTGGTACCCAAACCTAAAGATATCTTCTTATCTTCAATAGGGTGTAGCATTGCATTTGATTGTTAACTGTCCTTGCATTTGACTTGGTCCTGGTCTAATTAGCCCTCGTGTGCAGAAAATGACCATGGTGTGACAAAAATAATCAATACAATCTGCCTGGTATCTATGCTTGGAAATTTATCCACATGAAAATTGTTTGGCAGTCGGTTTTCCTTCAGTGAGAACTATCCACAGATGATGTCATTGACGTTTACTTTGAGGTAGAATAGTACCTCTGTCCCACAATTTGACACTCTTGTGATTCAATTTTTTTTTACTTTATTTTGTAGCAGGCAAGATGCTACAGCATCCAAAGCACTACTTGCAAAATCCATACATTACTTGCTCCCAGGCGCGGTAGCCCAGGTTGATAAGATACTCGCCTAAAGTACCAAAGAATGTTTAGAGGTGTCGCGAGTTCGATACTTGGTTCGTCCTTGTCAGAAAACTTTCCTAACGCAGGGATACAACAGAAACGGCGACATGACCACAGAAAAAATTGCTACTCATTAAGTGTTTAGCGTGCCAACCTCTCGATGAGTATAAAAAAAACAAGCCTGCCATTCGGAATCGGCAATAAATTGTAGGTCCTGGTCTAATTAGCCCTCGTGTGCAAAAAATGGCCGTAGTGCGACAAAAATGATAAAATGATTACTTGCCTCCAAAGTCCACACTTGCCTTCTCGAAACAGTAAATTCTACATACTTTTTCCCATGCTGTGTTTAAATCAAACTAATAGTAAAGTATCTGAAAACCCTGACTTTACTGTATGATTATACATATGTAGCGTATCCGGCTTATAACAGTGTTCTTTCATGAGCTTGGATATAGTGAACCAAATTTTCTGTCCTTTAAAATATGTCTTTACAGGTTTGACTGTAATTTATTTTTATGGAATTGTTCTTATTTCAATGGTGGGGAAAAAATTAATTACATCTCCATTATATTATGTGGAAAAGTTTCATTTGGGATGATATTTCTCATGATACAAGTAATTTTTGTGAAAAAATTAATCTCGTGGGTCAAGATGCTACTGCATAATGCAGACATAAATTGTAGTGAAAAAGATATTTGTAGGTAAAATATTATATAAAATAAGTAAAAATTTATACACGTATTCTCTTTATTTTTATGAATCTATTTGTGGTATATTTCAATTATTTATTTTTGCTTTGACTTTTTTCAAAGTATGGTTGTATATTATGTTTTTATCTGGAATGGGTGAATTATGCCAGTTTTAAGCATATACTCCCTAGAAAGTGTGATATATATTTACTGTAGTTCTTGCCAAGGGCTTGCATTTAAAAAAATCATGATTTTAGAGGCTTGAAATGCATAGGCTATAATTATTTTTGGTTTTGAGAAACACAAAAACCCATTTGTATTTTTCCCTCTATTACCTCTCTCAGAGAAGGTAATAGAGGCAAAGAAAGAGTTAATTTCTACATCTAACAGTATTAAAATACAGTTGATGCTCATTATAATGATTAACTGACTATGCATTATAATGACAATTCTTTTATCAATGATTGTCCGATCCTTCCACGTTCAATGTAACAAACCCTGCTTCACATCTCATTGAGATATTGAAGTAATCCTGAAGACTGGGTTCCCCCGACCAAGGTTTTTCAAAGAGATTCTTTGTTAAACTGCTTTGGGGAGCCATGGATAAGCATTGATTAGGGAAAGGGACAGCACGTTTGGAAAAAGTTTGATAACGTTTGCTATAAACTGTCTCTATTGATTGAAGTCATTATTTCATGTGTTAATCATCAATCAGTAAGTCCCATACGTTTTCATATAACACAACTATCTTATGTTTTTTTTTTGATAGAATGTCTGCTTTCGCTGGGGGTTGTTATAATGAGTGTCAACTGTATTTGTAAATTATTATTTTATTAATTTTGAATATTGCTTGTTGGTCCATGCTTGAGACACTAACTGCTGGTTAGACACCGGGCTGAGGCCTGGCTTCTCTTTAGGCCTGTATTACACTATAAAAGTTTCAGAAAAGTTCTTTTATGAAATTTGAAAAATGCAACCAATAAGCATAGTGGTTACATTTGAGTGAATGTAACAAATGGGATTATTGATTTTTTCCCAAGTTTTGTAAAAGATCTTTTATCACACTTTTATAGTGTAATCACAGCTTTACACGCATTAAATCCAATAGATTCAGACATGCAATGATAAAAACAGGTGATCCTATCATCAGCTGTCCCAATTTGAGGGTTTTAAAAGATGGAATTAGATCAGTAACTCAGTTACTAATTCTTTGAGAAATGTTGATCTTGGCAGGAATTTAAATTGTTAAGCTTTACAAGTGAATTATAGTTTTTTGTTTTTGTTTTGGTATGTTTTGACTGAATATTTTTGTGTTAAAAATGAGGGGAAAATAGCATAATATTCATTATTCTGATCCTTGTGTTTGGTATCATTACTCCAAATTTATGTGGCAAGTACAAATGTTGGATTGTTTTTCTACTTATTGCCTTAGTTTGAGGATGGAAGGAAAGTTTGTATATTTTTCAATAATAAAAAGAATATCTTCTGAAGTATTTATTTTAAATAAAGTAGTTTGTTTAGATTTTTATGGAAGGCTGTATATGAACTATCACCTGAACTGGAAGAGCTCAGCAGCAACGGGATAAGTTTGGTAGCTTTGCTCTGACCTTCATGGTATGAACTAATGTGTAAATTTCGAAATACAAGTTTTAACCTCCTTTTACGTACAGGCTTTCGGCAACAAATTTTGACTATGCATAGTTGAAATACCAGAGATAAATTTCAAAAACTTTTCAGGGAGTGTAGGGAGATTGAGTAGAACAGGTTCCCTCTACTTTCCCACCAGCCAGCCACTGTTTTTATACTGTTTTTTTTACTCATCAAATTGTAAGAAGAGTAAAAGTGAAAATTAAATAATACTGAGGTAAACCAAAAAATATATATTTGTGGTGTTTTAAAAAAAATGTGTTGCATTTAAATAAAGATAATGACATGTAGACTCAGCAGCAATTTCATAACATCAAGAAAAATGGGAATTTATTTAAATTGGTGAGAGCAGATAAGAGCTGCTGCCACGCTTTGCAAAAGACAAACCTCAACTGATTGCAAGTATATGGGGTTCTTCTATGCACTCCCACGCACAGACAGCATGACCTATATTTACACTACCATTCTCAAGCACATTCCAAGAATCCGAAAACATGGGGGGGGGGGTACATCCAGCACCTCGTCCATCAGGAAATGTTTCTTTCCACGTAGAAATACAACATATTCAAATTCTAAATAGTTGATAGTTTTTCAAATTCTGTTCACATTAGATTCAGGAAGGCAATTTAGATTTGAATAGATATGATATATATGTTACAACCAATGTGTGTGTGAAGTCTCCTTAAAAATTGGTTGATCAGTTTCTGGTTTTTTTGAAAACATGCTAAGGAGTGAAGTGACAGCTGCCCACCAGTTTGCAAAGTGGACACTAATGCTCACCACTTTGAGCATTAAAGATAATATAAGAAATGAGTGAAAGTTCCACTTTCACTAAAAAGTGTGATTTTAGATTCCATTTCAAAGTTTTGTTAATATAAAACCTAATGCCTTTGAATATGCTCTCCATTAAATTGTAAAGCATTTGAATTAAATATTTGACGTGAGTTTCACAATATAATTAATGAAAAATCTGAAATATTCTGAACATAACTAGAACCTGATTATATAAAAATAGTAGAACCTTTAGTGGTCATAAGCACATTACATTTTGTCATTCTCTTACATCACTTTTTCTATCATTTCAATTCAAGTATGTGTCATGGCAAATGCCTCAAGTTTAACCAAATTTTGGGCTTTTGCCCCAATATGTATTTACTAAAGTTAGTTAATAAATAAATTCTGAAACTTATAAACATTTAATTATTACAGATTACCTTATTTTGATTTTATCAAAAAAAGGTATAATTTGGAATTTCTTTTTATGCAATGCAACACCCTTAATTTCATATTTCCACTAATATAGCAGCATATTCATTTTGAATGCGTGAGGGAAAAAATTGCTGGAAAAACTAAGTAATTTTTTCAGATTTGTTCAGTCCTGATTCTCTATATAAAAAATTTGTCCATTAAAGTATTCTGGTGTTAAATGGAGCTGTGTTGTTAGTTTGGCTGTATATGAAAGGATGAATTATTATAATTAAAACCCAGAGAAAGTATATGTAATAATTTTTAATACTACATCAGGTTATACACTTTCATCTGTGCTTTGCATTTTTTTAAAACACAGTATACAAATAATATTCATTGACATTTTCTTGAAATACATACATAAATAAATGGAAATGATATGCACACAAAATAATTTATACAACTCACACACAATATTGCACAATGTCAAAACGTTAGTAATAACCACTTGCTTCTTGTAAAAATTACCTTTAAAATCTTTAACATAATTTCAACTATTTGGTGCATTTTAATATTTGAAATAATGGTATTGTGCTTCAAAACAAAATTCGAAAATAATGATCTCACAATGTTTAAAATTAAAATATCAGCGAGGCATACAGTTCTACATTACTTCTACAATTCTACAGGAACGGGGTCACAGATACTTATGAATGTCAAAATAGACTTATTTTTCAGCTCTGAGAACAGCAATACTCAGTCGTGAGGTAAACGTGTGAATTCTAGTCACCATTATCATATTAAACATGCATTATCATGCAATTCAGATAATTAAAACCACGCTTCTCATGACAAAAAAGAAACAAATGGTTACATTTCACCACAATCACTCATACATCGTAAATATATCAACATACATCAGAGCATTTTTATTTACTATATATACATAAGACTGCGTCCAAATTATAAATTTATTGCTAATGGATACATATAAAGGGAAAACAATTTGCGAAACAATCTCACATGATCTTTTTATTAGCCTTAAATAACTATGAGATTGCTAATTGAACATATATCCCCAGAATTCGGATTCGCTTTCAGTCGTGAAAAGAAGTGTCTACCTAAAAAAATGGAATTATTTGGGAATTGTAGCATATAAATGGTTTTTTTAATTGTCATGGTGCTACATTTGTATACGAATACTCTCCTTCAAACTTCTAAGTTCAGATATTTAGAGTGTGTTCAGAAACGTGTCAGCTTGAGGCAGAATTTGTAGATCAATTTTGTCATTGATTTCATGGAAAAGTGATTCTCTACAGCTGTGATGCTTCAACAGATCTATTTAGGATAATGTAGAGAAATTTTAGTCACAGCCAAATGTGCAAACTGGTATAAGACAATTGATCAGAATAATTTCAGGTAATTTTGAAATCCTGGAGCATTTATTTTTGACATGCCCCAGTGATTTCATTCATTCTTATGAGTTGAATTACCTCAAGAACCTGTTGAGCGGGTTTCAAATGATTATAAAAATGTATCTATAATTCCTTAGACCTGTCTATTGAACGATTGGTGCGCCAACCAACTAATCAAGATGCGGCTCAGTAAGTTTTTTTTTTTCCAACAGATACAGTGTGATAAAATCTAATTATTAAAGCTATCAAAAATGATTGTAAAATACTGCGTAATATGTACAAGGAAATCTCTTCATTATGGACACTGTGAGACTGAAATTCTTTTAGGCTAATGGATAGTGTCCATTAATAAGTAGTGAAAATACATCTGAGAGACATATTTCACAGTATTCAAAAGTGAGGGAAATCCCACTGTGATGAGAGGTTTGTTTGAAAAATATCTAACCATAATTTTTCGTTCATAAACCAATGGAGCGAGAGAGGCATGGTTTGAGGGTGCACGTATATGTGGGCAATCCCAGTGCGCATGCTTGCATTTTTCCCTGCCTGTAGAAGCTGACAATCGCTGGCCAATGAGTGAGGAAGTGTAAATGAGGGCTATCACATTTCCATTCTTGACAAAATGGCAGGAGAAACTTGAACAACACTACTGCATTAAATTTTGTGTGAAGCTTGGTGAGAGTGGAAACAATCCACAAGATTTAACAGACTTTTAGAGAAATGTTCACACGATAAAGAAATGGTACAACTGCTTCAAAGATGGGCTCACATCAATGGAGAGTGAAACACGATCTGGTATGCCCTCAACATCCAAAAATGAGATTGTTATTGACCAAGTGAGGACTCTGGTGATGCAGGATCATCGAATCAGGATTAGAGAGCTTGTAGATGAGGCCAGCATTAGCATTCATTAGACTTACTCATTTTGATTGACGATTTGGTTTTCAGGTGATGCAATATCAAAGTCTTACTGGCTGCCTTCTTTGACTCCAGTGGTGTGGTTTATCACTAGTATGCACTGCGCAACACAACCATAGCCAAAGAGTACTACCAAGAGGTTCTGTATTGCAATTGGCAGCTCCATCACGCAGGGCTGCTTTAAGGGCATTGTGGGCCCCTGAGCCAAGCGATTTTCCTGAAGCTCTTTCTGGCAAATTCTCAAAAAATTCAACTACTTCTCATTTTTCTGAGGCCTTGGACTGTGCCCGGGTGAATTCATGTGTTAAGACAGCACTGCCATCACAATGCAGTAGTGTTGTTTGAGTTTTTCCTGCCATTTTGGCAAAAACGGAAATGCAACAGACACTCATTTCCACTTCCTCACTCATCTGTGGTCTGCCAGTGATTGGCAGCTTCTACAGGCAAGAAAAAAATTCAAGTTCATGCACTAGAATTTCTTACATATGTGCACCAAACCACACCTCCCTAGCTTCATTGGTTTATGCACAAAAAACTATAGTCAGATACTTTTGAACAAACTTTGTATATCTGGAATTGCATAGTTTTGTTTCCCAAATAGTTGACTAGAAATGTGTGCATCCAACAAATAATTTCTATTTTTTATTAATAAACTTTTTATAATTTGCGATTGAGTAAACATTGTATATAGAAATATCAAAAATAACAAATGAAAACAAATTTTGATACAAACAACTTTGGTGCTTTTGTTAGTAGTCTTTGTGCCGAAAAAAAGAAATCCTAACGAAACAGATCATTTTCATCACATATTTACAAAACTATTATTATTCAATCTATTTATTATCAAAAGTTAAAATTGCAAACTACATGATGAGCTACAGTACTTCAGAAAAATTAGATTCTAATCAAATTAAATTTCATTTCAAACTTAAAATTACTCCCAGTTCACTGAATGTGAAAATTTTTTTTAAAATAGAAGGGAGAACCTCTTTATACTCCATTGATCGTCATGTATCTGACAGACATGTGCACACTAAAAATGTGAGAATTGCTTTTCTTTATTTGACCTTCATGCTATCAGTTCCTCTAGTCATGATATATAGGAATGTGGTTTGAACCAAGTTCATTTCCAATGTAGCGCAAGAAAAATATCACAAATATTTCAGTGTGTCAGTGACCAATTTTGTCTGATTTTTCATCAGTGTCATTATTTGTTATGATAGATAGTTGATGCTTATCAACCAAACATATCAAAAAATAATTAGAGATTCAAACAATCCTCAAGATTCAGATTGCCACTTACAATATAGTATTTGACAATATTGACAACACATTTGAAAATTGAGAATAAAGATGCTGATGATAAGAACTATGGCACCATAATATCATGCAACACTCCAAATCTTACATGCAATAGATTATTTTTAAATTTACAACCCCCAAAAAGGCATTTTGAAGATCACTCCCTTCTGGAGACAGCTCCATAAAATACACTTAACAATAGCTAATATCAGTTTATGGTAATATCAGTGATTAAATTGGCATTTTAGTCACTAACCAATTAAGTCTTAGGAACATGGAAAGGTCTGAATGTACAGTGTAACAAATTCAAAAAACACACTTTGAGTGATAACAGAAAACAATGCAACCAACAGGGGGGTGGGGGGTGGGGAGAAGAAACAACATTAACTTAAAATAGGAAGAAAAGTATATTTACACACACACACACAATGAGTGAGACAAAAGATAAACATTTTGACTAGGATTGAGCTGTATGAATTGAAATTTCAAGCTAACAAAATAACAAGCAAACAAACCCGCAGCAATTAATGGTGGTGGTCTGAGGAAGCAGCGACTCATGCACATATGGACACGTGACTCCACAGAGTATTGACATTTTCTCCAACTCTAATTAAAAGTTTCTCAAACACTTCTTTCCAAATACAATCGGCAGTCAAAATTCAAATTATATGTATAATGACTGCTGTGAATAAATTGATAAAATGAATTACATCTCAAAAAACACATTCATCATTGATCAGTTTTGTGAATAGGAATGAGCAGCCCATTTTTTTAACATGTTTTATAATTAGTGATCAATGAGGTGAGTTAGGTTATTAAAAAATCATAAATGATGAAAATCACATCATTATTATTAAACTATACATTTTCAAAAATGATACTTTTTTGTTTATTTCAATAAATTATTTTTTTAAGCAGGCATCTTCATTAAATTGAATGTCATTTCATCACTTCACTAAGTGAAAATAATTTTCAATTTTAATCTGAGATATTGATGTAGATTTTTCTGTATATCAATCAGCAAATGAGCTAGATTTGTCTTCAGGAATCACAAAAAATGAAATATATCAATATGGGATTAATAAGAGACAAAAATCATGTTTTAATAAGCACTATCTAAGATGTTTTGAAAATTTACACCTGAGTTTTTCACGACATGATTAGGCATAGTAAAACAATTGACACATCTATTAAACAATAGCTAGGCTTTTATATTCTAGTTTAAATAACAGATGACTCCAGTCTAGCATTTACAAACATGCATACTAAAATAAAAAATGAGACATAAAAAGTCTTATTGAGAATGGTGACATTTGTTTTCTCTTTGAAAATGTCACACAGTTCATGACTTGGCTGCTCTGAAAGCTGAACAATTATTGTTTTTTTCAATGACATTTTTTTGAAAAAGGAAATTTTTTTAGATCCGACTCTTCTTGCGAGGAGGTTCAGTTTCACTGTCTTGACCATTCTTCCCAAAACTTGTATGAGAATTTGAATCCTCACTGAGTAGCCCATCATTGGTTGAGCTGCGATTCCCAAAACTGTCAATAGAATCTTCATCCTCAAGAGTTCGTGATCTACTGCTTTCACACTTGTCTTCTTTCTGATCATATGTTTTCTTGTCTTGCTTTTTCTCCTTATCAGAGTTCTTTGGGGAGTCATCATCTTCAGGAAGAGGTAGATTCGTTATAATTTCTGCGGACATCTCACTAGCTATGAAATGTGCCCATAGAGCAAGCTCTATTTTGTGTGGATCCCATTTCACGCTAGGATCTAAGTATACAGAAAGCAGTTTGAGAACAAATTTTAAAACATTTTATTAAGCATCATAATTATTTTAAAATGTTTCATTAAGAGAACACATGATAAAGCACATAAACATTCCAGAGAAATATTAGGAAAGTGTTAGAGATTTTTAAGAATTTCTGAGAACTATTTTACCCTAGAAAGTTTCTGTTTTTAAAGCAATAAGGAAAATAATAACTAAAATATTTTCTATATTGATTGGTATTTAATTTCTGCACATAATTTGGTGAGTAAAAAAAATATAAAAAACAGAAAACATTAACTGTTCCAGAGACATCTTGATTTAATTTATGCTTATTAGAGTTAATTATGATTCATTTGATTTTTTTTTCACATCATGATCATTTTATTCTTTTTTGTTAAAGAATGCAGCAAGATTTGAATAAACTGGAACAAAACACACCTTTATATATATATATATATATATACACATATATACATATATATATATATATATATATATATATATATAAAAAAAGGTGTGTTTTGTTCCAGTTTATTCAAATCTTGCTGCATTCTTTAACAAAAAAGAATAAAATGATCATGATCACATGATCAGAAACCCATCCACCCATTATGTGTCCAGGAAATTATATTATTTTCTTTAGTCTCAATAGATATTGAATATGTAGTATATACTTGTAGTAGATACTATAGCGCAGTATTACATATAGTATGTATCACATCTTCTACCATCAATAAGTATCCAATGATATTACAAAGGTTTCCTCAATGTGTTATAAGCAAACTTATGATTTTAATTATTATGGTGTGTGAATTTTGATTTACCTAATTTATTCAAATTTTCAGCTCTTTTCTGAAAAAATACAGTTGATAAAGAATTTTCCATTAGAAATATGTCTAATTTTTTATAATTTCTTATAAAAATGAGCTATCTTGAGTATTTATTGCAAACATAATTCATGACTGTCAATATTCCATCAATAACTGCATGTATTTAAAAAAAAAAGAAAGTCAAAAATCGAATCCTGAAAGCCAAGAATAATT
Organism: Pholcus phalangioides; assembly: GCF_987345545.1. Taxonomy (NCBI): domain Eukaryota; kingdom Metazoa; phylum Arthropoda; class Arachnida; order Araneae; family Pholcidae; genus Pholcus; species Pholcus phalangioides. Next base: position 28,697,179 of record NW_028301594.1, read on the forward strand.
TAATAGGGCTGTACCATTGGCTGCCAAAGTCCTGAGGAACTAGATTTTACATCTAATCCAGCTCGTTTGAGGTCGCACAGCAATGCCCTAGTTTTCCCTGTGTTGTTATGGCTCACATTATGAACAATTTTTGTGGGAAACCCATCCACCCATTATGTGTCCAGGAAATTATATTATTTTCTTTAGTCTCAATAGATATTGAATATGTAGTATATACTTGTAGTAGATACTATAGCGCAGTATTACATATAGTATGTATCACATCTTCTACCATCAATAAGTATCCAATGATATTACAAAGGTTTCCTCAATGTGTTATAAGCAAACTTATGATTTTAATTATTATGGTGTGTGAATTTTGATTTACCTAATTTATTCAAATTTTCAGCTCTTTTCTGCAATTCCAGGGAGTAATTCAAGTATTCTGCAATAGTGTAATCTGCTGTCTCAACACCTGGTGTATTCAACATGCATTCATCAGCCATGTAAGGTGCATACTGTGGATAACCTGCTGCTAGTATAGCTAAAAGTAAAAAAGAAGAAAAAAATTCCTTGAAAATACAAATTTAGATTTATTGAAACTTTATAAATAATGTGAAAAAAAGATTAAAAATTTTTTTTTTATTCCTTAATTTTTTTTTTTTTGTTCATGGTTGGTTGTGTCATAAAGCTGCAGCATGACTACCAGCTGCAACTATTTTAAACTAAGTGATAAGCAATGGATAATAACCATAATAAAAGATTAAAAAAAGTCTGATAGTCATTTGATAGTGCTCCCATACATTTGTAATGGTTAGTGCACAACCCACCAGAGCTTTTAGTTAAATTGGCATCTTCTATTTTATTTTTAGCATAGGCGCAAAACTGAAAAATGACCTCTGCACAACTATCCAGCTGAAAAAAAGGTTTATTTTGTTTGTTTTTTTACAAAAAAAAAAATCATAATTTTGAGTTCCTATTCTTCTTCTTTAAAAAAAGCAATAAAGAAATTTTATAAATGAGATTTAATAATAAAATAATGAAAATAAAAAAATTAAATAATAAAAATTTACAGTTTATTATAGTTTATTTAGTTAATTATTTAGTTAATTATAGTTTATTTATTACAGTTTTATTATAAAACAAAAATAAAAGCATCACTATTTTTCATTATTTACAGGAATTTTTTAGCAATACTGATGATGCTCATTTCAATTATTGTCACTATTTTCTTATAGCATGACCTGGGCCAGCTGGTTAAATAAACTGACCAATTAAAATTTGGTGCTTAGACTTGAAATCATATAAAATTACTTTTAAAAAAGAACTAAACAGACAATAAAATCTCATTGCTATGGTCCAGCCCCATTGGGTATATGCTAAAATTGCCTGACGGCGATAGAGCATGGATCATGTTTGGTTTGAAAGAAAGATAAAATCTCATTGTGTTAATAACACTACACGAACAAACCAGCAGTTGACTGAGAAAGGGATAACCCTCACGTGAAACAGTGTTGCCATTCTCTTGCAGCTTTACCAATGCAAAAATACATGAAAAATATTGATAGGAGGCTGGTAATATAAAAAAAAAATGGGGAGAAAGGAGTCTGGATTTAAGGAATTTTGCAGCCAAACCAAGTGCACTAGTATGTAAAGGTGAGGATATAAAAAGTTTTGACTCAGGTCGAATTTAATGGATTAATGCAGCAGTCAGCAAGTGGTACTTACATTTGTATTATCAGATTTTTGAAGCTTTTTTTTTTTTTGAAGGTTTAGAAGTGCTTTGTGACTGCTTGAGCCATGAACACCACAGAGAAAGACTGAACGAACAAAAAAGCACGAAAATACCAATTATCAACTTTTTGGATTTAACACGTTTTGCAACTGGGTAACTCATTTATGAATTTAATGCTACTTATAGAACAACAAGTGAAAATTTCAATTCAATATTTTCAGTGTTTTACAGTTATAGACTGAAGTTGGTAATGTGTGAAATAGAAAATTAGAAATATATCAGCTTGCAGGAGTAATTCGTAACTGAAGCAAATTAAAAAGCAAAAGAATGTATACCTGAAGCAGTTGCAGGTCCAACACCTTTCAGACAAGTAAGAGCTCCAACTGCACTGGAAAGGTTAGGAAGCCTTTGAAAAGCTTTCTTGCTAGTTGTAGCTACAGATTTTTCGGTATTGATACGTACCAAGTCTATGAGATTAGGCCGAAACTTCCCTCGCTAGAATGAAAGGAAGTTAAACCTCATCATACAACCAATTTATATATATATATATTTAAAATGTGTACAGAGCAAATATTTTGCATTGCATTTGAGGAATACAACAAGGAACCAACAATTAGTTTAATAAATAAATTCAGTAAAAAAAAATATCATTATAAAGTTTATGTATTCAGTTATCATTGAGTGTTATTAAAAAAATTTCACCATGTTTTGGGGAAAAAATCAGACTGTTTTGAATATTTTACAATTGTTATACATTTATTAAATAAATATTTTATGTCCCAAAAAAGTTTTTTTTTTACCATAAGTTTCCATCTAGTGATTTGCAGCAACTCATCATGAGTAATATATGGTTCTTTCCTTGATAAGATCAGTTTAGGTAATTGTTCTTGATACCTGGTAAAATGAGGAATCAATTGATACATTAATAAAACTGAAGTTTTTAATAAATAAAAAACAAAAAGAACATAATATAGTCGAGGCTCGTTTTAATGTCCCCCCATCGTTCCACAGAAAACGGATGTTATATTGGGAGGTCATCGTATCAAAGGAAAACATATAGCACAGTCATTATAAGAAAACATTTGGGACTTTTCCTACAGGTTGTTGAAATGGAATGGTCGCTATAATGTGGGGATTGTTATATTGAGTGTCAGCAGCCGCCACTTCCAACAACTCTTGTAAAATCAAATAAATCTTTTTGTATTTATTATTGTACTTTTTGTCGTTCCAGCATGAATGACAATATTGTATGATCACATTGCATGTATGATCTCACTGCAATACATGCCAAAAAAAGAGAAACATTATAGAATGTATTTTTGAGATGCATTAAAATACAGGAAGGAAACTTTCATTTGAATGGAAGAAAAGACAGAGATTTATAATTTAAATTTGTATCTGTTCTGTACACACACTAATAAAAGCAAATTTCAATGAGTCAATGTTTCAAATTTGATTAATTTAGATTTTAAGTCAAAAGATTTAAATTGTTGGCCTCATTGATGTATGAAGCATATAAAGATGGTAAAAAACCACACAAAAATAAAAATTCTTTATCATTGACTTTGAATGTGGGGGGGGGGGTGCACAGCAGTAGTAGGTAGGGCCTCCAAAAAATGGTTCGGGAATCCATGATGTTCTTAAGTCAGCCACCTTGTTGGGCAATTTGCCTGTTGTGGCGTTGTATTTGTATATGTTATTATAAGTCTCAGCATATAAGAAAAATCTTGTAGCATTTTTTAAGTATCAAATCACATTTCAAATGGTAAGTAAAGAAAAGAGCATTGATATTTTCTTTGAACACACGTAGAAAAGCTGCATTTGGTTTGATTCAATGTGAAAATTTGAGTGAATAGCAATTCCATTTATATCAAATAAATATGTAAAAAATTATGTCTTTTTCTTTTTTATGAAAGGTTTTTTTTTCTATTCAATCTCAAAATTCATGAAACCAACTATTTTTGCAGGTGCAGCATTAAACAAGGACCAACAAAAATAAAACTGTTTTCAGTTGCCTTTCTTGATCATTTGAAAAGTCCAACCCAAAACCCAAAGACCACACGTTTGAACATCATAAAAAAAAAAAAAAAATCATAGAAAAGGACCCCCCCACCCACCCCACAGACATCCTTGACTAGAGGCATACACAGAGAGCGGCACAGCAGGCTAGTGCCAGCTCCCTGATGAAAATTAAAAATATTTGTAAATGTCTTTGTAAAATGATTGAAACATCATGGGGGGGGGGGGGGATACATTTGTATGCTATCTTAATCAATTTCTGTCAATTCAAAATGCTTTTTGAAGATTTTTAACTGAGAATTCTCTGGAAGATATTCATTGTGACCCTATCATATTCCGTGTGCACCCTCCAAAGGTCAAGCCTGTGCGGGCATTAAGATTTGCTAAAAAAAATTGTGGTAAATAACATTTTTATCAATATTAAATAAATTTTTTTCCACTTTTGTTCAAAATAGCTTTTTTTTCCTATTCTGAGAGAAGAAGACTTCTTTTTCTCAAAGAGGGATCAAAATACATCAAACATTCATTTTGAATTCAACTGCTAACAAAGTCACAGCTTATAAAATTCTATCATTGATGCCTCACATGAAAAGTGTGTGCTTCACACATTATCAACAAACATCCATGCATACAGACATGGACCTTCCCCCAGGCCGAAGAAAAAAACTGTTTTTCCCTTAAGCTTCTATCAATCATTTGGGAAGCCTAATTTAAAACTCCATAAGAGACCATACATTTAAGACACCACCTAAAAGACCATAGCATACGTTTGAACAACTTAAAAGAACAGAAAAATTGAATTATAGAAAAGACCCCACTTCCCCCCCCCCCAATCTTGACAGGGGGTCTCCCAAGCTTTGTTCAAAAGTTTTGAGTACAAATAACATTTCCATCAGTAATGAATGAAATTGTTTTTACTAGTTCAAAATAGTTTTTTTTCTCTATTCTAGGAGAAAAGCCATTCCTTTTCTCAAAGGTATTAAAATACATTTTGCTAATAAAGCCACAGCTTAAAATTCCATCAATTCATAGATGCCTCACAGCTATGGGCTTGCTCCTCATAAGTTCAGGCCCTGGGAAAACATGAATTTTTTTTTGGGGGGGGGGGGGGCTTTATGTGGTATTCTTTGAGGCAAAGACGGAGGGGAGGGGGGGCGACACATGGGCTATGCCTAACATACAAAAGGCAGCTAATTTTTGGACCTGGGCACATGCCCCATTTGCTCGTGCTAGAACCAAGCTTTTGTCCTCATGAAAAGTACATGTCTCACACATTCATACAGTCAGAGACCCCGCCCCTTTACCAGGGTTTTTTTATGGACTCCACAAGCCACGACCTTGCATTTATTTATTTTTTAGTAAATACACAGAGCTTGTTCTTTTAGGCTGGACCCATATCTTTAATTTTCTTGTGGGGGAACCATGCACAGAGGAGGAGCATGGCTTTGCACTCCATATCATGGAGCCGCAAAAAAAAAAAAAAAAAAATCGACATCGCCCCAAAATGATTAATGTCTATCCTGCAAGCATGCGAACTGGAGAAAATTTTATTTTTCATAAAGTTATAATTTTTCATTTAAGTACTAATAAATAAACAAACTCATCAACTTCAAGCGATGATTATATGCCTGAGATCCGCGTATTATTACCCAAGACCGCCCGGATCCCTCCCTACACGCTGCAATTTAAATGTCCCTTACACGGTTTAGGGGAAATGACCGGCGGATATGTCTTTTCCCTTGAGCCATTCCCAACTCGTGAATTACTGGCGAATGGCATTAGTGATGGATGAATCTCAAAACGAATCAATATTAAAGGAAAAAGAGAAACGTGATAAGAGAAATAATTCCCTTCTTTCCTTCCATCCCCTTTAGAAAAGAAGAGACTTCACCAGCCAATCAATGGTACGGGGAAGAAGAAGAAAAAAAGACAATTATATTATTGTTACCAGTTGTCCATGCGGATTAATTCATCCGGTCCACCTTTCTTGGTGCGTTTCGACGCTTTGACCTTTAAAACGGCTTTATAATGAGTATACATATACGACCACTGTGCCGGAGTCGCTTTGGTAAAAAATGCTAACGTCGAATCCCTGTGACTCGCCATTGCTCCATCCAGAGGATCTCTCTTCTTCTCCTTTATCCGCGCACATGTATGATGATGTGCGTGTGATGAGAGGCGCCCTCGAACCGAAGCTGAGTTGGAGGAACTAATCGATATCGAGGTGCAACACACCGATGGCAAGGCATAGGCGGAAAACGTCTATTACTTGTCTATTTTTTTACTGTGTGCTATAGAAGAATTACTATGTACAAAATAATAATGAATAAGAAAATTTACTGGAGATATCATTAATTCATTTGCTGAAGAAGAAAGGCTTTCGTAAAGAACGAAGCGAAGAAAAGCGTATGCACGAAAATTACGATGTCGTACAGACGCTTTTATTTTCTACATTACATAAATTGCATTACATATATGAGATCTAACTGTTAGCGGCATCTTAATGGGGGAAAGGGGCGGGTCCTGTAGGCTTAGATCTTTAGGGGGTCTCGGAAAAAGAATTTTCACGGTGTCCCTCTGAAGTGAAAAAAAGATTACACTTTTGACAAAACAAATTGTACGTTACCCAAAAATAGGCCTTAATAAAAATAATGAAATTTCACTTAATAAAAAATTCACTTATGAATATTTCTTCAAAATTCTATCACTCTTTCATAATTGGATGCTTATTATAAAATTCCTTCAGGTTCCCCCGTAAAGCAGCTTGATACAATTATAGGCTCCTCCGGGCAAAATGATGTTCCGAGGCCCCAGAATTTCCTACTTGAAGCCCCTATCAATTCCTATGCTTACTCCAGAAAATCATACTATAGAACTTCATTTGCATGAGGCCCAAGGGCGTCGGAAGTGTTTCGAACCTGTGGGTGCCCGTCTTGAGATTGATGTAGGAAATTTCGATTTTTGGAATGAATTCTGTGGGTGCTCTCGAACCCGTTCTACAAACTTCCGTGGGTGCTTGAGCACCCACAGCACCCCCGGTTCCGACGACACTGATGAGACCACTGGGCACATGACTCCTACAAAGCGCTAGACGTGGGGCCCCCGGGTTATTCTTTTTTTTTCCCGCTATAAGTTCACTTTAGAGGGACCCAGCTGCACGATGTGGGGGCCATGCCTAGGTAAGCCCATGATTCAAGACGACTATGCTGCGGCGCAGAGAGTCGAATCAGGGCTGCAACTAGGGGGGAGCAGGCGGGTCTCGTGTCCCGGGCGCTGGACCTGAGGGGGCGCAAATTTCATTCTAAAACATATTCAAATATCATTCTTCAACATATTACAAGGGGGCATCAAAATGCGCACTTGCCCCGGGTGACCAAGCATCTAGTTGCGGCCCTGAGTCGAATCCCTATACCGTTGAAAACTCTAATTGATTCCGAATTTTCATTGATGCTAAAATACTTCTTTCATTAACTCTGAAAAATACTTCTTTCATTAATTCTGAAAAAAAAAAAACTTCTTTCTCATTAATTCCAAAATTATTTCTATTATTGAATTTTTATTCATTTCTTTTTCGTATACCTATACTTTGGTTTTAACATCCCTCAACATTTCTGTACACTCTAAAATGGACGTCTTTTTAGATCTCTCTCTCTCTCTCCCCAATCCTTTTCAAATATATATATATATATATATATATATTGGAGCTTAATTAGGCGATGAAAAATGGCATGAAAAAATTCAGAAATCTTGGCTCCTGAATTCGTTAAGACGTCTATGTGTTCACGGATTCATTCATTGCCGCCTATACGCATAAGGTGGGTCAACTCTCTTCAAGTTGATATATATATTTTTTGACTTAGCGTTTTTTTGTTTTTGTTTTTTTTGAGTAATCTTCTTTCAATTCTTCATCACTTGAAGCCGTTCTTATGTTTATATATAGCACATTATTAATAAACTCCCTTCACGTACAGGTTTTTGGCAAAACATTTTGACAATGTGCAACTGAACTAGCAGAGATAAATCTCAAAAACTAGAATTATTGTTACCGCACATAGAAATGACGGGGGGAAAATGAGAGGAGCAAGTTTTAAATTTTTTCTTACTCTTCCAGCCACCCTTTCCCTAGGTATGTAACATGTACTATATTTTTTGATGGTAAAGGAAAAGATAAAAAAGGGCATTTTTTATTTAACAGTGTTACCAAAGAAGAGTCTTGAAAGAAGAGCCAGGGAACTCGAATGTATTTCATGCATCTACAAAGATATGAGACACCTCGCCCCTGTACTTTAAGGGGTTAATAAGTAAATTGCCAAAGATACGTCTTCTCGTGAAGGCTTCGTTGAAAATGTGTTATAAATTTGTTAAGTTATAAAGCAAAAATCGCATATTTGACATTTAAACTGCAAATTTAAATTAGCAATTTTCCATGTCTATCCACATTTTTACGAGCACTCTAAATGTGAAATGCTGGAGCCCTTCATCTCGAAACGGTGATCCTGCTTTTATTGTTTCTCCTAAGACGTTTCTCCATTCAAAAACTCATCAAAGTGTTCAATTAGGAAATATTGGGGGATTAATTAGGAAATATTAGGCGTGAATTCCGTCATAAGCGGGATTCACGATGTACAGTGAATCCCGCTTATGACATTTTTCAAAAAATCGGCATGAAAGAAAAAATCGAAAGCGCGAAAACACTTTGAATAGGAAATCCTGATGTAGTGAAAGATGGGGCCACGAAAATGACTCGTAAAAGTGGGAAAATGTTCTAAGGAGTAATGCAATAACTGTAACTACAGTTATTTTTGAAAACCGAAACTATTATATTTTTATGAATATTGCGTAAAAATGTATGTAATTAATGATTAAAAATGATTTTTTTTAATGTTGAAAAAAAGAAGTTCATTCGTGGGGGGGGGGGGGGAAAGGAAACGTGCTTTAAAGTGCTTTTGTAAATATCATTAATAAATAAAGCAGTTATTTGTAACTCGTGTGACCGTATGATCCGCATCTTACCGTACATACCCGTATTTTAACCCGAGTCGTCATTTTGGTCATCTCGACACTTTTTGTCCTATTTTTTCCCTATATTTTCTCAGAAAGCTTATTCGAAATTGTAGAACGTAGGATGATTTTCGCAACTTATGACATGAATACAGCCGGATCCATGATGTCGGAAAAAACAGCGAAAGCATTCGTTATGTATGAAATTCGTCGCGTCCGTACCGGCTTCATAACATAAGCGGAAATAGATTTGAAGGTCTTTGGGGGGGGGGGGAGAGGGAGGGAAAGGAAATAACGATGATGTCAGTACATATATACACACACATACATTCTAGAAAATCAGACACAACACTATACAGGGAACGAAGTATAAGCCCTAAGTCAGCCTTTATCTCATCGCCCGTTCATCATAGAGGTAATATAGTTTTATCTTGAAAAATGCTCAAAAACGCATCCAAAACCAGTTTCGAGAGTAACAGTAATACAGTGTGTCATAAAATAGAAAATCTAAATTTTAAAACGGCTTTCCTGCCCTCTAACTTCCAATTAGAAAGTTGGTGCCTTGTCTCTCCTGAGAGGCCAATAGAAAGAATTTCGTGTTTTCTAGTGCAGTATTCGATTAGATTTTTGAATCGGAAAATCGGAGAGAGAAGTTAGGAAAGAACATAAACTAAAGGACCAGGCTTTTTTCTCTCACTTTTACGCTGTTCTTTCCCAACTTTTCCTCTTTTTCGATTTCAAATATCTCAGTGAATATTGCACTAGGAAACATATAATTATTTTTGTTGGCCTCTTGACAGACAATGTATAACAGTTTTCTAAATGGAAGTGAGAGAGGCAAGGCCGGAACTAGTGGGGCGCAACTGCCTCGGGGTGGTAAAATTTAGGAGACAACAACACCGTTAGAAAGTCATCTAATTTTAAAGGGGGCGGCAAAATCACACAAATATTCAGTTACAACGGCTTTTACCCAAGGCCGTCATGTAAACTTTTCCCGGGGGGGGGGGCAAAGCACATGTACTCAATGTGTATATATATATATATATATACACCATTTTTAGTGTGTTTTCAGCCCCCCCCCCCTAAATGACGGGCCTGCTCTTACCCCACCATTGCCACAGTGGTGGTCGACTGAAGTTGGTTTTCTGTGCTTCCTAACTTCGAGGTGTGAATGCGAGCTGATCTCACCTTTATACAGTCTCACCGCAGAGAGCAACAGACCTACAAGCAGGTACAAATGTAATTACACTTCACTCACTTCAATTCTGAAATATAGATGGCAGCACACTGAAAAATCAGACACAACACTAGATACGCACTCAGACGGTTAGGTACGTACACACACTTACACTTCCGGCACAACTCACTGGTAGTAAATTGCCCATAGATGACTATAGACCTGAGTTGTGCTCGGTTTGAAAGAAAAGAATGTTACGGCCCTGGGTAAGAGGACAGGGGATCGTAAAAAAATTTAGATTTGCTATCACATAGTATTTTCACTCTCGAAATTGATACAGATCTGTATCAATTAGGCATCACTCGAGTGATTCCTAAACACATTTTGACCATTTTTTAAATGAGAACCATACTTTTTCGACGAACGGTCAAGGCCGTCTCAAGAGCATCATGGGCCCCCGGGCCAAGTGATCTTTTTGAGGCAAATTCTCGGAGATTCGGAAATTTCAACCAGATCTAGTTTTTGTGAGGCCCCTTTTCTCTTTAGGCCTTCGGGCCGTGCCCGGGTATGCCCATGCCTTACGACGGCACTGCGAACGGTTGATATAAGAGACAAAACCCGAATTAGGACTTACAAGATATCCTATAATATTAGATCACCCGCACACATCGTTGATGATGGGGGGAGAGGGCACCTTCTCCCGTATTTCCACCCATGCCAAATAGTCATAATTAGAAGACACAATAAATCAAAGGCAACGAGGCCAAAAAAGGGATAACAAATAAATTGAAGGGATACGAATTTATCGGATAATTTAAAATATTTTATTATGGAAGCCGAAACAGATTTCGAATAATTTTGAGGCCCGGTTTAACTCAAGTGTGTAGGCCTTCAAAGTTTATGGAAATCTTTCTTGCCCAAGAAAGCATGTGACACACCTATCGTTCAAAATGATGTTTGGTTAGTCACACCCATGAGTATAACCACAGGTCAAGGTTCGAATTCCGGTTCGGGTATGGATGTCTTCTAACCTAACACACAAATTACCAGGGCCGAGTGATATTTCTGAGGTCCTACCTGGCAAATTCTTAAAAATTTCAACCTAGTCTTATTTTTTGAGGCCCTTTTTCTCTTCAAGTCCCCTGGGCCGTGCCCGGGTGGGCCCATGCCTTAAGACGGCACTGCAAATTCCCTGGGCGGATCGTGCTGATCCCTTGAGAAAACGTGAAGATCATGTTATTTACATTCTTAATATAATATAATGAAAAAAAAAAAAAATTCACGTCACTAAATTATGGAGCCTTGCACCAGTTTCTTTTCGCTCAGTTCTTGAATATTAATTTAACGTCTAAACATTGAATCTTTGGTGCCACCCATCGACAGACCGGATAACATCATCGCGAGAATGAAACCGATTATAGAATAGCTGATGTCAGGGTCGCAACTAGGGAAGAGCAGGCGGGTGGGGGCAGAAGAAGGCGCCGAATTCACCCTTTACGCCGGGTTTTCCTAGGAGCAGGTTACCTGCAACGTGTACAGCGGGAAAACGCTGATTGGTTAAAAAACGTGAATTTCAGGTTTTTAACCAATCAGCGATTTCACGCTGAGCGCACCGTAGAAAACCTTTTCCTAGGAAAACCCGGCTTTAACTGGTTCTTCTATATTACACGTGGGCGCCAAAATGCGTTCTTGCCCCGGCTGAAAATTTAACTAGCTGCTGTCCAGTCACGACCTCCTATATAACCTAGTTATCTAGGTGGTCGTGGTCCAGTGCCGTCTTAACATATGGGCCCACCCGGGCCTCAAGAGAAGTGGAGACTCACAAAAATGTGAGATCTGGTTGAAATTTTCTACAATTTTCGAGGAAGGGTCTCAGAAAATTCATTTGCCCCGGGGGCCCCATGATGCTCTTAAGACAGCCCTGCTGCTGTGATCTGATATTAAAAAAAAAGAAAATAAAACTCATATCTAGTGTTATCTTTGAAAACTAGATGGCAGTAAATCCTTCACGAACAAAATATTTTTCACACTATGAATTTATATAGGTCAAAGCCGTACGACTATAGTTTCGGGAGAAAACTCAAGGAGGAAAGAATAACTTAATTCTTTCCTCCATGGAGAAAACTACATTAAGTTAAGACCGACCATATTTACATCATTAATGTATGTGCATTCGATGTCTTTAGATTAGTGTACTTATCGTTATCTGGACAAACATTAGTGCATTTTTTTCCAAACTGGTGATTTTTTACGCCGGGTTTTCCTAGGAGCAGGTTACCTGCAACGTGTACAGCGGGAAAACGCTGATTGGTTAAAAAACGTGAATTTCAGGTTTTTAACCAATCAGCGATTTCACGCTGAGCGCACCGTAGAAAACCTTTTCCTAGGAAAACCCGGCTTTACGGAGAATTTTTCGTATTGGTGGTAGCCTGTGCACAAGTAATATCGCCAGAACACTCCGTAAGGGCTTGGATGGAAATCCAACAAGCGGGCTGCCATGTTTGTTGACATATTGCAATTTGAACGGCTTGGACCAACATTAGAAAAAAAAAGCAGTATTTTTGCAAATCTATCGCTATCTATGGTTTAAAGACAGAACTAGCCAATAAGGTTTCGTTTTTTTTTTAAATTATAGATGTCAGCAGCATGAGTCATATTTCTGTTTGTGATTCATCAATGAAGTTCATAAATTTCTAGATAGATGGCGGCAAAAACTAGCGTTAGCTCCTGTGAAGAACGATTCACCTTATTTTTTATAGATTGAATATGGTCAGGCAGTTTGTGATAAATGAATAAGCTCAGCATTATTCTGCTGGAAAGAAGACAAACACTATCACCGCCAATACCGGATCGTCTTGTTGATATTATTTAAATCCCTAGTTACAAAGTTTGATGGTTCCGTCATCGTTGTGACGCTTGTTCCTAATTAATTAGGGGAAATAAAATTATCCAATAAATCAATTAATTAATAAAAGTTTCGCGATAATTAATGACAATTTTTTTTTAATTGGGTCGCAGTGAACTAACCGCTCATGGCGTCGAACAAGAAAAACAACAGCTATGAGAATACTGAAGGTGAGATATGAGTTATAAAAATAATAAATTCGCTCATAATATGTTATAGATTGTTTGTAGATATATATGACTCACATTTTTCACATATCATATGTAAAAAGATTGATTCGTTCGATATTATTTTTTATGTTTGAAATATTTGAAAGAACATGATTAAATGCGTCCGAAATGTTCTAATGTGTATGAGCAACATGAAGGCTCTAAGGCTCCTAGGGGCGTCGCTAACCTTTCTCAGGGGTGTCATGGGGAGCTGGAGATAGATTTGTGTACCTATTTATAGTGGCGGATTAAAGTTGGTCGGGGTCTCGGGCGCAAAAGAAAATATTGGGTCCTACTGAATGGTGGCCTACCGAAAGGGTGTTTTTCGCGGCCCTATAGAAGTCAGGGCCCTGGGCGAGCACCCGCCGTTAAATCCGCCTCTGCCTATTTATGCTTTAAAGTGGTTCTTTTATACGGGAAAATATCTACCAAACTAATCAGGGAAGCCGTAGGCGTGACCCACACGAGGGTGGGGCTGACGGTGATTCTTTTAATTTTCTTTAATGCTACAAATTTACAATAAAGAGGGCCTGGGGGTTCCTGCCAGGGGTATCGGAAGTGTTTTCAACCTCTGGTGTTCGTCTTGAGTTTCATGCAGGAAATTTTGATTCCGGAATCAATTGTGAGGGGGGTGCTCTGACCTGTTCTACAAATTACAAGGGGTGCTCGAGCACCTATTGCACCCCGACTCTGATGCCACTGGGCCTGCTCTAGGATGGGAGGGGGAGCAGCATGGCCACAGGTGATTTATGAATTGGGCAAGGGAGCCACGGACTTAACACATTAACCAATGTTCCCACATTCCCTCACAGGTAGGAAGCAGTAGCATCAAAGTCATGGGTACTGTGGGTGCTTGAACAGAGCACCCACAGAAATCCAACACGATTCAGGAATCACAATTTACTCTATGAAACTCATGACTTTCATACACACAAGTTCAAAACACTTCTGGCGGTAGGAGGAGGAGGGGGGGGGGGTTTGAGACTGAGCAGAGATAGACTTATGGCTTCACTGCACGTGGACTACACAAATTGAAGCAGGATGTGTCTGGTCGTCAAAGGTCTACACAAATTCTATCTACAGAATCTACTAGAATCTATCTAGAATCTACATCTATTCTATTTTCTTGACCACGCATTCCTCAAATTTACAGCACTGGACTACATCCTGCTTAGACCCCCAGATATGCCTCTGGCTCTAAGTCACTGTTCTTGTCACTTATATGTTTGCATACTGAAGCACTTTTTAACTGTTAACACAATATTCTCAAAAACGAGATTTAAAAAACATTTTCATTCTGTTATTAGTGTTCAGCAGGTGGCAAAATAATTGGAAATTACATATTTTTGTCAGATACAATTTCATTGTTGTCCAGTGTAATCAATGGATCATTGCAATTTTAGGGACAGCTATAGTGTAATCTACCATCAATCTTGGTGACTTTTTTGGCAATAAAAAGTCGCCAGTGCTGTAACTGACACTATGGATGCCAGACAAAAAAAAAAGCCAGCGAAGAAAATATTACAATAACAGAAACCAATAATAATAGTAATGAAAAATATCACTTTCTTTCACAAAATATCAAAACAACATAAGGTATCGAGATTGAAAATGAAACATTTTAAACTAAATAAAAAAAACAGGCTCTTTTAAATAAACAATGGTCAGATCAGTCCTCCCCATTTCATAAATAGTAAATATTCAATATTCTCTTTAAAAAGAAATGAAACCTGGACTCTATTTAAAATAATAAACTTATCACGACATAAATGACCTTGGCAACATATCATCGGAAAAAAAAAGTCATCAATTGGCGGCGGATTATACTATAGCTTTTCCCAATTTTATATTGCAAGTTTTTTTTTAATTAGCAAAATCTGACACACAAAATGTTTGAAATGTGACTGATTCATTAGAAATGATATCTTGGTTGAAATTTCTTTTTTTTTCCTTCCCCCAGCATGTCTGAATCTAGCAAACAGGCTTATAAGGCTTTGCGGTCTGGCTTTTCCTCAAATCAC
The DNA here is from genome assembly GCF_987345545.1 of Pholcus phalangioides. Taxonomy (NCBI): domain Eukaryota; kingdom Metazoa; phylum Arthropoda; class Arachnida; order Araneae; family Pholcidae; genus Pholcus; species Pholcus phalangioides. The sequence goes on from NW_028301594.1 coordinate 28,712,225, forward strand.
TTCTATGAGAGATATGACCAGTGATTTTTTTGTGAAGTTATTCGAAAAAATCTGCAATATGCCAGTACCAGGTATTTTTCCCATTACTTTATCAACACTTATTATTAATGCAAATATTGCTTTATAGGTTTTTCCTCCCATTCAATAATCATTATGGGCATGGTAGCCCAGGTTGATAAGATACTAGCCTAAAGTACCAAAGCATGTTTAGAGGTGTCACGAGTTCGATATCCGGTTCATCCTTGTCAGAAACTTTCCTGACACAAGGGTACAACAGAAACAGCAACATTACCACAGAAAAAGGTTAACAATGTGGAGAGTCCCGCATCAAAGTGTTAGGGCACCAACCTCTCGGTGAGTATTGAGAAAAAAAAAGCTGCCATTCGGGATCAGCAGCAAATTGTAGGTCTCAGTCTAGTCAGCCCTCGCGTGCAGAAAATGCCATAGTGTGAAAAAAGTGATCAAATTAAGTGAAAAATAGTTGTGAATTTCTGTGCATAAATAAATTCTAAAGCAGCTTTATTTGTTTTATTTAAATTAAATGGTTTTTTATTGACTTTGTACAATAATTTCCTAGATGTTAGTTTGATAGCTGATTACTTAGCTATCAAGCTTACTAGATGTTAGCTTGATAGCTAACTAATCAGGAGGGGGCCTACCATCTTCTAACGCTTATAAAGAGTATTCCAAGAGGTATGGATTGATTCTCAGTGATTGTACAACAGATTTAGGTTAAAAGGGAACCATGTATCAATCATTGAGAAATTATGCTTCAGACCATGTGACATCAAGGAAAAAAATACAGGGAAAATTATTTTCCCTTTCATCTAACAAATCACTGGTACACATTTAAGATATATTTTTTCTTCTTGGTGGCGCTGGCATTGCTTTCCTTGTGTTTTTTATTATTATTTGGCACACTTTACTTGAGCAGGATAGACTAAGGTTTGGGTTCATTTCTATGTAAATTTTGTAGTTAAATACCCATATTTCATTATTTGTGATGATATTTCAGCAAGCTCATTCAGTGAAGTTACGTGAATGTACCTTGATTCCTGTAAAAGCGTGGAATAATTTGAATCATGTTCACTTCCCCACAGCTTTGATTATCTCCCATATACATGTAATTTTTTTAGTGGTCAGTCAAAATTGTTTGGTTTTTTGGAATGTGATATTATTATTCAATCACCCATTGTGGTTGATAGAGAGAGAGTCAACAGTTTAGAAAATTTAATAAATCGTATCTCATCCCATTTATATTTTTCTTCCACCAAAGCACCTATATTCCGTATGATCATTTGCAGCAGATTTAGAACTTTTTGCATGTGAGTACATTTTCATATGTGAATTTAAAATTGAGTTTGATGAATTGTGAAATGCAGAACAAATTCCTTATTTGGTGTGTGAAAATGTCATTCGGCCGTTTATTGTGCAAGAAAAATTACTTTTTGAACAATAAAATGAAAGTATTTCATGTTTTTGTAATTGTGTTGTGATTATTTTTTAGAAATAAATAGGCCTATAAAAAATATAGATTTTTCATTGTTCAATCATCAAGTTTCGAACTGATATGAAAATTTGGCTACTAGAACACCAAGAAAAGTTTGTTCTCTTGATGATTTCTGGGAAAGATTGCTCGCCTATTGCATTTTAAATATATCTGCTAATATATTATAAAAAATCAGCGTTCTTAAACCTTCGAACATGTGTGTATAAATTGAGCCTGGGGGAGACACGTGATTTTAAACTGCCAATGGAGTGTTGTTGTTAATAAAAGTTTAATTATATTATAATTTGAGTCTATACTACAAAAGCCATTAGTCTACCATAATTCATCTTATAAAGTAAAATCAAAGTTCATATTGTTTCATTATTTCAGATTTATTGGCAGTTGATGATGATCCACAAGAAGATAAAGAACGTGAAGCTCACAATGTCCAAGCTGTCATAGATACTCTCTCTATTGATCTCCTTGACATATCTTTAGCTCATATTGCAGGTGAAGATGTCATAGCTGGTAATGCTGAATCTGTGGGAAATCTTCTGGAAGTTCTGGAGAGTTGTCTATTGTTAGGTGCAGACAGTGGCGTGAATCAACCAAGACTTTCCATAAGTGAGTTTAAAAATATAATGTGATTATATAGATGATAGTGTTGTCTTTTTTTTTATAACATGATCCTCACGTATTCTCAAGAGATCTATATGATCCATCCAGGGAATTTGTTAGCGTTACTAAACATTCATGCCCGAATCGGGATTCAGACCTGTCCAATCAGAGGCTAGTTCCCTAACCACTGGATTGTCAGGTGGCGAAATAAAATTCAGTTATATTAATTAAGAATATCAAAATAAAGTCAGTCATGATGACACTGGATTTTAGTGGCATTGTAGTATTTTATTGTTGCAAACCTTTTCATTCATGGGATCTATAGTACTGTTTCCTCAACCACTGGGCCATGAGTAATTAGTTTTTTTTATTTTTCTTATTTATTTCCTGTTAGTCGTGTACATGACTGGGCCTCTCACTGACAAAATTGAACTGGGCAGTGGGCTTCCAAACATTGAGAATCTCTGATCTTTAGAACGTAATATAAAATTTTCCCTCTTTGTTGCAATTGCCATAAGAGGGTGAGCAAAAAATCCAAGATGTGGGTTAGAAATCTCCTCAAAGAAAAAAAAAAAATAGTGAATGGGGTAAGGAGTTTCCGACCACTGCACAACTTTTAGTTCTTGCAAAAATGTGAGGAATACTGAATTTGACAAGTTTCAAAACCATAGTGTCCTGAGATTTTATGACAGTTAAAATTTTCTGTTGCAGGTAGCTAAAATAATTCATAGTTTATAAAATAATTATGATAAAAAAATCATCAATGACTCAATCATTCAATTTTCTTTTAAAGCACCAGAGCCAAGAAGGTCAGAAGATAAACTGATCAAAAGAAAAGTTTGTAAATTATGTGCATATGATCCAGAATTGGGTGAGTTATTTTTAATTGATTATTATGTACATTTTGTGAATTAATTGAAAATTAATTAAAAATGAACATGAATAGATTTTTATCATGGTATTTATAGGGAAAAAAATGAGTGATTTTAAGTTATTATACTGCTAAAGTCTATTTCAACAAATTTTAAATATATTTTATTTTCTAGAAACAATCTAATTGATTTTTTTTTTTTAATAAACAAATCACAGAAACACAGACATATATACAAATACAAACATACACATAGGTACAAACATAAAAAAACATATTTACAAACATTTGTGACCCCAAGGGACTTAAAAGTCCTTCCAGCAGGTCTTAAAGTCCAGGAGGAAAAAAATTGTCAAATTTATCATAAACACAATAATGAAATATAATAACTTTTGCAATTTATTTTCTCTTAGTGATCTGAAATGTAATTCACACAAGGCTATACATGTGCTATAAATAAAAATCACATAATATTACAGTGACATATCTCACTTCACGATACATGATATTACAATAAATCCCTCTACAATGGCATTTGTTTGTAACTAATACATGTAATAAGTTTGTAATGTAACATATAATAAGTTTGTAACTACTACAGCCTAATGGTAAACTGCTTCCCCTTGATAGAACAATAATCCTTCTCTGCAACAAACATTTTCAACCCATCAGTGCTTCAAGAAGCACCCAGAGTGCTCGATGCTCATGTCTGATTTTGTTCTTGCGAGCTGGTCAAACACTTTGTAGAAATTGCATTCAAGGATTGAAATTGTCTTGATTTCATGCATTTGTGTCCCAAACTTGCCGTAAAGGTGCTCTTCTGATGATGGGTACAGGCAGTGCTCGCGACCAGATAGAGGTTGAAGATCTCTGCTCTACAATATTTTATCTTCATCCACAGAGTGTTATATAAGATTTCACTATGTATGTATATACCTATATGAATCACATTTTACATCAGAATAATCTGTTATTTTTTGCTTCTATTTTTTCTCCCATTTGATATTGACACCAAATGTGTATGTTATCCTATTTATACTGCAGTCAATGCTCATTTTTACTAACTTGAATAATTAGTTTGTAAATACGAAAGACGTTCAAAGAAATTACATATTATTTGGGACTAGAGAACTAGTTCATAAGAACATGTTGATTATTAAAACCGAGCATTGACTGTATGCTGTTATTGAGTCCTGATTTTAAGAAATTAATTATCAGTAAAAAAAAGGTATCAAATTGAAAGTCATTTTCTGTCAATGAGCAAAGAAAAATTATACCTGTATATTTTAATTACAGCATAAAAAAACAACTTATAAAAGCTTAAACAAAGAAATTTGTGTGCAGATAGCATTTCAGAGCAAGAACAAAAATATTCTTTCAAATTCAAATAATCACAATTTATAAATTCGAATCTTCTCAATCACAAATGTTTAAAAATCTGTCTTACTTAACTGTTTAAACAAGCTATAACATCATTCTCAAATCCTATGTAAATGATGATTAAATTGCAATTTGTTAATTCAGACTTTTTTGCAGTCCCATTAAACTTCAAATTAACCAAGTATGACTGCATATTAGTGATTTAAGCATTCATTACTGCTGTAGAATATCAAAAAAAAAAAATTAAAAATATCAAATGCATTCAAGTATAATTAATTTTATTGATTGTGTTATTGGCTTTTCTGAATGCATTTTTTATTGTTTTTTTTTGCAGATTCCCATTATGATGAAAGAAAACTAGCAAGTGGTGTATGTCCAGTTTGTCACTTTGGCCAACTATCTGAAATAGAATCTTCATGCGCAAAGGTATTTTTTAAAAAATATTTGTTAATCATGCATTTATCATAAATTATAATAATTTATAATACTTATAAATGTCATAATGATGCAATGAGGATCATAGGTTTCAGAATCTTGGGGGGGGGGGGGTCTGAGGCTATTCCAACCCCCACTCACACAAATTGAGTGGGGGGCTCAGCTCCCACTTAATAATAATAACAAGTGGGGGCTTATAATAATTAATGAATTTGAAATGAAAAGCACCTCCCCTTTCATCCTGCATGAAGGCTTGAGTCATATATTTGGGACAACTGGCAATTTTCATTTCAATGTTTTTCTCATGTCAGCCCCTCTGATGAAGACGTTAAGATTTCTTAGACTTTCATTAGAATCAAATGAACCATTTAGTGATTCTGTCCTGCTGTTATGGCTATGGTGATTGCACCAATTCCTGATAATAGCTGATTAGATTTTGTAAAGGCTCAATTGTTCAGTTCAGCAAATGCTAGTCAAGGTTAAAAAGATTCCAACATATTTACTCATTGCATATGACTGAGAATGCAATATACTCATGATTGAGACTTCAATGATCAAAATAGAAGGATTTGTAGGAAAGTTTTCCCCAATTAAGAATTTTTGTTATTAAATAAATAAGTGATTGCTGCAGATACAGAAATATGGTACTTATAGAGCAAATAACTGTAGAGCAAAGAAGTGAATGCAAAGTAAAACAAGTGCAAATATTTTGTTCAAGTGTTCGAGGATAAATGTAAAAATATGCTAAAAACATGTCATTAAAACATTTTTTGAATAATTTTTAATTTTTTTTATCATGCATGTATAAATTTTCCTGAATTAATTATCCTTCAAAGAGCAATGATAATTCTTAAACTGGTACAGTCAGATACTCTCACAAATGAAACAAAGATTCACATACTGACCCAGGTTCGATTTCCGGAGGAGGCAAATCACACTTTTCTTTCCAAATATCAGTTTCGGCATTAACATCCAGAAAATTCAATTTCTCAGTATATTTCAGGCCGAAAAAATACCACCTCTTCATACAAAGATTCACATACTTCATATTGTTTATTTATGTTACTTCAACCACTTATGACAAATTACTAATTTGGGGAAGTTTGCCTGTAATGAAATTTCTGAATTATTATTTTCTCATTGAGCGCTTTCTAATCTCATCTAAAAATTTTCCCCCCCACAAATACCTTTGCTATAATTGATAATATCCCTGTTTTTTTTTCTTCATGGAATATACTGACTTGGTTTTGACTTTAGAAAACTTGGGCACTTATTCTGGATTCTTCAGTGCTTTGTGCTTTTCTTTCCCAATCACTATCAGGGAAACTGGAACATTGGAAAGAAAAAGCTTACAAAACATGTTTCTTAATGATAACTATTAATCATATTAGAAATCCTTTATTTTTTATTGCATTTTCATTTGTTAAAAATACGAACAGTAATAGAAATTAGTTATCATGCATCAATATGTAATTTTGTTTAAACATATTCTAGACCAGGTGTAACAAAAAGTTCATTCATGCATAACAAATATTTTCATTGGTTTCTTCGATTTTGTTGTACGCAGGTATAAAATTTGTGTGTAGCATTGAAGGGCAATAAAATTGTTCCGTCTGAAAGTTTATCACATTTCAAATTTTTGTTTGAAAATTTGTCAAATTACAGTGTTCAATAGTGTGTTTGGGTAATATCTATAATATTCTTTTTTTAACATCAATTTTAGAAACATCAGATGATATACCAGGAGATATCTTCTCCAAGTATGAATTCATTAATTTTTCCTGGCTTCTATTATTAGGAAGAAATAGATTCTATTCAAGATATGAAGGTCAGTATTTCCAATGTGCCAGAAATTGTTATATCAAATGAAGAACACCCAGAGCCAGATCAATCAGAACCAGACTTTGGTAAGACTGTTGTTAGCAGTGAAGCACATTCATCTGGTGAGTTATTCAAGTTTTTTTCAGACACATGCAGTATAACCGAGATTTGATAATTTTCTGCTATTCAAGAAAATCAGAAAGAATGATTCCATTTTACCAATTGGGTTTGAATGTAATGTGAAAAAAAAAATTAAATTTAGGTTTTTATAAAGTATTTTTGCAAACCGATGGTGAAATAAAGTTGTTTATTGCTGCATTAATGATACTGTCTCAATGTATCATAATTCATAATTTCAATTCTTAGCAGATTGGATTTTAACCTTGATTCTCATCCTCATTGCTTCTATTTTTTCACTTATCAAAACTATGTGAGGCGGTGTAAAGGGGTGTGGGCGAGCATTTTTGGGGGTGCGAGATGGGAAAAAAATTATAACATGTTGACTGATTATTCAGAAAAATTAAAATGATGACAAATTGAATTTTCCAATTTCTAAAAAGGATATGACTCGTACCAATATTTGGATGATATATATCTTCTAACTTCTACTCATAGAAATGCGTTATACAAATTTTGCATTGAAAAAGTTTCTGTTTTGATTAGCGATCATATTTATTTTCCATTTTGGTTGAGAAAAATACCATTATTTACTTGAACTATTTCGTGGTTTGTTTACATTGGTATTTCGGGTTATTAGCATGTTGTGCTTAGATTTGATACTGTCATGAACACACGATTCAGGAAAAATGCCAAAAAATTCAGTCAAGTGGCAAAGAATTACTAATTTATAGTTGTTGCGGCTGGAATCAATAAATGAAGAATTATTCAATGAATCTCTTTTTCCAAAAAAAAAAGTTAAAAAATTGTGTATATTTTAGTTTTGTTTTTGAATTAATTAAAAAAATATGAGTCAAAAATTAAATATCAGCCATAGCTGAAAAAGACAGTAAACAATAAGTAAAAGAATTCAGAGAAATTAATTATTGGATAATTAATGTAATTAATTACAGAAAAAAACTTGAATTTTCTAAAAGGTAAAAACTTATTATACAAAGGTGTGCGAGAAGGTATGTTGTATTGCTCTGGGGATGCAGGAAGGAAAAAAGGTTGGGACCCACACTGCTTTAGAACTCGGATAATCTGAGTTTTTATGTGCAAAATAAAATAAAAAACAACCACTGATGTTGTGTGTAGCTCCCATGTGGTTAGCATGATGACTTTATGTATTTTTTTGAGAACATTTAACCCTCTGACTGCTCAATTTGTGGACCGAAATTGCTTCAAAAATTGTGTAATTTTTTTCACTCAAAAAGTGAAGTTTGAGCGGTAATACCACGTGCCTTCAAATGCCGCAATTTAGTGGACAACTAACGACATCTGTTGGCCAAAACATAAATGAAACGTCTAATACTGTATATAATTTATTTCAGTGGTTAAACGGGGGAAAAACGGGATGCGCTTCTCAATAAAGGAAGAAAAACACATGCCCACGGGATGAGTAGATTTTGCTACATTTGAGTTGCCTGTGGAAATTGCGGGATGAGCAGCCAGAGGGTTAATCTTGGTATGCATACATTATTCAGCTTATTAATGTTTTAAAGTTGTTTTAGCTTTCAGCGTTTTTCTTTAGGAATAAATCATAAAATGTGTTATTTTTCTTGCATATTGCATTTTGTTGGATGGGAAACTATGATTTTTGAATTGTGCACTTATTATCTCTCTTAATTTTCTTTTCTCCAGTAAGTGGCGAAGTGAAAGCATTTATTGCTGGACTGTTTAAAGAAAATGCTGAAAGATTTTTGCAGTCTTCATCATCATCGTCACCATCTGAAGGCCATATACAAGATTCTATAAAGCCTACAGAGTCTTCCTCTATTGACACTCTACAATTACTAGAAAACTTGGCCAAAAAGAAAATTTTAAGCAGAAGTTGTGGAGAAATTGAACAGGTCTGTAAACATTTTTTTACATGTAAAATCAATTTTTAATATGCTTTATTATTCATGGCTCCTGATCTGCAGATATTCAGGAGTTTTTCCGCTCTTCATGTGATAGACCCAGGGCTGTAACTAGGATTTTTGTGAGAAGGGGGCAAACATGAACCCCTCCACTGCAAAATTTGATTTTATAATCTCGGTTTTGGCATGGATGTTTACTAACACTAACAAATTCCCTGGACGGATCATGCTGATCCCTTGGGAATGCGTGAGGATCACGTTATTATTATTATAACAGTATTTTGTTTTTTTCCTCAAAATTATTGTTGTGTAAAGTTTGCCACCCAAGGCAGTTGCATTCACTCCGATGTAACCGATATGCTTATTGGTTTCATTTTTCAAGTTTATCAAAGAGCTGTTGCAAAACTTTTATAGTGTGATCCCGGCCGTTGTGTGCTTTTTTGTGAATAATGACATGAAAATTAAAATTTTTCTTTTATATGCAAAATAAAAAAAAAACAACCACTGATGATGTGTTTAACATTTCGTGCTGTGACAAGTTGCATGCTTAAAGTACAATGAATTATAACATTTGAATTATAAACAAAATACACATTTTTTTTCATTGAATATTTTTTTTTTTCAGAATGCCAAAGAAAAAAGTGAACAGACTTGGATGAAGCAAAAAAAGAGCAGATCTTTTGATGGGGCATATCGATCAACTTCAACTTCATATAACTCAACTGATCAAATGACTTCTGACAAAACTGAAACTACTTTGACTTCATCTAGTTCAACAACTAAATCAATCTCAGACAGGTACATCTATTGTATTTGATTTTATATTGCTTTTGTAAGGATGAGTAAAAGCTACATAATTTTCTGTAGTTTCAATAGCTGAACCTTGATAAAATATATTTTTTGCTTCAAATTTTTTTTCTTTGGTAAAGATCATTTTCCTTGATCATTTTACAGCAAGAGCAGGTGAGAAATACTGCATCAACTTTAGAGTTTTTACTTGATATTGATGAAAAGAATGCTGTTTTCGGTTTGTTTTGGTCTATGGTTATTAGGCCCAAATTTGTATGATAAAAAAAGGGAAAATGGTTGATGCTTTTCAGTCAAAGGTGTTACTTTTATCAAAATTAATGCTCACTTTCTATTCGTATCACTGTGTATCATACAGGTTTTTGACTCAAAATATTTTAACAATTCACAGAAAAATAATTTGATCTCAGAAAAAACTAGCAGTTAAAGTGATATGATTAAAAAATAAAACAGTCAAGTCACCAGAAAATAAAATGTCAAAATATTTACAAATCATCAGAACATTTGAAAAAAAAAATCAAATGTCTGTCTTAAAATTTTAACTTATTTCTTTTTTGTCTCTTAGTTATACTACAAAGGAAGATAAGGACGAACCAGCAACCCTCAACATAAAGTTGAATATTAATCACAAGACTCCTCAGAAATTTCCTATACATGCAGATGAGGTAATTTTGTTTTCAACATGTTTACATCCACTTTGTCATTCCTTGTGTTTCCACACATGTTTATATGAACCACAAAGTTTTGCAAAATGTAGGTTTTGTTATTGTCATAAATATTTTTGTTTTGTATTTAAAGAAAATATTAATTCGCAGTTTTAAAAATTTTTTGTAAATAATAACTTAGTAATCTTTCAATTATTTGGTCAAGTTATTTGAAATGATGAAATTCTCATTGGAATTTGCTGGAAAAAGTCTAAGTACAATGCCCTCCTTTAAAATGTCTGTGGTGTGGTTGCTGTTGAGAGTATGAGCTGAGATTGCCAATGGATTCCATGCACCACTGCACCTATAATTTGGGTAATAGACATTTCATTCCTTCCAAAAGATGGTGCTCACCTCACTATTATCTGATATGTATGCAGTTGTCATTGATCAAATTGAAGTAAGGGTCCTCCAAAAACCTAATATCTTGTCTATCTCCATGCTATTGAGCTCATTGTAACCAGATGCTTCAATGGTTCAGGCTCGAATGAATCCTCTAAATAAAGAATGTTTGCATGTAGTTTTAAATACAGTACTTTTTAGACAATGTCTAATTATGCAATCAGATATGGCTAGAATTCTTTGCAATGGTCCAATGTGGTGGTTCTATTCTAGAAGAACCTGAATGATATCACTTTCATGTGAATGAGGTTCTATCACCCATTGTGCGATCATATTTCATTATTCCTTGCCAGATTTTTTTCTGGTAATATTCTCTTCAGTTCACTGCTTCCATAAGTATACAATTATAATGGCATTTAGGCTCAACAAAATCTGTTTCCATGCAGGTCAATTATTCATCTCTGTTCAAATTCTGTAGCTTGCTTATAAATTGCCCTTCGTTTATGGGTGTACAAACTCCAGCTCACAGGCCAATCTAGTTTTCTAAAGCTCAAATTATATGGTTAATAAACAAACTTAGACTTCTATTTTATTAAAATATAATATAGGATGTGTGAAATTAAATGTGATACATTTTACAAAATATAATTCAAGAATATATGAATATTAATTGGCTTTCATAAAGTTTTCTGCACCAATAGAAAGATTGTATATAGATGGTTTATTTTAATTGATTTCATCTGTATACATTTGTATTTAGCCCTCGTAATTTTACCCATTTGCATCTAGAAGTAGAATAGTCTGTGAATTTGTGTGTCACTCGATACATGTCAATGGGGGTGGGAGACAGGTGGCAAATTTAGAAAGTGGATGAAAATGATATATATCTGTTGAATTGTGCCCTTGTAATTAATGCTGATCAAAATATGACCCATGAGCTGGGAAATTTGTGTGCACTCGTGTCTTTCGGGTATGGAAGGCGTATTGGTTGTGGCTTTTAGAAAAATGTTTACAGTTGGCTAGCAATAATAAATCTATAGTCTGACTTAGAGTTCAGTGGATGCTGATGAAACCATATTGTTATGCCCCTGAAATTCTAATTATTTGCATGTGATAACTAGCTTCTTATGTCGTGTGTTGTTTTATGTTCTTTGGATAATATCTTCATGAATTTTAATATGATGAACCCCATAGATATTCCTTACAGGAACAAATATTATGTATTTAGTAAGTGTTGTTTTTTTTATTTTTGATCCAATCATTCAGAATGATATTGCAGTTCTCTATGAGAAGAATATGGTGAAAAGAATAGCCTCATTTCTGGATGAAACTCATCATAGACAAAAAGCTGCACAAATTGTGAGAATTTTTTTTTTATCATTTTATTATAGAATGGAAAAGCATATATTTTGTTTTTGACATTTTCTTCCAAGAAATTTCATACATTGCTTATTATTTAAATCCTTTTCATCCAGTTCATCAAAGGAAGTATTCATTTTGCCTTGAATTAAAATTTTTGAATTATATTTTAATTGAATGGGATACTACTTTTTATTCATTTAATTTAGACTGAAAAGCTATTGTGATACATTCACTCTAAAGTTTTTATTGATCAATTTTTATACTACTTTTTTTTCTTATTTGTTTGCATTGAAAATAAACTAATGAGTAGATGTCCATGCAATGCTTGTGCAATATTTAATTATAGTTTATATGTTCCAATATAATGTGTTCATATCAATGATAAAATAATTGTTTTCAATTGAACTATTAGGAGATAGGCATATTTTACTGGATTAAATATTTTTTTTATTTTCAGAAAAGAGTTTATTTGCAGTCATTGAAGTCATACAAAAGGAAAATAGGGTCTCCATATACTAAATCTCGTGAGTTATAACAAATTGCTCACATGCATATTCATAATAATCCAGAAAAGAAAATTCATATTTTTTAAAGTGGAAATTCATAGTGGAAGGTTCTGAAATAGGATGAATAACTAATTTATTTCTTCAAAGCTTATGCAGTCAGACTTGCTTCTAACAAACACGGATATTACAAATTTTTACATGTTACAAAGTTTTTCCATGTCTTTTAAATTCTTCATAATCTTATTTAAATCTTGCTTGTAAATTTACCTTTCTGCAACTGATAATGTCTCTTTTCTTTCCTTCGAAGACTTCGATGCACCCTATAGATAAGATCTACAGAGGGTGTGTGTTGAAGATTTGAAGAGGGTGCTCATATGGTGTCCAGAGGGTGTCCGATCCATAGATTGATGGTTTTTGGGCATTGTAAAATCCTTGCTTATTTTTTCTTCTACTTTTCTCTGTTATAAATCTTATTTCTTTAGCAGAAAACCTCATTAGGAAGAAAGGATTGAGGTTAACAATCTAGCAATTAATCTAATTGAGAAGTTAGAAATCTTATTTATTCCCAAGAATCTAATCTGCAAATCATCTTTAGTGCAAATTTGCCATTTGCTGGATTTAGATGTTGGTTGTGATGGTGGTTTCATCATGTGCAAATCAATTTTGAGAATGTCCAACTGCAAAACACTATTCATTGCTTCAAAAATTATAGCTATACAGTTGGTTGAAAACTGAGAATGGAAAAATAAAGTGAGGTATATAACGAAAAGTTATTACTTTAAAGTTTGTTATTTTTTCATGGTTCGAAAAAATTAGATCAAAAAATTTTCCAGTGTTGATGTTCATACTGAAAGGAAAAGCATCACACATTCTGCATGCTTTGTGGCAAAAATTGTTTAAAACATAAAACGTTCAATGACCACAAAAATATCACAAAAAAATCAATGACTGATACATATTTTTGTTCATGTATTCAATTGCATAAGGTTTTTTATTGACTTTTTAATCTTTATTCAAATATATTATTTTAAGAATGTTCAGATAAACAAAAAATGTGTATCATGCATGCAAAATGTTTTATTTTGCTTGATCACATTTTTTCAATCTAGTATGGATATAATGAAGTTTGTGTATGACATAGTTTTGCTGATTTTTCCGTTTGTTATTAGCAGGTCTGACTGTATTATTAGTTTGTAAGCTATTGAAAATTTCTTTTCTTCAGAAAAGTATTTTAAATATTGAAGCAGTTGTTTCATTCATGGAAATGGTCTATCTAGTATGGAAACAACTTGAGAGCTGAAAACTTTTTACTTAAATTTATCATCTATCAGCAGCTTGAAAAGAAAACAGTTTTTTAACATTACTGGTTACCTTGCATTAATGATATGGAATTCATTATAGCTTGATGGGTTTTATTAGTGATCTGCCTCACTTGGAATTCTTCATTAGGATAGCCATGGCTCCCTTGACAGTTTTATCATTTCCTTGTTTTTACCTTATGAATTCACTATTGTGGGGGGCCAATTAAAAATATACATATAATGACACATGTATCTAATCATATATAGCTGTACTGGTGGCATTATAAGTCAATCCTCACATTTGGAAGTTAAGTGGTATTTTGTAGTGCGTATAATGCTCTAATATTATTTCAGGTCCATTACAGCAACCATTGAAAAAGAATGCTTCTTTTGTAACTCCGAAGAAAATTCATAAAAGATTACTCTCAAAATCTTCTAGTCAAGAAAGAGGTATTCTGAATAATTTTTTGTGCATTTGAATTTATAATCAAGTATTATAAATGTTTTTTTTAGTATTTCATGCATATGATTGAAAGTAAAGATTATATCCGCATTATTGATGCTTTTGTTGGCAGGTTTGAAAGTAATTATCAAAAAAGTGTATACAAATTTATGTATCATGCATATAGTTATATTGCAAAATAAAGTATTTAAAAATGTATCAAACGTATAGCAATAATAAACTGTATACAAATATTAAGAATCAATATTTTCAGTGATGCAAAATAATATTCTAGGGTTGTCTTGTTTATTTGCTTCAATGGTCAGAGATTAAGATTTATAGATATCACAATAAGTGAATGAACATTAAAGTATTTTTAATTAGATATGATGCATTATTTTGATATTTATTTTACCAGTTCAAAATCCATTGCCTGGTGAGAAGGGCCTAATCAAGGATCTTATGGCTGAGTTTCCTGGTATCGTGATTTCCCCTAGTACAATAAGACAGATGTCCAACAAATATGAAAAGCATCTGATGACAATGAGAAAAAAACTGAAGGATTCTTTATCAAAAAAATCACAAACCAGAGTTCAGGTATGAAAGTTATTGAATTTGAAATTAAATTTGGATTCAAAATTTTTTTTTCCTATTTAAAAATATTCCATTGGAAATAAGACAAAAATATCTAGAATGATGAATCTATGACAGAAATATGTATGATGTTTGTTCTTGTGTTTGTTGTGTTTTCCCCTGTTTTGAGAAAAATTTATATATTTATCCTTATTGTGCAGGTATATAAGTCACTTTTGTATTTTAATAATATATGAGGGTTCCTACAACCTGGAAAGTCAGGGGAGAAAAAATTGTGGTGAGGGATAAAACAAAAAAAGTCTATGAAAGTCAGGAAAATTTTTAAACATAGAAATATTTCTTCAAGAGATTGTAAAAAAAAACTGGTTGAAAAGAAAATGTATATATATATATATATATATTTTCTACTGAGAAAAACTACCTTCCTACCAACTTTCCAGATTTTTATAGCTGTTTTTCATCCACTTTTGTTTCCTTTGTCCAATCAACTAAAATTTTTTCATTTTAGAATATTTTCCAACACTTTTTAAATGCTGAAAAATCAGTGTTATATGCACAGTGGAACCTGTCTATAACACTACTATGGGGACCAAAAAAAATACTGTTATGGAAAGGTTATAATTGTAGACAGTTTGAGCATTTATGATTTTTCCTATTGAATAGGAATTCCGCCGGGACCAAAGAAAATATTGTTATAGAACTGCATCATTACACTCAGGTTTCACTGTATATCTTAATTTAACTCAAAAAATTGTGTTGGAGTTTCTAATTTAGAAATTATAGTATAGCTATGAGAATGAAGATGAAATCAAAATTGTGGTGTGAAAAAGAAAACAAAGTTCAACCTATCTGTATAAAATTAATAAAATGGATAGGACTCTAAGATGCAGATAAACAAAGTTCAAGCTGGTCACTTCCATCAATAGAGTCTAGATATTTAACAATTGCTCAGATCAATCTGTAACTCTCATTTTCTGGCATGCTGGCTAATGAGGTAATCGTAAAATTTTCATCTCACAAATTTGAACAGTTGAATGTTCAAGAATACTATCATTCATTGTTTTGGATAAAAGAGATGAGAGATTTGTTGTCTAATCAAATGTTAATCTCGTTATGCTGCTTTTTTTTCTAATAAGTATTATATTGAGTAACATGTAACTTTTAGGAGGGATAATACTGTATCAATTTGATGTTTTAGAAATTTTCTGTTATTTCATGGTCAGGGAAATAGTCATCTGATAGTCGCAAATCTTTCAAATACAATCAGTCAAAAGTTGTAGGAGCCCTGTATATTCAAATGTTGTATCTATATCATTTGCATCATATCAATCAAAAATATGTCAAAAAACCATATAAGACCTAAGTATATTTAGGTCTTTGAAGAATATTTATGAATAAGGATTAAATAAGAGATCAGATACGATATTCCAGAGTTTCAATTTTTTTTAAAATGAGAATTGGAAAGAATATTAGTACATTAATATGATTTAAATGTTTGAAAATAAGAAACTTATAAAGAATATGAGGCTTTTGCTTTTTTATAAAGGCTACTCAAGTAGACCTATGTGATCAATGATAAAATTGTATAGAAATAGATGTAAAAACATGAAGTTTACATAGTAGGTTGATTTCAATAAATTGCACTTCCATTATGTAAAAAGGCATGTCACTAATTTTTCTTTCAAACTTATAGACTGAAGAGGCTTTGAAACGTCAGAAGATTCTGTCGGATATTTTCAACAAAGATATTCAAACATCTCAGCGTATGGTAAGATTCTTTTAGTTCTTTCTCCCAATTTCAATTTTAGCTTAATTTCTTTAGCTTTTTATACTTTCAGTCTTATTGCATGCTTGAATTCCAAAATCACAGTGTCTCTGGTAATACCATGATATAGTTGCCAAGTCTCTCAGATTTCTACTTCATTTCCCGGACTACTGAAAATTTATTTTATGTCAAGAATTTCAAACGTGATTGTGAAAATTCCCTACTTTTGAGGGAAAAAAATTATTCCCAAAGGATTTACCCAGAAAAAAGACAGTTTCTTTCATTTCTAATCCCCAAAATGACATCACAAGCACGATGTAAATAAATTCTTGCCACCATCGCGTCAATTCACACAAAATATTTTGGCCAAATGACCATTTTTTTTGTTGACATGATTTGATTAGAAAGTCATAATGGCAGATTATTTAAACTATTTGTTGATGATGACTGGTGACTTGGCACTATTTGTCGATGGCTTGCAGGATGTCACATTTTTCAAATGGTTAAAATCCCTACAGTTTTACTTTTGTTCATGAAAAATCCCTAAATTGTTTCAAAAAATCCTTTTATAATTATTTTTGTGCAAATATGGATCCACGTAAAATCTCCATAATGTTCATTCTCCAAAGTCAGATGCTATGCTCGGGCCCCAACAAGGGCGGGGCTGTCAGTGCTTTTGGGCAATTCTCATTATTTTTTGCTTTTTCACACTATAAATTAACTATAAAAGGGTGCGTGTAAAGTCTGACCAGGGATCCCGCTAAAGATCACAGCCTGAGGACCCAACCCACACAGGTAAAGGGCTTATATCCCAGAAAGGACAGCCCAGGCCGTGTGTAGTCTGGCAACCTAGAGGTCCTCCCCCCCCGGTAATGGATGATGCTTACACACTCAAAGGATACATACTACAGCTAAGAATTGTCATCCATAAAAGTGTTGATATCATAGAATCTTATTAGCAAGGGACAAAGTTTACCCAAGTGAACAAGGATCACTCCAAACTCGAAGTATATGTTTTTTTCAGTACATTGACATTTTTAAAGATCATATGTAACATACAATTTGAAAAAAAATAAAAGTCGTCTGAAGGACAGAAAGTTGATGTAAAATTTATTAGACTAGAAGCAAAAAAAACTAAAGAAATCTAACAAATTTTAAGCTACTAATTACAATTACTTATAACATCATGAATAATGGGGATACATTTTACTGCTAGTCTGGACCAAGTGTATTGACATGTGAGCAGTTTTCTGTAGCCTGTGAAATAAAATGATTATAGTAGATATAAAAATTAATGTGCTGAACAGAGAACCCGCTCTTCTTGAAAATGACAAGTTTATTCAAATTGAATTATTTTCAGCTATAACTTTATTACAATTCCTTCTCTTTTGTTGATGCATTTTTTTTTATGCAATTTCAGAATGAACTTGAAGATTACAAGTCTTTACAAAGAAAAGTTAAAGCAACTATGAGGGATGCTAGGATGGAATCAGCCAGACTGAGACATTATTATGATGAATATTATGAAGAAATGAAACGAAAGCTGCAAAAAAGGACTTACGGTGAAGAACGGGTGAGTGACGTAAATGTTTGTTCTCATATACATATTGAAATACAACACCTTCATAAAGGCAAAAAATTTTTTCTTCAAAAATACAAAAGTATTGATAGTCTCTCTGAAGATCTTTCACTGAATCAAGTCTATGAGAGATTTGAATGTATAGTGAAATCTCGGTAAAATGATATTCAGTGGACCAAGAAAACTTGTAGAGGATTTATTGCTTTATCCAGAGGCAGCATTATCCTTACGTGTGATCAAATTTATGCTGTTGTCATCTTTTCTACAATGGCATTATTAATACCATCAGAAAATATGCTTTATTACTCAAAAAAATTGTAATTGATTAGTTTATTAATGAAATTAATTTCAGATGCATTGCCCGTAAAGAAATTTATTATTGCAGATATAGTAGATACTCTACTTTCATTTTCTATCTTGTGTGTGATGAATATGTTTATTTCACTTGGCAGCCAAGTGAATGGGGCACCAAACTCATTTCTGGGTGAGTTTTTAGGGAGAGGTATCATAAAAGTTACCATTCAAATCTCAATAAAAGGGATGGGAAACATAATTAACAATCTGGAAGCAATTTTAAGTTGTGGGCTTCAGTATAAGCAGCCATTCTATGCAAAAGTGGCTGTGTTGTGAGGAAACAAATGTTATCAGTTAAAAAGAAATAAAGTTTTCGTGTATGAGATAATTTTAAATAACATTAAAATCTATGAAATATTGTCTGAGGCTTTCATGGCCGGCGTTAAATGACTTGCAAACGGTTTCCGGGTTATTAGGCCATGGTCTAGGAGATTTTCTTCCTGACGTTTCGCCCACATCTGTGGCAGGCATCATCTTAGGTTATTTGGACGTAAGTCTCCGCGGCAAGTGAGAAAGGCTTCGTTTCTCGCTTGCCGCAGAGACTTACGTCCAAATAACCTCAGATGATGCCTGCCACAGATGTGGGCGAAACGTCAGGAAGAAAATCTCCTAGACCATGGCCTAATAACCCGGAAACCGTTTGCAAGTCATTAAAATCTATGCTTTACTGTGGTCATTAAAAATGATTCATTTTTCAGCTTTTAAAACTACAAATTTTACTAAATAAAATAGGAGCATGATTTTGGTATTTGGATAATTAAATTTTTTTATGTAATGGTGACAAATAAATTTATTTCAGATATTTTTAAGGTCTATTAAATATAAAAATTCTGTGTTTTTTCCCTATCAGATTTTTAAGAACTTGTTTGATGATGCCTTGCACATGCAAAAAGATGAGGTAATTGGTATGAAAAAGCGGTTGAGGGAAACACAAGAGAAAGATGCCAAAAATCATCAGATTTATCTTGATGCATTAGAGAATTTGTATCCTTTGCTTTTTCTGCTTGATGTTTGGAAATCAAAAATATGAATTATATTATTACAAGAGAAACATTTTAGTGTAAGTGTTTTGGCGCTAAAATAAAGTCAATCTACCTAATTAATTTTGGTTTTTTCCCCAAAATTTATATTTTAAGGTAAGTATAAGGTCTTTTGATTAGTCAAATACCATATCCACAAGTAGATTTAATGTCTCTGATTCTTGTGTTCAATCTTATTCATAATTATATATATTTCGTTTTCATAAACGAAAGCCAAATTTTTATTGATTTCTTTTTTTTACAGTGTTTGTGACATGAAATTATCTGATTGTAGTTTTATTTTATGAGTTTTAATGCATTTTTTTTCTATGTTGTAAACTGAGCAGATTTTCTCCGTTATAGTATTTTAGAAATTAAGTACAATTGTTATGAGTAGAGTTGTAAATGCTCATTTTTAAATTTCAATTACCTATTCCAAATTATCTGCTGCAATAATTATGCTTGAAATTTTATTACAATTTTAATATAAATGTGTAAGTATTACACTTTAACTTATGTTAACTCAGCTATCAAAACCAATTCAATATGCTGGCAAAATCATTAGCTGTAGAGAAGCATGACATGGAAATGAGAACTAAAGCTCAACAGCGGGTATGTATGGCTTTATGAGTAATTTGTAAAAGTGCATGATTGGAAATTAAATGAAATAAATATTTTCAAATTAAAAATAAATTGTTTGTCTTTTGGAGCTTTCTTGTAAATATTGATTCACTAAAATAGTACTAAAATAGCATAACCTGTTATGTTTATTTAATTGTACTAAACATGTATGAAAACTTTCTGAATCTATTGGTAAAATATTTTTATTTATTGAGAATCTCTTGTTTTCTCCAGAAAATTCACTTTTTAAATACATTGGAAAGTGAATTTCAAAACCTTTCAATCTATAATTTCAAGCCTTGTAAACAGTTATTCACATTCAACATTTGTTAGCATGACATGGTTTCATAACTTCAGAAAGAGTCAAGATTATGAAATAAAACGTTTTCAGGAATTGAACTAAAGCTTTCTTGAAATATTTCTTTCAGTGCTTAAAAGCAATTTGAGTTTATTTCTGCTCAATTTTACCTAGTGAATGAAATTCTGTTTTAAGTATTAGCAATGCCATTTGAAGTGTGATAGAATTTAAAATTTTCATATGATATGGTTTCTCTATCGAGGTTTTTGACATTATTGCCTTTTTGCGAACCAGATGTTTTTTTCCAGTATTTGGTTGGTACTTAATAGTTTTTACTGTACAGCTTCTTTTCCCAACAATGATTACAGAAAGGCTTGTGGATGCTAGCTTTGCGTTTTTGTTTTTGCTCATGAGTTTTGCTAAGAAGTGAAATTTAACAGAAGGTGGGGGGACGGGGGCTTTTTTGTCCCCTGATGTAGATTCCACCTCGACATAGTACAGCAGAGAGTTAATAATTAAAAAATGTGTTGTAAATATTTTTATACTTTAACCATAAAAGTCTCTAAAAGTTCTTAAACCTGCAATTGTTTTTCCAGTTGCCATTCACTTATTAATAGTAAAATTTCTGAATAATGAATTTATAACTCTACATGATCATGGTATATCATTTATGTAACTCATTGCATGTCATTTCCTTGAGCTGTATTTTGTTGTACAAGATTTGAAATGGTTACTGAAAAAAAGTATTTTTGACAGCCGTTTTGTGATTAGAATGTGAAACAGTTCCTGTGAATAAATCCGTTAATATTGCGAGAAAATTTTTTTTTGTATTATTTTAGGCTATGGATACAATGAAGAGAGAATACCGGGCACGTTTGCAGACAGAAATCCACAAAATGCAAGATAACATATTAAGGAACAATGAAGATATTCATTTTCGAGAAATGGATGCTGCTAGGGTCCGTGAAAATCTGCAGGACAGGTTCAACGCTCTTTGTGATAGTTATGGCAGCTAGCCTACTAGTGTGCTTAAGTTTACAATGTTGTAAATTTTTGTAATATTTATTTGCATTTTATCCGAAAGCTTTTGCTTGTTACTTTTTTTTTTTTAATCACAGAATTTTATTCTTCAGTATAATTTATTTTTCATGCATCTTGAATAACATTAATGTATTAGAACTGTGCAGTTTGTATTGAATTTTGTGGCATATGTAGATATTCTAATCAATATTTTTTGTATTGCATCCTTGTTGTTTTTTATTTATATTTATTAAAAAAAATTATTGCATTAAAGTTATTAATATTTATATATTGCATATAGTTAGTTCCTTTTTGTTAAGATTATTAGTTGGCATCCTTATCTAGACACTTTGAATAAAAACAATTAAATTAAACTCGTAACCAGGGGGGTTCTCGTTCTTTATGATGATAAACCTGAGAATATTAATGAATATAAAAAACACTCTACGACTAAAAAAGCTCACTATGGCCCTGGAGGGAGGGAAAAAAAATCCTCCATTCATAGGGTTACAGTGAAGCTTCGCGATGATAGAAAAAAAGAGGTAAAAAAGTAGAGTTGTGGAATGTATATATATATTTCTTCCATTTACATTCGGACGAGATATGTCGTCCCTGATTGTTAATGGATACATTGAGAAATTTAGAAGACGAATTCACTTGCTAACTAACGCGGTTTATTCCGATTTCTTTCCACAACATCAAGCTATTCCCCGTGTTCGAGTGAAGAGAAGAAAACCGATCGCGTTTTATACATTGCATCCCATTAACGATTATTCCGATTCCGTCAGCCATTAAGAAAGCACCAAGTCGGCGATCGTGATTTTCTTCCTGTCCTTGCGATTAGATCGAAAGGAAAAACTACTTTCTTGATAGTTACAACTATTTTTCTTATTTTGTAATTTTTTTGTCAGCCGTTGTGAGAAACGGGATACATAAGAAAAAGAAGTTTCGAATTGTTTTTGGAGGAAGTTTGTTGACGCGTTAAATTTAAGGGCCGTGATTTTTCCTGCGTCTAATCCGCAGATGCTAATTATGCTAATTTGAGGGAAAAAATATCGTACAGTCCACAGGTGGATGTACATTAACCCCTACACGTACAGTCTTTTGGGACATCGGAACGACATATTTTGAAGTATCGTCGATAAATTTCAAAAACTAGTTTCCTTGTTCATAATTTAGAAATAGATTTCTTCCCTGTGCATTTTCTTAACCCATGATATCTTCGCCCCAGAGGTCTACACGTATGCGTTCCTTCATTTTTAATGGTTTTAAATGGTTTGGATGCGGTAGCCCAGGTCGATAAGATACTCGCCCAAAGTACCAGAGGATGTTTAGAGGTGTCGCGAGTTTGATACCCGGTTCGTCCTTGTCAGAAACTTTTCAGATAGTTACAACCAAAACGACGACACGAAAAGATTATTACCGCATGGTCTTCCACATCGAGGGGTTAGCACGCACCAACCTTTCAGAACAACAGAAAAAATTCTATGTTTCCAAGTGCAATACTCGCTAAGATATTTGCATTCAAAAATCTGTTTTTTTCCTCAGGAGATACAGATCCAATTAGACAACTTTCAAATTGGAAGTTGGAGAACAGGAAACCACATAAAAATTTAAATTTTTTTTATTTTGTTACACACTGCATTTTTACTCTCAAAACTGGTAAAGGGTAATTTTTGAACACGCATTTTTTAAATTGAAACTATACCTCTACAACGAACGGTTGATGAGATGAAGGTCGTATGAACACTTAACAGGACACCATGTAGAAAGTCTGAAAAATCATTCAAAAAATCTAACTCGAACTGTACCGCTTATAGACGGTACCGTCTTACCGGCCCACCCGGGCACGGCCCGGGGCCTCAAGAGAAGTTTGCCACAAAAAAAAAAACCAGTAGTTTTTTTTTTCAATTTTCTTGGTAGGGCCTCAGACAAATCACTTGCCCCGGGGGCCCATGATGCTCTTAAGACGGCCCTGTGTTTAGAGCCTCAAAAATCGACCATAAAATAAATGTATTGAATAATATTAATTTCTAAATATATACCTAGCTTCTTCGTCATTTAAAGTATGATAAGGAAAAAAATTCTGGTTGCAAACTTTTTAAGGTAAAAAAATAAATAAATGCAAACAAAGAGAGAGAGACATTTTAACAAATTAGCGAGATCATAGCCGCACGTGCTGTGCAACAAACGAAGAGTTGTTAATTGTGGACATCTACCAGCAAATTCAAGATATAAAACGGAAAGATAATGATCTCAGCTCTTATATATGTGCGAAGACAATTCTTAATTTTTATCTTCAAATTGGCTTCAGTAATGAATGTTTAAAAGAGCCTTTGCATACATGCAAAGCAATGCATTCAAGGGTTAAATTATTCTTCCTTATTTCTCTAACATTTCAGAATTTTTTTTTTTGAATTTCTTGAAATGCCTTCAATTACCTCACATGAAAAACGTATTTAAACACAAATTCGGTGCAAAAAATATTACTCCAGCCTCAGAAAAAAAGAAAGAAAGTAAAACGTGAATTTTCTTTGCACTGTCAAACATTTCAAAGCTTTCATATATTTTGTACCGTATAATGTTTGACGCAGCAACTGGAGCTTCCATTCAACTCTTATCATCATGATGGCGATAGAAGAGGTCATACACAATATTTCAGTACATATTTACAGTATGCACCGGAATACGTACCTCCAACAGCTTCTCTTTCCTTTTCTTCCTCCCCCATGACAACATCCATCTTCTTTCATTTTGCCTTCAATTTCTTTTCATTCGGCAAATGTTCAAAAAAAGTTTTCTCCCGTTTTTCTTTCCTCCATTTTCATAACATTTTGGAAAATTTTCAAATATCTCCCAACGGATATGAAATATTCAAACTGTCTGAAAAAAAGATAAAATATTTCCTCTTTTACATATATGTAAAAAAAAAAAGAAAAACTGGGATAAAAACTTTCATAACAATTCAAAAAAGGTTAAGGTTTTTCATTTCAATAATAAAGATCGCATTTTAGATCAGTTTTTAGTTAACTTTTTTTCGTCCATGGCCCTTTTGGATCATACTTTTTTCTCGTGGCCCCTTCGTCTAATCTAGGTCCAACCAAGGAGTGTGAGACCCTTCTTACTTATCGAATTGATTTTTTTTGAGCGAATTTTGATATGAAAGAAAAATTTCATGAGTAAGGTTGACCAGTGATTCAGTGAGAGATTTGTGTGTGTGTGTGTGTGTGTGTGTGTGTGGGAGTCTATACAGTGCTGTCGTAACACTATTGCGCTATCGGGAAAAAAACATATTCTCTCTCTGCAGCTTTTTATACTTCAAGTCTCTTTGCAGAGTGTGCTTGAAAAGTCTCTACGCAGAGAGCAGGCAGACCTACAACACGTAACTGACATAGGCCTAATATGAAAATTCAAGCAATCATTCATACGTTTACTACACGGTCACCAACTTGATCGCTGATACTGTCAGTCATTTTCACTCATACGGTCTCTAAATTGATCACGAAAACGGTCACCCACCTGTTCAGTAATACGGTCATGCAATTGATCACCCAAACAATTACTCATACGGTCACTTTCTTACTCGTATAGCCACTTACTTGATCATTCATTCGGCCTTTCACTCAACCATACTCTCACTCATACTTACTCGTGCAATCACTCACTCGGCCACTCGCACGGTCACTTACCCACTCATACAGTCAATGACACTCACTTGGTCACTCATTCACTCATACAGTCAATGACACTCACTTGGTCACTCATTCACTCATACAGTCAATGACACACTCACTTGGTCACTCATTTACTCATACAGTAAATCACACACTCACCTTGGTCACTCATTCACTCATACAGTAAATCACACACTCACCTTGGTCACTCATTTACTCACACAGTCAATCACACACTCACTTGGTCACTCATTTACTCATACAGTCAATCACACACTCACTTGGTCACTCATAATCACTCACAGTGTCACTCATACGGTTACTCACTCATAATCACTCACAGTGTCACTCATACGGTTACTCACTCATACGACCACTCACCCACTTATATGGACACTCATATGGTCCCTCACTTGCTCCTGGTAGTCACTCACACGGTCCCTCATACGGCCATGGGAGGCGAAATGTGAGGAGTGAAATTTCTGAGGGCGAAATGTACCAGGGGCGAGATGTCGGAGGGGAAATTTCCGGATCCTAAGGAATCATTGATATTCTGCCTTCCAGGTGAATTAATTAATAATGCACATCCAAAGTTTCTTTTTGAAGACTATCCAACGTGAAAGTTCAAAATGGCAGGGAAAAAAATACGGTTTACCCTCTCTTTATATTTTACGTATTAATTAAAAAAAAAAAAAAAAATCCTTTTTCATTTTCTTTTTGTGTGTAATTAACGCAGAAAAAAAGGTTAGTTGAGCAGAAACTCCAAAGGCTTAACGATCAGATGGTTCTCGATAATGACCATTGAAAATTAATCTTCGGAAAGGGATTAAAGCTGTCGCTGTCCCGTGATATTAAAAATCATTCGATTAGCGGAAGAATCTTCTCCTAGAGGGAAAAAAAAGAAAAATTATAAAGTTTTCTCTTCTCTCATTCGATATTCTATTTATTTTAATCTTTTTCTTTTGATTTCTTGAAGATGAAATCGATTCGAGAATGTGATCGAGAAACGAAATCTTTCTCAATACGAAGTTCCTTGTGAGGGGTCATTCAAGTATTACGTCATCATCGATGGGGGGAGGGGGTTTCCGATTTGCTGACTTTTGATGACAAGGGGGGAGGGGGTTTCCGATTTGCTGACTTTTGATGACAAGGGGGGAGGGGGGGGTGTTTGGATAATGCTTACGTCATGGACCACCCTTTATGAAAATATGAGTTAGGATTCAGAGGGGCAGAGCTGATGACGAAATTTTGCTGACAAGGGAGGGGGGTCAGCGTTTTGCTGACTTTTGCTTACAAGGGGGGGGGAAGGGGGTCAAAAATGGCTAAAAATTTGCTTACGTAATACTTGAACGGCCCCTGAAACAGATATTTTCATCTTATTTTTTAGTTCACGTCCCTTGACACGATCGTCAGAGGCGCATTTATATGGTTTTTTCGCTTGGGGGGGGGGGGGGGGGGGCTACGCGCATTTTGTCGTCCTTCTCCTCTTTTCTCCCATTCTCGTCTAATTTTCTTGATTACTATTTCCTTAAATTCGCCACCATTGAAACCTAGTCCCTTGCTGTTAGGGCAGAGGCGGATTTATTGAGATATACAAATTTCACTGTCTCTTCTCCCATTCTATTAATTTTTTTGGCCATTTATCCCTCAAATTTGGCTCCCCTCTGAACTTGCCACCCTGGGCTAAAGCCCAATAAGCTCCCCTGTAAATATGTCACTGACGATCATTGGTTCAAGAAAAAAATTCAGTCAAGTCTGAATATTTTAGACACGATTTCCTAGCTCGGGGTGAATAACCCCCAGCCCGCAGGCCCGTCTAGGGGTTCATCCGGCCTTTGAAAGATGTTTCGGTAGAAAAGTATCGATGCGCACAACACAATACCTGAGCTGACCATATTTCCTTCATGACAATGCTGGAAATCGCGATCCATACAGGATATCCTCCCAATTATCGCGAAAAAATGGTTAAATGCAAGTACAGCTGCCTGGAAGGACGGTTATCAGTTTGTAGCACATAATGTACCGCTCAATGTTTTCATACCGAATATGTGTTGCCCGCAGAGTGAAAAGGTTGTGTATCCCCGCTTTAGACACAACTGTCAAGCTCAGGGGGTGCACAACTATGGGGGAGAAATACTTTGATGAATAAAAACAGTAGAATATCATGCATCTAGGGCCTGATTTTAACTTTCATGGGTCTGGGCAAAGTGCGTGGAGTAACCGCCACCCCCTTGCAGATGTAAAAGATATTCGGTTAGTCAGTGAATAAATATTTAAATTTTGGGGCTCCATAATCATGATTTTTGAGGCGGACACTGTTTACCGCAAAACGAAGAACATCTTTGGTTTTGGTTTGACTTTGAGACTGGAACTAAAACTAAACTCTCCTCCCCCCAGCTCCTGACGAAGATCTTTCATATATACTGTATCACTCGCTGACTCACACAGAGAAGCATGTTCACTTTCAGTTTGTCTGATTCTTAGTTGTCTTATATTTGTGTCTTGGTAATTTGTGCTAAAATGTTTAATAAATTTGTGTTATGTGTTCCCCAAGGCTTCAATTTTCATGGCAAATACTCCACTCTCCTACTTGGGAATCAGGACCAGCTTGTATCATACCACAACGCAAAACGATTTTGGCACCAGCCAGAATTTTGGTGACGATCCGCCACTATCTTGAACATAAAAATGTAATTATAACTTGAATGCTATTATGTTTTAATCTAGAAACAAACAAACATGAGAAGTCAACTGGATTCATAATGAAGTGTTTTTCTAAGTGTTTTGAAATTGGTTTTTTTCTAGTTCAAATTTCGAGCCGAACCTCGAACCGTGTATGTGTTGGCCTGACACCTAGGGAGACTGAATATCTATATTAAACGCTCGTAGCATTGTAACATGAAGTACGATCCGTAATTCTAACTTGTGAACGTACTCTATAGAAAAATTAGGTTCTTCTAGTACACCCACGGCCACCACCTACGTGTATACCCACCTCGACGACTAGCTAGGTCACCTTAACCTGAAGTCAAACCCTCCGTCTCGATGGCCTAATTCTATACCTCTACGTCGGACCAACTCACGCGGGTTGACATAAAATTAGATCCTTTTTTCTTCGGATACATCCAAATTAAAGGAAGATTTTGATTTGTCGCTACATCTCAGATCCCGCGTCCGAACGCATAGAAGAATTTAATTTTCGATGCCAGGGCCGCGATTCTATATTTTCACGCAGAATGCAGATTTCGGCGACCGGAATCGCCAAAACGTACGACTGTCCATTATTTATGACACATATCAAGCTAGAGATTATTTGGCGGACTCGAACACATTATGCTTTAAACTGCTTGAACGAGAAAACAATCCCCACATCCACCTCGCCAATAATGGACGCACACCCTCACCGGCAGGACATCTCGCATTTCATTGTCAGAATGGGCATACACATTCCCCGGCTCGTTGGTTTGAGCGGTTTCACTTTCATACAGCGGATGGAAAACCGGAATCGTCGGCAGATAACACGTACACTGACGAGCCGTCGTTCAATGAGCCCTTTTTATGATGCATACGCCAAATCAAACAATACCGAAGTTTCCATTGTTCAAGTTCCTTTGAAGAATTTTATTTTTCTAAATAATCTAAACAGTGTTAATTCCTCATGTGTTTCTATTATTGTCTGGTTGAGAAGCAGAAATTAAAAACTTCTCAACAATTCACGCATTCCCGGAAAAAAAGCGATTTTATTTTTTCATTATTTGGTTGCCAGATATATAATGCAACTTATATTAAAATTCCAATTGAATATCGTGAAAATTTAGAACGATATATGCGATATCGTAAGCTGTAATTGAAATTACTGGCTGAGAGTAGCTGGATGATAAAAGATTTTCCGCAAACTGGTATTTCGATTATTTTCTGCCATTTGATTATTTCGTTCAGTTTTTTTCATTTTGACAGGTTTGAAAAGTTTCTTTTTTTCAGGCATTCATCTTATAACGCATCACACGCATGTCTTCGCTCATTCGCCTAAAGCGGTGGGCTGATTTTTGAAATAATCAAATAACATAAAATAATCGAAATACCATTTTGTGGAAAATCCCTTGTCATCCAGTAACTCAAATTATAGCTCTCGATATCGCGTATACCCTACTGAATTTTCCCGACATTCAACTGGAATTTTTATATAATTATATAAAAATTCCAGTATATACCTGGCAACCAAATTATGAAAAAATAAAATCGATATTTTCGGTGCATCAGTAATTAATGATCATTCAATAAAAATGCTCATGTCGCATTGAATGATAAATTTCCACATTCTGAATTCCTACACAGGATGCGTAGTGCCAATTTTTCTGTAAATTTCATAAAATTTGGCTGAAAACCCCATGTTATAAGCGAAAAACATGCGATAAAAACTGTAACTTTTATAGAAAACATTCATATACTCGTGAATATGCATGTTATTCTTACGAAAATACGCACAAGTATTGCACAAACTGCATTGTGGAATTTACAAATCATTTGCACTTGCTTATCATACAAGGTTGATAAATTTTTTTTTCTTATTTAATTTTTTGTCGGTCCTCTAAATGCACTCGTGACTAAATTGTCACCGGAAATTTCGAGTACAAGCATAGGGTTCACGTGACCGAAATTTCAGAATGATTTGCCCTGTACGTTTCTCGAAATTTGAGAAAATGTCTAAACTCCAAAAAGGACACAGACTTTTGAAAACATAAGTGCACTTAACGTGCATAAGGAAGGAATGTCTATACGTAATATAACTCCCACGAAGGAGAAAGCCTTTTAAAATTTTAATCCTCTTTCGGCGGCGAGTTTCATTTCATTTCGATTTTCTTCTTTAGACAAATTCTTGTATTAAATATTTTTCAAGAGAAATAAATTTGACATTTTTCTCCTTGTCAAGTTCTGTTGATTCCTCGATGAAATTCTCGACACTATCTAAGTAAGCTTAATGCTTGAATTTTTATTTTATGTATTTTTACTAACGATACTGTTTGAGGACGAAGAATTTTATGAAGATATCGAGCCGAATAACCGACCGAGTAATTTAGTCTGAGAGTAAAGAAGAATCACAATTTTTCCGCCAAATCCTGTGTTTCGTTTTCAAATATTTTCACTCTCTCTTCTAATACTCCGTATATCTCCGTATTATTATCATCGGTGAAACTAATAACGCAGTGTGTCGAGTGTCTTCCTTTTCGGAATTATGCGACAGTTAAAGAGAATAGAAAAGAGACATGCATGTGCCATAACTAACTGTTCCGGAAATATTTCTGGAAAAATTCTCTGGAGCAACTTTTTTTTTCTATCTGTTCGTACGTGCATTAGATGCCATGTGAAGAACGGGGATAAAGCTCTTCCTTCATCATATCTCGAGTTCGTGCTCTTGTCGAGCACATATACAGATGGGAGTACGTTAGCCCTTAGAGCGCCACTGACGAGATATCTCGCCTAACTTGACTGCTTGCATTTCGGAAATTGCAAAATGCATGGGTTGATTTTCTTAATAGTAGCAACAGTGCTGTAGCGACACCGTGAAACGGAGCCAAGAGCGATGTCTTTTATACTACAAGTAAATTAAATGCCTACCCTCCCTCAGAGCAAATGAACTCGCCCTTCCCTCCCCTCATGTGCGTGTGCAGTGATAACAGTGCAGTTGTAGACGAGCCGGTCGGAATACAGTCACAGTGTTTCAGAAGCAGAAGCAAAGGAGCTAATTAAAAAATGAATATGCTAGAGACCGCAATGTACAACAGGAGGTCTCAATGAACGACAGTAGCTCTGGATGACACTGTCGTGCAATTCGATCTCTAGCACAATCAATTTTTATCCATCTCCTTTGTACTTGCTTCGAAAACATTGTGACTGCATTCTGCGACATCATTCATTCTTTTGTAATAAAATAAGTCTCGGAACTTTTTGAACGTATGTTAGCGCATTTTCATAGCAATGGAAGCGTTCGTTATCCGAATCCGTGTTCGTTAACCGAGCAGAAATATCGTGAAGATAAATCTTCGCTATCCGAAAAATTTGTATTGGCGTTCGTTAGCCGAGGTATTACTGTATGCGAAACATTTTTATGTTGTGTACAGTGTGCATAAAAGATATAAATTCCTAGAATGAAAGTAACTTCAAGGTAACTCAGACTCCTCCGATTTCGGAAAACATAATTGTCAATACCAAACGTTTTTTACTCATCTTTAGAAGGAAAAAAAAAAGAACTTCATCCATAGAAAAAATAAGAAGGAAAAAGAATTTCTAGCAGATTCTCCGAAGAAACAATAAAAGATGTTTCGTGACTTCCACGAAAGACAATGAATTGATTTTCCGGATCAAATGACTTGATAACTCACGAGAAGATGGTTGTCTCCTCCTGCTCTTGGTGTAAGAAGCCTACAACAAGATTCTTCTCCAAGTGATGAGAGATTCGTCTCTTCCAACTTTTTTTTTTCTATCATCAGCAGCGGATATGTATGAATTCCCAAGAACCATCCGATAATATATATTTTTTTACGACTTCCAAGAAACGTTTCGAAGGTCATTGAACCAGATAATGGTTCGGGAATGTTTCAAATTTGAATCCATGACCTTATTCTTTTTTCTAGTATTGGATTCTATTTCCAATACTGACAGAAATTCGCTTCTCCCCCCTGGTCTGGGAAAACTAAATTGCCATTTCTAGATCTAGAAATACTCGGAACCGGTCCCGTGATCTTGACAATGAAGTTCATACGTGATCGATTTCAGAGAAATACCGATTGGAAAAGAAGACTGTAATCGTGACGCGATCCGGAGGCAATAGTTTTATGAGTTATTTGATGAGATTTATAGGAAATGAATTCATCTTTCGTATGAAATTATTAAATAAAAATAGGTATACATTTTTTAAATATACAATTTTGAAACTCATTTTCCACGATATAAAAATATAATACAAGTGCCAAATCACAATATAGGGTTCGTAAATTTTATTTTTTTATTTTATTTATTTAGCAAAAGAGATATACAAGCAGAGACAACTTTTCATCCAAGGTGAAAATGACTGTCACATACTGGACGATGGGTTGATGATACAAAAAAGCGCAATGTATGAAGGGGGGGGGGGAATACTTATATATATACATTTGTATATAAACACAAATATAAATGGGGGGGGGGGATTGATAGTTAAATATCAAGTAATAGATGGGGAAGGGGGAAAAACAAAATTAAGTAGTAACATCATTGTGGCAACGCGTGGTGGGTGCATTTTAAGTATAAAAATTAGAGATAATAAGTATGATTTGAATAATTGAGCTACTAAGGCAAAATATTTAAGACGATGATAAATATGATGGGAAAAAATCAATAACTTTAATTATTGTGGGGACAAGTGCTTTAAAAAAAGATTAAAAGTGCACGGAGATATCAATAGACAATAGATATCTTTTGAGGTACTTCTTGTAGGTGTAAAGAGAAAAAGCAGGGGTGCACACAAACTTCCGTCCCAGGGGTGTATAACTACGCGAGAGAAATAATTTGATGAACAAAAATAGAATATCTTGCATCCAGAGCCGGTTTTGACTTTCATGGGTCTGGGCAAAGTGGAAATTAGTGGGGGATAACCCACCCCTCTCCTGCAACTGAGGTCAAAGATATTCGGTTAGGGAGTGAATATATGTTTAAATTTTGGAGATCCAAAATAATGATTTTCATTGCAAATGCTACATTCTACTATAAAGAAATCAGGGCCTGCTTGTATCATACCAAAACGCAGAACGATTTTGGCAGCAGCCAGAATTTTGGTGACGATCCGCCACTGTCTTGAACATAAAAATGTAATTATAGCTTGAATGCTATTATGTTTTAACCTTGAAACAAACAACTATGAGATGTCAACTGGATTTAATGAAGAGTAAATTGGTTCTTTTCTAGATCAAATTTCGAGCTCAACTTCCTCGAACCGTGTTATGTGTTGGCCTGACACCTAGGGAGACTGAATATCTATATTAAACGCTCGTAGCATTGTAACATGAAGTACGATCCGTAATTCTAACTTGTGAACGTACTCTATAGAAAAATTAGGTTCTTCTAGTACACCCACGGCCACCACTTACGTGTTTACCTCTCCTCGACGACTAGCTAGGTCACCTTAACCTGAAGTCAATCCCTCCGTCTCGATGGTGCCCAATTCTATACCTCTACGTCGGACCAACTCACGCGGGTTGACATAAAATCAGATCCTTTTCTTCAGATTCATCCGAATTAAAGGAAGATTTTGATTTGTCGCTACATCTCGGATCCCACGTCCGGACGCATAGAAGAATTTAATTTTCGATGCCAGGGCCGCGATTCTATATTTTCACGCAGAATGCAGATTTCGGCGACCGGAATCGCTAAAACGTACGACTGTCCATTATTCATGACACATATCAAGCTAGAGATTATTTGGTGGTCTCGACACATTGTGCTTTAAACTGCTTGAACGAGAAGATATTCCCCACATCCACCTCGCCAATAATGGACGCGCACCTACACCGAAGGGACAACTCGCGTTTTCATTGTCAGAATGGACATACACATTTCCCGGCTCGTTGGTTTGAGCGGTTTCACTTTCATACAGTGGATGGAAAACCGGAATCGTCGGCAGACAACACGTACACTGACGAGCCGTCGTTCAATGAGCCCTTTTTTATATAATGCCCACCCCAAATCAAACAATACCGAAGTTTCCATTGTTCAAGTTCCTTTGAAGAATTGCATTTTCCTCACTACACAGTGTGGATTCCTCCTGTGTTGTTATTGTTGTCCTGTTGAGAAACAAGTATTAAGAAACTATTTTACACTTTTGCGAAATCGGTTTTTTGATTGAATAACGTTTCATATAGGTATACGTTCTTCAAGACAGTTCTCGCAAGAACCAACATAGTGTATATTTGGTTTCTATTGTTTTAAGATTTTCTGCGTCGATTTTCGACCTTGGGTGGAACACATGGCCAAACTTTTGCATACAATGTGTGCCCACGTGGACATTCATTTCTACGAAGCCATCCGAAGAGGTTATGAAAGATATTGTCACGTTAGCGAAGCAGGTGGATGGGGAAGGACTCAATGATGTGGACATAGAAGAAATTGAAGAATTAATAAACAACAACCAGAAATTGACAGAGCAGGGATACATCGAGCCGACAGCTCTTTGAACCGAAACGATATTCGATGAAGATGATCAAGATTAAGACGTGAAAGAAGAGTTCATTATGAGCAACCCCCTACAAGGAAGTGCGTACGGAGCCCTTGGTTCTCAGTGTGCACTTCCTAGGGGATACGTGGCTGCTCGAGGAAACTAAAATAAATCAGTGAATTTCATATACAGGATGCCCTGTAAGTGCTAGAAGGGCCTTTAACTCAACAACCGTTCGCCGTAGAGGTATAGCTATAGTTTAAAAAATGCTCAAAAGGCGTTCAAAAATTACCCTGTACCAGTTTTGAGAGTGAAAATGCAGTGTGTAACAAAATAAAAAATCTAAATGTTC
The DNA here is from genome assembly GCF_987345545.1 of Pholcus phalangioides. Classification (NCBI taxonomy): domain Eukaryota; kingdom Metazoa; phylum Arthropoda; class Arachnida; order Araneae; family Pholcidae; genus Pholcus; species Pholcus phalangioides. Next base: position 28,746,784 of record NW_028301594.1, read on the forward strand.
ATACGGTCCCCTCCGTGCTCTAACATCCAATTAGAAAGTTATTGCCCTGTCTCTCCCGATGGCAAAAAAAAAAAATCCATGTTTTAAGTGCAATATTCGCAGAAATATTCGAATTCGAAAAATGGAAGAACATTTGGAAAAGAACAGCGTTAAATGCGAGAAAAACCATTTTATCCGCTTCTAAAACGGCCGAATTACTGGATGCACCAGACGGATTATCCAGAGTCTATTGTACTTGTTTTCCATTTCGATTGAGCAAAAACACCATTAATACCCTGAGTATTTCGCGGTTTATTTCCATTATTACACCTCGTGTTTTTGCATGCTGCACTTAGATTTGATACTGTCATGAACATGACTCAGGAAAAACGTCAGAAAATTTAATCAAGTGTCAAACAAACATACCCACAGGGATCCTGTAAGTCCAAAATCCATGGTACGCTCTTCCTCACACACATACACACTCGATTTTATTCAGTCAACGGCCATCATAAATATAATCTGTAGGGGCAGATGGTGTCAAACTCCGATAACACCTCGGAGGGGTGTATCTCAGCTCAGTAGGAGTATATTGTACGAAATACAGCGCGCATATCTTACTCTGTGCGTGTACGTGGAATCTTCCAAATCAAAAATTGTCCAACCCCCCTCCCTCTGCAGATGGCGAGTGGACATAAAAGTAATAATAATTGGGGGTGGTGGGGCTTGATTCAATGATAAAACCTCGCCAGTATTCGATAACATTTTGAAGCACTCATTGACAAAGTCCCAGTCGCTGAAACACCTATGTCGGATATTTAGCACAAGGGTGCTCAACATTTTTGGGAAGTGTTGGCCACTTCATTGTTTTGGAAATATGTCGCGGGCTTCTTGAGTTATTCGGAAATGGGCCTCGAGCGTACAAAATTATCTATGAAAATGCCACGGACGCTGGTGGGGGCTTAAGTGATCTGTAAGCGTGCCGCCAACTACTTAATAAGCTAATCTGCAAATGTACTACGTGCCACTTGAATGAACTAGATGTGTGCGCGCGCCGCTAGTCGCTCAGGTGATTTTTAAATGTGCTTGGGACCATTTGAGTGGTTTTTTTGTCACGGGTCACATCAAATGATTCCGAGGGCCAGATTTGGCCCACAGGACATGGGTTGAGCATTTATTGCTTAACATGTTGCGTGATCTGATGCAAGTACCAACTTTAAAACTTCTCCTATATTTTCATATAAGAAAAAAAAAACTTTTTTTGAGCTCTTTTTTTACTTAGTATAAGTTCAAACTAAAACAATGAGTCATTTATAGAGCATTGAAAATCAAACACAATTAGTTTTCCAAGATTACATTATTATTTTAACAAAATTCCCCCCGGCAAAATTTTGTTATATGCTACGAAACACAATTTTAAACTTAGTTTTCCCATCAAAGTTGTGAAAGTGTTTTTTTCCATATGTTTTCTTTATATTCTTCCAGGGCCACGGGGGAGGGAGGGATCCAGGTGCGTCTCAGCAATTTCGGGGCACAAAAATGCTTAAGACACCCCCCCCCCCCCCTTTAACAAGATTTCATATATTTTGTAGGGAAGGGGAATCGACATACAGAATATACTCGAACGATCAGAAATATCCATACAAAATAATAATAATAATAATAATAAATATTAATATTAAACGCACAATTAAATGTGAATTAACAGAAAAAGTGATGCGAGAAACCGTTTCCGAAACCAATGAAAAATTTAGAATTGATGGATTAAAAATAAATCAAAGAAATAATCCCAGAGTACCAATGCAAATTCAGAATTAACGAAACAAATATAACTTCGGAATTTATTAAAATTTAGAATTAACGGAAGAAATAATTCCAGAATTATTGAAAATTCAGAATTAATGAAACTAATATATAGTTCAGAACTGATGAAAATCAAGGAAAAATGCAATTTTAATTCCGCAATATTGAGGAAAATTGAGAGGCGAAATGAAACAAATGAGCGTGGATATGCATGGAGACGAGAAAGCTATTATAATCAGGAGGGAATGATGAACTTAATTCTATGGGGGGGGGGGGGATTTCTGAAATCAGTGTAGAGGCTATTGTTTTTTTTTCTACAAAAATGAAGAACTTTCGTGTGTGAATATCTATATTCTTTAGATTTCATTTTTATTAACTTTAGAATTATAAAAAAAAAAAGACCTCAACTGGAAAAAAACATAAATCATGTTATCATTTCAAGTCTTCACTATAACATGAACATTATCGAACAATAAACCTGGACGGTCATTTCTTCTTTTGATGTCGGAAGCCATACGAGGTAGTGCGACGAAGACTGTACCTCCGGCCCGTTCCTTCGGCCCCATCCGAGTTCCCTTCGATTGTCGAGGACATTGATTCCGAACCTCCTTGCACTGGGCCAACTGGCTCATTGGATTGCAGAGACTCGCTCCGACCTTCGTTCTCTCCGCTCTCCTCCTCTCCTTGTTGGAGCTTTGACATGGACAGTTGGGCAATGTGAAGAGTGGTGTCGGAGGATTGGTGCCTTTTCGCGGATCATTATTAGATCGGCTTCTTTTATTGCTGAACGGGTAATCCATGAACCCATAGGATGCGATTCGATTCAGATCATATCCCTTCACCAGACAGCCTTTCTTCACTGGACGATTCCTCAGCTGAACTTTTTGACGTACATCGGATTCCATTACACTTGAACCCGAGAATCCTGCTCTGACATCTTAGAACTGGCCGCTGTCGACGAGCAACTCCTAGTTTCTGACCTAGTTAAACGGGGAATGGAAATACATTTGTAAACATCGCGGAATTTTTTGATAGTACCTCTTTTCACCCTCGTCTTCAGATACTCTTGAATTTCACCTTCACGTAGAACTACATCAACGCTATAAAGTTGTTTGAGCACATCTTTCAACTCATGGAAAGTGCAACTTGTTTTCCTAGCCAAAGCAAAGTGAATTTGTGTATACAAACTCATGTTTCCAGCTCCTGTACTATTCACACATTCAAAATAGACTTTTTACTATAAAGTTCCAGACTTTTCCATTTCATAAGAATAAGGATCGATTTAATCCTCTATAACGGATTGCAAAAAAATGTAATGTTCTTATTGTTTACTAATTTTTTCATATGGATGTATTATTTTGTTCGTCGGCATAAAAGAGCATATTTTTTCGATGTAAAGTTTCTGTTGCTCCCTCACCTTTTCACTAGAGTGCCATGGGCGGAGATACAGATACAGGGGGCATGGGGGCTTGCCCTCCCCCCCTTCCTCAGCGTCAAAGGTGGAGTCGACTGATCTAATGCATATGTGTATATATGAATTGACATCATCAACATCTGCCCCCCGGCAATAATGACGGTGCCCCCCCCCCCCCCTAGACTTTCAAGTCTCTCTCCGCCTATGTAGAGTGCTTGTCGAAAACTAATGTTAACCGCAGTAGTGGATGAAACGTCTGCTCCAAAGAAGCCTGGAACACCGCATAACAGCTCGAAAGGTACAAACTTTATTATAGTTGTGACCAATAAACCTCGGCATTAGAATGACTATAGTTTCATTAAATGCTAGCAAAAATATCCGACGCTGCCCGGTTTTTTTTCCATATATTGGCAGCATAAAGGAAGCGACAAACCATTGTAAAAGCATGCACATTTACATTTATGAAACGTAGTGTTAAGGAAGCATAGCAACCAAAATAAACATTTTAAAAGTCATTGTCGAGGCCCATTGTTGCCAGATTGTTTTTTGCCCATTTCGAGAGTTTGCCCCACTCTGCCAAACTTTGAAAGTAGCGCCTATCGTTCAAGTCGGGTCCTGGTCGGTATATGTATAAAATTTAGCGCAGATTGGCCCAAAATTGTACATTTGTATAGAGAACACACACACACACAGAAAATAAATTTTATGTACAGGGTGAGTAGGTAACAGGGCGTATGGTGTTTTTACAAGACAACCCTTTGATCCTAGAGGCATACTTCCAGTTAGGAAAAGGATGTGTAGCATTCAGGCATGTCACTCATGTTGTAAGGGGTCGTATAGTTATTAAAATAGAAATGTCAACTTTTTATACGTCTGGACTGGACAAAAAAACAGGTTGGTAAAAAACAGCATTAAACGAGGGTAAAACGGTTTACCAGCATTTAATGCTGTTTTGCCCAACTTTTCTCTTTTTTTTTTGAATTTTAATAGCGACTATCGGACTTAAAAACGGGGAAGGTTTTCTGTTGGCATCAGGAGAGACAGGGCAACAACTTCCTAATTAGGTTTTTAACCACCGGGGTATCGTATAAAAAGCAAAATTTTTTATTTTAAAATTGTACAATCCCTTGCAACATAGATGGCGTATCTGAGTACTACACGTTATTTGAAAACTTTTCTAATTGGAAGTATGCCTCTAAGGTCAACGGTCCTCCAGTAAAATGCCATGCGCTCTGTTACCTACGCACCCTGTATATAGGTTAAACATTTTAGACATTAAATGGGAGACAAAATTAACTATAAACATGGAACCAACGTAAAGCCTATCAAGGTACAAATGATAAGTAGAATCCGGACGTTTAGGCACTAATGGATGTTTGAATATTTTCTAGTACCGTATATTTTCCTGAGTATAATCCGCGTGTGAAAAATTGAAGAAAGAAAACAAACAACGCATAATCCGCGACGACGTATTATCCGCAAAAACAGCCGATAGGTGACGCTTACGTTCACAAGTCAAAGAAAAGATACGCAAATAACTAACACAGAATGCCTCCAAATCGTATATTACAGCAGTATGTGTTCCACATGTCCACCATTACAGAGGATATGATAAAACATTGCAGGCGAGTCACAAATCCAGCAACGGCAGAGTGCAGCAGGTCCACATACACGGTTTACAACGGTGAACTGCTTGTGGATTAAGAGCGCAAGTTCTTATAACCGTCTCATTTGCATATTTCCACCGAAGTCACTCGTACCAGTGCCACCTATCGGCTTCTTATTTATTTTTTCCCGTGGCATTAGCGATGCTAACGCTGCAAACCGTTTTTTATTTCTGTTAATTTTCCGGTTTTTATTCATTTTTAAAGTTTCTACGGACCTTTTTGCCCAACCTGTATATGCTTTTCATATCCACAACACTCGTGCGTACTCATATTGTTGTATAATTCTTACGAATGAAGATGCTAATAAGTGAGATGGCGTGGTTCGTTCCTATTTGAATTTGGTCCCTTTTATATAGTCGTTAATAATTTAAAAATTAATTAATTCAAAAAAACTTATGAATAAACCCTTTGAATTTAAGCAATATATGAATGTATCAAACTAATACGTTTTATTTCTCTCTTCACCACTTCAGATTGATTCTAGTGAGTGTGGAATCCACATCTATTTAACATCCACACTGTGAATGTCTTCCTTTCTGGAAAGCTTGATATGATAGGCTGATAGCTCTTTGTAATGAAACAGTCGAGATTCGGCTGACAAGCAGCATTTTCCGTCTCTTTCTAAGAAGTTTGATAGCAAAGCCAGTTTTGTTGAGTTTTAAAAGTAAAGTTATATGCAAGTATTTTTGTTGTCGTTTTGTCGTTAAAAATTTTATTTTGAAATCAAATTTATACAAGTATAAGTCGTTTTTGTTTTTATATGAAGAACGATTCATAGAATAAACAAAACCAGTTGTAATCCAGGAAAGGACATAATTCGAAGAGACTTTTCGTTTTGTGTGTCCCGTTCTTCACGATCCCGAATGTGGCCAAAAATAAGAAAAGAAAAGAGAAAAAAAAATAGGAATAGTTATAATAATCAAAGAAGAAAAGAAGAGAGAGTTGTTTTCTTCCGATCGAATGGCCAAGACAAGAAGGAAATCACGATCGACTTGGTCCACAAACGACTTGCTACTTTCTTAATGGCTGGCGGAATCGGAATAATCGTAGATGGGATGTACTGCACGTAACACGCGATCGGTTTTCTCCACTTCATTGGAACCCGTGGAATAGCTTGATGTTATGGAAAGATGTCAAAACAAAACTGGAAACGGATGGGATTTCTACACAAAATAAATATTTTCATTCTTAATTAAAACACAAGCGCGTACGTCAAAATTCGGGTTCAAAGACGCGTAAGGTCTCAACCAGCATTCTCCAAATTTTTTTTCAGCTGCGGACCAGTGAAATAGTTGAATAATTCCGCTGACAATGGGAGAAACAGTTTGTGGACCGGAGAAAAAAGTTATAAATGAGAGAAATCATTTTTTGCCGGCAAAAAAAAGATATCGTAAATGGAAGAAATAATTTGTGAACTAGCAAAAATAAACAAATGAGAGAAATAATGTACGGACGGACAAAAAAAATCATAAATTTTTGAAATAATTTGCAAACCGGTAAAAGCTAAATAAATAAAAGAGATAATTTGTGGTCGACTAAGAATAAATATTAAATGGAAGAGCAATAATCAGCGGAAAAGTATAAAAAAAAATGAATGAGAAAAAAATAAATGCAGATAATGATTTTTGTGAATCGCACAAAAAATAAATAAATGGGAGAAATAATTTCTGGACCGGTAAAAAATGATACTGAGAGACATAATTTGTGGCCGGCAAAAAATAAATACCGTCAATGGAGAAAATAATTTGTGGATTAGCAAAAAAAATAAATAAATGAGAGACATAACGCGAACGGACAGTCAATAAATATATAAATTTGTGAAATAATTAGTGAACCGGTATAAACTAAATAAATGAGAATAATTTGTGTGGTGGTCAGCTAAAAATTAATGTCTTAGATGGAAGCGAAATAATCTGCGAACCGACAAAAAATGAATAAATGAAAGAAAATAATTTGCGAGCAGGCCAAAAATAAATAAATAAATGGGAGAAATTATTTGCGGTTGGCTAAAAATAAATATCACAAAGAGACAGTTGAAGAGAAATAATCAACGGACCGGCAAAAAATTAATAAAGGGAGGAAAATGATTTGTGAATCGGCAAAAAAAAAAAAAATAAATGCGAGAAATAATTCGTGGATCGGCGAAAAAAAAGAATGAGAAAAATAATTAGATCTAGACAAAACAGTGCCCAACTTTGTTGCCAAATAATGCGTTACATTTTGAAATCAATGCAATTTTGGGAACCGAAATATTCAAAATTTCTAGAGTTTTGCTCTCTTTTGTGATTATAATTCGACTTTTCCTTCTCTCAAAATACAAAAATTTCATATATTTGATGTTTACAAATTATCAAGAAAATAGTTGTGTCATTGATTATGATGCAAACAAGCGTTTGATAATTTTTTTTTTTAAATGTATGAAACAAAAGTAGACGTTTCTGCAGAAATGAAGCAAAACAAGTTTCGCAATCATTCATGGATTAAATAATATACTTTTGTTAAATCCAATGACGCGATTTGAAACAAAATCGGATTACTTCAATCCTCAATGAAATACAAAATAATTCAAAGGAGAAATTGGATTTCTGAGTAAAGGAAAAAATTAATAAAAGTAAATTTTTTTTCTAAATTTTTTTTTTTCTTCAGTTTTTGACTTTAAAGAAAGGTTTTTGGATTTAATACGATGATTCATTCATCGAGATGATTGATCCGCCGTTCTCCTTCGAAACGTTGTAAGAAATATGAAGTTTAAGCAGATTTGCAACTTTTAGCAACGGACTATTTGATTGGATGAATTTTAAAATTACGAAATTCTTCGAGAAAAAGGTCAGGTCTAAACCGATTTTTAATCCGATCATGAAAAGTGAAAATTATTCATTTTGTTTCAAACATAAGAAAATCAATTTATTGTAGTTATAGGGAAGAAATAGGGAAGAATAGGGTTTTTTTTATTCATATTTCAGTTTATTTTATTTTTGACAAAAAAATTCAGATGTGTAAAGTTGATTATATTAAGTAAAACTAATAAATTGTAAAAATTGTGAATAAATAATAAATTATACTTTTTTTTATTACACCCTTTTTTATTAATAAATTGAAAAAGGATAAGAAATGTAAAAAAATACCAATGTTTATGCAATACTAAATAACAGAAGTGTCTCATATATTCGTAATAGTTTTGAAGGAGTTTTTATATTTGTATGCTGTTTTGCGAAAAAACTTGACTCATGAAAGGGGAAATTTTTTAAACAGAAGTTCCGATTTTTGTCGACAGATGGCGTGCAAGAAAGCAAATTACTGGAAATAACAAATCAGTCCTGTGAAATGCAGGGTGCACGATTAAATCGTGTTTCTCAACGCTCGTTTCTGAATTTTCCTGTTGTTGGGCGCTTATATAAGGTTTTCATTGTATGGTACATTTCATTGAAAATAACTTTTTCGCGATTTTCACCCTCTCAACGTGGTTTGCGATTTCATGATTCTTTTATTTTCATTCAGTTTATTTTAGCGTTTCTCAACGCAGACAAAAGGTGGTCCGTGACGATGGCATAGGTGGTCCGCAGGCAGACTTGGCGATTCGATTCTAATTGAAATTGCTTCAATTAAATTTTTTTTTTGTAATTTATATAATATCCATATGGATTCAAATAAAAATTGTACCCTGATACTTATGTTCACTGTACCTCATCAACGAAAATGCGGAAAATTGCGGTCCTAAATACGGGATATCACTGATTGTAGCCAAAAGATGTAATTTTTCGGCAAATTTGTTAAGACATTACACATGTTTCCGTACAAGATTCAATGACGGCACGCCATACCAGTTCGAGCTGAACGACAACCAGAAGATTTCGCTAACGAGATGCTTGCTCAACATGATTAATGGTTCTGGTTTCGATGTCGCCGAAATGGTTTACAGACGAGGCGCATTTTCATCTGGAGGGTGTCGTTAACAGACACAATTGACGATTTTGGGGTACCGAAAACCCGCATTTGTTCACGCACGACCACTCCATTGCAAAGGCATCATTGGGCCCTTTTTTTGTGAGAAACGGTGACGACTGACCGGTATATTGTGCTTTTGAAACAATTTGTTTGAAACAATCGTCAACAAGCGTTGGACGATCGACCAGGCACGGCGTGGTTCATGCAAGATGGGACTCACGCCCACACCGTACACAAGCCGTTTTTGACTTTCTAGACGAATACTTCGATGATAGAGTTATTGCGTTGAACTACTCGACAGTTAGGGGAAAAGGCATGGATGGCTTCCGTATTCACTAGACCTCACCCCCTGCAACTACTTTCTGTGGGACACACTGAAGGACATCGTTTATTTCAACAATCCTTTAACACTCGACGAGCTGGAGGAGGCTATTTGTCAAGCTTGAGTGTCGTTTTCCGATGACCAGAGAGTCACCGACAATTTCATTCTTCATTTGCGACGTGTGTGTTGTGTGAAAGGTGCACATTTTGAATAGCTTTTGATGTGAATGCAACGAGGGCTGCTTCGATTACCCACTATGTACACATTGTGCAGCCTACTTATGACAATGCCGCCTTCAACGTCATTTATCGGTGCAATTTGTAACTAAAATTCCGAGGTTTCTGTATCGGATTCTTATGGTTTTATTAATAAACATACCACTGGTTTCATGCTTCTATCTATCACCGTTTCCGAGTTATTTATTTTGAAAGTTAGGGGTCCTTCGTGAAACACCCGGTATGTCGTTGGTCATCTAAGGGTTCTGTGAATGTACCGGTAGCCACTTATATTATGTGGAACTGTACTTTAGTGATCTGGAACAACACCGCAGTTTAGCTGAATCACCGCGAGGTCACTTAAGTGATCTAAAAACTTGTCACAGGCTGTTTGAGTGATCTGAAAATGTGCCGGGTGCCGCTCAAGTGCTCTGAAACTGTGCTGCACGTTACTCAAATGATATGTAAACGTGCCATGGGTCATTTAAGTGATGTGGAACTTCACCGCGGGTCACTCAAGTAACCTGGAAATGTGCTGCGGGCCACTAAAGTGATCTGTAAACATATTGCTTGTCACTTAAATGGCCTATAAGTTATGAGTCACGATCAACTTGAGTGATGTGGAACCATATCGCGGTTCACTTAAGTGATCTGTTCATGAGCCGTTCAATTAATTTTTACAAAATCACGTTTGAGGAAGCGGGACACATCAGATGACTCCGAGAGTCACATTTGGCCCGCGGGCCATGGGTTGGGCATGTATGATTTAAGTGTTATCATCCTATTTTACTTATATCTATCCAACCGTTCAATTTTTACAACTCTTTTGCTGCTTTGCATTGATCCTTTTTTTTGGCATTTATTTCCATATAATGCAATTCTTCAATCGCGTCTCTTTTCATTCGTCCCATTGTACATAATTTCGTTCATTCGAATCGGTATGTACGTTAAGAAGACGAAGAAACAACAGCTATCGAATCGAAACAGCGTTATAAAAGCCAAGAAACAAAACTGAACGTATCATTTATCATCCGATAAGAATTTTTAAAAATTTGATAAAAAAAAGAGATATTTTTTGAATCTTATTTGCTTTGTGTGTAAAAGAAGAAAATTCTTTTCTCTTATATATATACATACTTTCAGTTCCGTGTATTTTTTATTTTTCCTCGTGCTATTTTCCGTGAATGAAATTGTGAATATTTCATTTTCTGGAAGATCTGAATTTCCAAGGAAAGAAAAATAAGATGAAATAAAGCGATTTCTTAAGGAGGTCTTTTCTTCGTGAAAGACATTCTTCTCCTTTCCATGGACGTTGCATGTTTCAAAACTTGGATTTTTCTTTCTTTTCTGAAGCTGATATGTTTTGTCAGACAAAATGCCGGATTCTCCAGGAAAAAAAAAGCTTTCTCTCTCTCTTTTTTTTTAATCCTAAGATATTCCGCCTGTCTAGGATATATCAAATTAGGTATATACACGAATGCGCACTTACGTACGTACGTATGCATGTGTATAATGTAGAAAACTTGGCATCATTTCGTTCAATTTCGGTAGTTTTTTTTGTTCTTTTTTGATGCAGCAAAATATTGCTTTTTGATGTTATTATTTGTATTAAAATTAGCTTTTGATATTGCTTCAAACTTTGAAAAGTTGTTTCTGTTTCGTTTTTTTGATTGTTTTTTTTTTTTTTTTTTTTTGAACCGATTCTGAAAACGAATTCGAAAGCGATTTCTCTTTTTGTCTGGAGCTAAAAGACTTTTGGCATGAATTCGTTCGGAAGAAATGTTTCATGAATTGATCAAATGTAGCTTTTGTTTTTTTTTCATCGAACTCAAAAATGTTTTTATGAAAGTACTGAAAAAAAGGTATTTCTAATTTTGATGAGATGTTAAAAATGAAGTTTAGTATTTTATCATGAAATTTTTAATTCAAATTTCACTTAAAACTGTATGGTGCGCCCTAACTGGGAAGGCGTCGAATTTTCACCATTATGGCTGAAATTCACCCCCGTTAGAAGTTTTAAATAACTATGAAATTGCATTTTAGTCGATACCACTTGGGTCGAAAAAAATTTTCTGAAGAAGTTAAGAAATTAATTTTTCCATAATTTACGGTCCTTGGGTATTCAAGTCATGTATAGTTAAAAAAGTTATTCATGCAGTGACTTGTACTTTTTGTTGCATAAAAACTTGCTACGTATATACAGGGTGAAAACCTTAGTCCCTTTCAACTCAAGCAATTTGTGAACCGTTGGTTAAAGAAACATATTTTTACCTACAAAAAGTATTCAAATTGCGTGCTCATTTTAATTTTTTTTCTAAAATAAACGAAGAATAATGCTAGAGAAACATGAATAAACATACAATTAACTGTGATTTCATCACTCCAGCTTTTTAGAGATCACCACACACAAGAAAAGTTTCGCATTTTCCGAGGACGGAAGCATTTGCATTTGCAGGCATTGGCAGATGCTAACGAAGTCACCCAAGGCTTTATAAAACATCTGCAGCGAAAAGAAAAAAAGCCATTGTGTTGAACCAGTAACGAAATTATTGCTTCTTTATGTTAAAGCAAAAACAAAAAAAAAGTTCAAATTTTGTTGATTATAAAGTTTTAATTGAGGCTACATATTATATATGTTCTATTCTTGAAAAGATCAGTAGGAATGAAGAAAATGATGACTGAAAATTAACCAGAAATTCTGAGAAAAGAGAAATTTTGTAAATGTGACATAATCTGAATCAAACTCCACATTATCCAAAACATTCGAATTTAACTGGTAATTTTCCAACATTAAATTGAATAGGAAAGTCAATGGAAATCGAATCCCTAAAATTTGAATTACTTAAAAATTCTAATTAATCAAATTTGCCTGTATGCAGGGTGCCCTGTAAGTGCTAATGGGGCCTTTATCTCATCTACTGTCTGTCGTAGGGATAAAAAATGTGATGCCTATCAAAATAAAAAAAAATCTAAATTTTTATACGGTCTCCCTGTCTTCCAACTTCTCTCCCGAAGCCAACAAAGAAGAAAGATTCCAAGTTTCTAAAGCAGTATTCGCTGAGATATTCGAATTCAAAAATCAGAGAAAAGTTGAAAAAGAACAGTATAGATGAGGGAAAGGAGCGTTGTGCGTTAGTTTTCGGCTGTATTTTAATAACTTTTCTCCGATTTTTTTGAATTAAAATATTTCAGTGAATATTCCAGCTAAATATATGGGATTTTTCTGTTGGGCTCAGGAAAGACAGGGAAACAACTTTCTAATTGGAAGTTAGAGGACAAGAGAGACGCATAAAAATTTAGACTTTTTTTTTATTTTGTGACACACTGTATCATTTTCACTCTCAAAACTGGTGCAGGGTAATTTATGAACGCCTTTTCAGCATTTTCTAAACTGAAATCATACCTCTATCCTGTAAGTGGTTTGCCGCATTAGCACTTACAGGACAACACCCTATGTACAATGTTCACTTCAAGCATTATCCAATGGCTAATTCCACTCACTTTTGGTCGTAAAAGAAATGATTTTCTTTTATTCCACATTGTCCCACATGAAAAAAGTTAGTTTTTTTCCTGTGAGTATTTATGAAATTCTTGACGCTGAACGAACATTGGTCATGCTATATGGAACTCCCACAATGTTCTTAATAGCCATTCCGGGACCCATTGTGAAATAATTCAGTACAATAAGCCTTTCTATGTGTGTACGTATATGTATCATTTTCCTCGAGTGTATTTTTGCCTTACTTCTTAATGCACGGTGGCGTATTTCGAGCGAGAAAAGTCTCGCATTTGTTTATGGTCCGTGGAGACCATTTCCCCCCCCCCCATATCATGGAGGAGAGTTGTTTACTTCTGCTGGAAACGTGGAAAGAGATCCCGATGATTTATATATATACCCGAAGAATGCGTATAAAAGCGAAATGCCAAGCCGATTTTATTTTTCCATATGAGGCAACCAGTACTTTATTTGGATCAGTCAGAACCGAAGTGGAATCGAAGTCTATTCGGAAGTTAAAGACCCGTATTTCATGGAGGGTCAATGACTCGATACCGATAGAAAAAATAAATGGGATAAATTTTTTTTCGAAATCCAATGTAAATATGGAAATTTTTCGATGAAAATTTATTATCTCTAAAATTGTCGAAATATTCATACGAATACAAGGGACTATCAAAACTCAAGGAGGTGTTTCTTATAGGGAATAGAGTAGGACTTTAATTTCTTCTTCTGCTACTTGGTACTTGTGCGTGGACATCCTCTGCATCACGTGGCCGATTAGTGTCTTTAAAGAAAGATGCATGTGAAATGATTTTTTTCCTGAGTTTCTATCATCCACCTTGTTCAACACACAACTCTGAGAACAAAAACCCCCACTACTTATCCTCCTATTTCATCTGTTTCCTAAATGCAGTAAAACCTCTATAACTCGTCACTCACGTTATCGAAAAATTATGACGGCGTAAGCGGAGTGACGATTTAAGCGAACTGAAGTCAGTTTCAATGTGGAACATTGTATAAATTTAAGGTAATATAACATTTATTAAAATATGATTTAAAATTTCAATATTAACAGAAGTTATAGATTAGGATATCTTTTTTGATTTTTTAGTATTTAACTTATTGTGCTAAAAAGTACTTCACCAAACTAGCCATATTGCAATTTACCGCGATGGGTTGGAAATGAAGCCGCTATCTATCGGTGGTCGCCTCAAGCTCGTAAGGGATAATATCTTTTCTATATCCTCCCTCGGGTTTGAACCTGTGGAACCCTGACAGCAATCTTCACGGTGGCAGACGAGCATCTTACCACCACGCCACTCGGGTGCTGCAAAAATATACTAGTACACTTTGATTTGTACTAGTAATTTTTGATTTAGGCTAATCGGAGCAACAGAATAGTTAGCTTTTATTCACAACAGAATCATTGCATATTAATTTTTCTTACAGGCCTACATGAAATTTAATTTTATGTTTTGATTCTTCACCAGTAGTTTATGATAAAAGTACAATGTAATCTTGTAAAAATCCATATTTTTATGGGCATCTTTTTATCAGCCACCTCGTTGGGCATTTTGCCTGTTGTGGCGTTGTATTTGTATTTGTAGACAGGACCCACTTTTGACTTGAGGGGGACCTCCCTAGGGCAGGAAACAGCCGACATTTACAAATCTCAACTTGAAAAAAAAAGTCTGATTTTTCAACAAAGATATTTTGCTTAAATTTGAAGCCTCAAATTAGAGAGAACCCATGCAAAAATCAGGTATAGCTCTAATAGTCCCTAACGTTTCAAGAACATTGAATTATCCCTACGTTTCAAGAACGTTAGGGACAATTCAAATCGGCAAATGAACTTCTTCAGCGCAACTTCCGTTGTTTGAGGTGTTCCATTTCGGTGCATAAAGGTTTTATGGCCACTTTAAATCATATGACAATGCTGTTATCAAGCTCTTTTTTTTAAAGACATTTTAGAGGTCATCCGTTGCTCTCTCTCTCTCTCAAACTTTTCCATAGTGACGAGCTAACAGAAATTAGCGACAAGTAAAGCGAGGTTTTAATAACATTTGCCGTCTATGGAAGCTGGACGGGACCGGAGAAAAACGACGGCTTAACAGGCGTGACGCCTTATTAGGGTGAGGACTTAACGAGGGTTTTCTACTACTACTACTACTACTACTTCACCGTACATGCACCTCCCGTACATTCCACTGCGGACCCTCTGACGAATTGGTACATGCCGGAATGTGTGTTCCGAGTGTATTTCTTTGGCCCTGACGTATTTATGTTGTCAGAATTGTGCTTGTTATGGTAAACGCTTGAATTTTCGTGATATGAAAGTATCATGTTGTAGTTCTGCTTCCTCTCTGCTTAGAGAATTTTTTAAATGGGAGACCGGCTCGCATTCTAACGAGGTTTTACTGCATCAAATTCGAATAAAACAAAACCATTTCTATTAAAAACACGTATAAAGAGAAGAAAAAAAAAGGCCCCCACTAATTTAAAAATACTTCAAAGGCACTTTAAAATGATCCGATAAAAATTCTCCGGAAAAATTGTTTCCTTTGAAGTGGTTTTTTTTTCTGAACTTGATAAAAAAGTTGACAAAAAACCACTTTTTTCTTCAAATAGAAATTCTGAGAAGATTTGGAGATAAACGATTCTCTTCTGTTTTGAATATTTTATCCTCTAGAAAAGACTGTTTTACTTTCGATTGGGTATTTCTTTCCGGACAAAACCCTGCTATAACACAATAATGAACATTAATTTATTAGATAATAATTTATGGTGTACGTAAATAGTTGAAAAATTCATAGAAACGGAAGGAATTGGCATCTTTGAATGAAGTTATTCCCAGGAATTTTTTTTTGGAACAGGAAAAAAAAAATTAAGTTGAAATTTTTTCGATATTGGGACAGGGAAACTAGTCGAGCAGGAAGGATCGTATCGGAATCTTTCTTCAATCTCTTCTGTGTCCGAAACATTCGTAAAGCTTTAGCCGGTGATTCGTGGTTTGAGGTACAAAAACTTCACCACCAATGTCGACACCACAATGAAAAACCTTGTAAGTGCAAGTAACAAAAATAAAAATTAAAAAATTAGCTGTTAATCGTACACCCTACATTTTTTACAGGACTCTGATTTGCAGCAATTATTTCCAGCGATTTGCTTTCGTGAAGCGCCCTCTATCGACGAAAACGTGAACTAATTTTTTTTCTTGTGCTAAAAAATATCCCCCTCCCCCCATCGTGAGAATAATTTTTTCGCAAACACAACATTCAAATTTTCCAATTTCTTCAATTTTTTTTAAGAGTTTTTAAACTATTTACAAACTCATGGATCACCCTGAAAGTTGACCTATTATGAGCATTTTGCAATGCCGATACAAAACATTTGTGCACATGCTATTCTTAGGATACTCTTTACGATACCGAGAATTTTATATGATTTGTCATTTAAACATCAGACACCAAAATATTTGGACAATAAGTTTCTATCAAATAATGGCCAAATTTAAGAAGAAATGGGAATCCCGGTTGGAAATACCTTTCAACCCCGGGGGTTACCAGACCCGCTTCCTCGGGAACTAAATTAAAAACACATGAGGGTAATTTATTGAAGCTTCGTATATGAATAAAATGCTAATGTCACAGGAAGTGAGATAGATTATGTTGTTTAAAGCGTTGATTAATGAGTCCGTATTCTATTCGTTTTGTCGTTCCGATATGTTTTGTATACAAGGAAAATGCGCATTCGTGCTGGGACCCTTGCAGAATTTCTTATAAATTCTTCAAGTAAAATTGAACGTTGGACCTTTGGTGAAATTGAGCTTTAAAATAAATAGTGCATAGTATATATAATAAATATACTATACGCTACCGAAATACTATGTTATAGTATTTCGTTTATACTTTGGCTGCATATCGATGTTACTCTTACGCACCATAATACCGGTTATTAAATTTTTAGGTTTGCCGCAAAATTATTTTGTATTGAACACAAAAAAAGAACAACCTGTATTATGGCGAGTAGAATATACACAAATGTGTGGCATGGAAATAACAAATGCATATTATCACCCCACATACTTTTTATTTTCGTGCTCTATACCGGTCTAAAACCCACCAAACAATTTTACTAGAAGAATTATTACAAATTTCGATTTTATTTGATAGGTGGCAGCAGGGGTCCCAGCTCAACGATCTTTCTCGCATGATAAAATACAATAAATTAGGAAAATTTTCCCTCCATATTTTTTTTGCCGGTTCGCAAATTATTTTTCTCGTTTATGTGGGTTCGCGAAATTGCTCACTTAATCTCACCGGTTCGGCGAGTAGAAAATGTTGAAGAACACTGATTTAGATTGAAGCAACTTCACTAAATGTGTCTTATCTACCAGTATCAACATTGCAGCCTTTCAAAGTGATATAATATTGCAGCAAAAAAGTAGTAGTTCAATTTTTACACACTATAACTCTTGGAAGAATTTGTTCATAAGCCTTCCATAATTTGTTTCATCATTGTTTGTTTGTGTCATAATTTTTTTTATGTTTTCAGTTTGCTTTGAAAGCTTTTATAATTCGTTTCATAAGCCCATCATCTTTTAAAGAAATGAAATTTACTCATTATCAAGAAACAGGATTATACAGCGATGTCTATCGGCGCAAATTTAAAGTATTTTCCCTCGTGCGGAAAAAAACCATTCATCGACAAGCAGGACCGTCTTAAGAACATCATAGGTTCCCGGGCCAAGTTATTTTCCTGACGGACTTACCTGGAAAATTCTCGAAAAATTCAATTACTTTGCTGATTTTTCATGATTTTGTTTTGAAATTTGTCCAAATTCATGGGACACCCTGTATTCATAAAAACTCATCAGAATTTTTTGAAGTTTGAAAAATCTACTGCCTATTTGAATAGGCCGAGTATGTGAATTGACCAAAATTAACTTTTAAAGTTGTGTAAGCCATTATTAAAGTAATTTATCATTTTTGTGATTATGATTTACATTGTGTCTTTTAAGAGCTGAATCAGCGATTATGATTCGTAAACGGCTATTAGCAGCTGTCAGAGTCAGACTCGATGGCTCTTTATTTTGTAGCTGGCCAGCGCTTTTTGTCTGTCTCTATTCATTGCATGGGAATCACATCAAACTTTTGTTCTGTGAAAAGACGTTTCCCCCCCCCCCCTCTTCAATAGATATTATTTTCCCGTCGAGAACTTGATGAATCAATGAAGCGAATACATAAGACATAAAAATAAAATTACCGTGTTTCTCTTAGAATAAGCGTCGCGGTTTGAGGAAAAACATCGCGAAGCGTTTGTGCCTCAACTTGAATAGCTCTAACCCGAATGATTTTTCCAGAATAAAAAATTCAATTTTCACGTCATTCATTTTTCTTCTGAATTCAATGAAGGAAATTTTGTTAAAAAATAGGCTGTGGATGAGTAGAAAGTTTTTGGTGAATGTATTAAAGGCAATTCGATTACCATATTTTACGATAAATAGGCCTGGTTGGGTTAAAAAGAAGCTTCATCCAGAAAAATGACGGGGAAAGGAAATTACAATTTCCAAAAATTAAGGCATCTGTAAATGTCCGTTTCAATTTGGAAGATTTGAACCAGCTTTTATGAGGTCCGGTAGCTCTGGTCGATAAGATACTCACCTAAAGTACCAGAAGATGTTTACAGGTGTTCAAAAAATGTTTGGGAAAACCACTGCTCTAGATTATTTTCTCTCATCCCCTGGATTAGTGTTCTATTTCAATCATGATAACGTTTCCGACCATGCCCGGAGAAAGCTTCACAGCCAGGATGATGCATTATTCTCGAAACTCTCCCAGTCTATTGTTTGTTTCTTAACCTAGAATAAAAAAAAATGACTTTATACAAGGTTGATAAATTCCAATTATATCGCCGAATACCGAAATAAAACCAGAGCCATCCGTAAGGGTGTGACAGGTAAGACCGCACCGTGCCCCCGGCACTGTGAAACCTCGCGCTCACGGTAAATTATTGAGAAGGCTTTCACCCATTCTTAAATTATTTCTTACATTAATTCTGTATTTTCATCAATTCTGAATTTTTTTTATGCCATTAATTCTGAATTTTCACAAATTCTAGAATTTTTTCTTTCGTTAATTCTAAATTTTCATCAATCACGGAACTATTTCTTTTTCTTTAGTTTGAAATTTTCCTCAACTCTGGAATTATTTCATCCATATTTTTCATGGGCGTCTTTTTTTTTTCAGCCACTTCGTTGGGCCTGTTGTGACCTTTATGTTTGTATTGTATTTGTATTTCTTTCAGTAATTCTAAATTTTTATCGGTACTGGATTATTTCATTCCATTATTTTTAATTCATCAATTCTAAAATTTTCAAGTTTTGGGAATTGTTCCTCTCAGACAGTTAAAAATTACGTTCACTGCTGAATTTTCATCAATTTTTTGTATTAATCTATTAGAACTTTTTTGTGTATGGACATTTCTCAGCATTCCTGTATATTCTGAAATAGTAGATGCCGATTCCACTCCTCCAAAAATATATAAAACTGAAGCAAGGGGGTGTCCCGAACAATTTTGGTGAACGAAATTGCTGAGACGCAATTGGCCCCGCGTCTGGGAGAAGGGCGACCCTGAATAAAATCTCCATTACTTGATCCGCGATAAATTTTTTTTGTCGGATGTGAATGCCATCATAAATAAGGATGTAGTGATTCGAAAGATAATTCTATCTGGACTGTATTGCATGTAATTCACGCTGCCGGCGTCAGTTTATAGCGCACATAAACATTTAGTCTCATCGGTAATTATTTTTCTCCGGTCGGAATCCGTATAAGCGCTTTTTTTGGGGAGAGCAGAGAAAGTAGATTGGCCGTCTTTTGTTATTTACTCTCCTCGTAGATAGATATATTACATTCCTGTAGGCTTATCCTGCAGGCCGAGCTCAACGGCTTCTTCTAATTTCACTTAAGTCGCTGTCGCAGCAAACATCTGTCTCGATGTATTAGTCCTCACTTAGTTCTGATTGTTTTTTTTTAGCGAACATGGACAGAGAAAAATAAAATATATTCGCTTTGTGGTAGTGTTGTTCAACATTTTTATACCTGCAGACCTGTGAAAATACAAACTCGGTTGTAACGACACCTTGGCTATGACGTCAATAATTCGAGGTCGTGGCTGATTCCCATAGAAAATAATGATAACGAACTTTACTTATGACGTCGATAAAAAGTCAACGATTTCGGATATAACAACACATTTTTCGTGTCTTTTGCTTTCGTTTCTATATCATTTTCTTAGCCCTTTAAGCGGCGATGACGAGATATTTCGCCTCCATGAAAGTCCTTAATTTTAGCATTGACAAGCCCAGATGTTTTGTAAAAATTATTTATCAATGGAAAACTTTTCCCTACACCCCTTCGTTTGCACCTGCTGGAAATTGGAAGAAAACCTACTTAATAAAAAAAGATATATCATTTTGAAGAGTGGAGGGAGGGGGGTAGTGATTTCTAATTGCCGCTTAAAGGGTTAAGACGCCTTCAAATGACTTAAAATTCACAAACAAATTTGAAACAATTGTTTTTATGTGTGCATTTGAAAGTGCAGTTTTATATTGTAGGATCCAAAACTTTCATTTTCATCCCAACAACAACTAGAAGCAAAGTTATTGCCAATTAAGTAAAACGACTTAAATGCTTTTAATCTGAAAATGAAATCTTCAAATGCCTTTTCTGAAGATTGTGATTTTTTTTCTTTGCTTTTTCACTTCACGCAAAATTTGCTTTCTAGAGCATTTTTCAAAATATCTCTATGAAACTTTCTTACTAAGCGATACGTTTGAAACTTTTTGATTTACATGATTTTGAATTGAGAATATCAAGAATCCTTTTAAAGAAAAATGTGTATTTTTTTTAGTAAACAATCATATTTAAGAAAGTTTAAATAGCATTCAAAAACTTTAGGTTCATTTCAAATAACAATGCCATAGTGATAATCTGTGTGAAGAACATGTTTTCAAAGTTTTTAAAAGCAGCAGTTTTTAATTGTGCAATGTCTAGTAGAAGTATTGAAAACATGTTAATTTCACATGTAAAATTGGCAATAAATTTTTTTTGACAATATTTTCGTGAAATAACATCTATTTTCTTAATTTTACATCATATCAAAACCGAAACCATATTCGTTTTATCCAAAATGACGTTTTTTTAAAAACAAATGGTACCCGAATGCAGGCAGTTGCCTTCGGGGATGCGTTAGAAAGAACATAGCTTAGGCAGTTGCCTTAAGGAACACCGAGAATAAGAGCTGATCACATTCAGGGAAATGCTTGTCTATTATTCTATTGATACCCTGACGATAAAAAAATATTTATTACATGCGTGATGTTCATCGCTTGTGACCCGTAAACAGGACATTCCCGTATTATAATATTTTGCTCTTTCCTTTTTTATTATAAAAAAATGCCAGTCGTTTTCTTTTTCTAAGAAGCTTACTTTAAACCTTTGTTTGGTAGTGTTGCTCTTAAAACCGACTCACACATGAGTTTCTTATATTTTTCAAATAAAAGCATTTTATATTTTGAGCTCGTTTCAGCATTGATACATCTAAGCAACCCCTAAACATTCGATTTTTACTTGTGAGCCATTCACGAAATTTCTAATAATTACCAAGAGAGAATGGCTCAAAGGTAAATGTCTCCTATTTCTTGATAAGCCAAGCAAGAACGATTTTTTAATTCTTGCATTTTGGAAGGAAATATCATGCGCGGAGGAGTCATATTGCTATGCATTCTTCAACAATGATGAAAAAGTATGTTGGTAAACGATAAATGACATGGAATGTAGGAGGGCTTGGGTTTGAGTCCCGGCTGAGACCAGTTGACTTTTCTTTCCGAGTTTACCTCGGCGCATAATATCCAGAAAATACCTATTTTTCTTCCTTGAAGGAACAGCATTTTTATAGTATTCAAATCTACATGAATCATATAGTAAATTCAGTGTGTTATTTGAAATGCAACATCTCATATTTCATTAAATATTGATGATAATTTTTTTTTGTCATGTAATAGCATTAAGGGTACCTCATTTGCTTAAAATAGCCATTGAAACTTCTCCCCTATGGGTATTTC
This sequence comes from Pholcus phalangioides, assembly GCF_987345545.1. Lineage (NCBI taxonomy): Eukaryota > Metazoa > Arthropoda > Arachnida > Araneae > Pholcidae > Pholcus > Pholcus phalangioides. Next base: position 28,768,755 of record NW_028301594.1, read on the forward strand.
AATACTTTGCCAATTAAAGGGCAAATTCGTAATCTTTATTAAAATCAGGACGAAGATAATTTGCATAATTTATAAATTGTATTGTAATGCATTTGTCTGTGCATACATACAAATATTCATCAAATAAATGTGCCGTGGAAAATAGTCTTCTCTCGTGAATACATTTTCATTCACTGCAGACACATGATGAAGCACTTTATCAGGACAAAGGCTGCTTGCTGGCAGCAGCCGAGAATTCGCGACTTTCCATGTTTGTGATTCCAATTTCCCGCATTTTCCTCGTTAAGTTATGGTCACCTTAATCGTAATGAAATTTAAAATGTGTAATGTAATATTTGATTGCACCTGGTTACATTTTTTACGCTTGAAAGGCCTTGAAAACATCAACTTCGGTTGTAACGACAAATCGGTTATAACGAAAACAATTTCGCAGAATCTTCGGTGTCGCTTTAACCGAGTTTGACTGTAGTTAAACAATTTCGCGGACCGGCAGAAAAAAAGGGAAATAACTTGTGGTCCGGTAAAAATAAACGAAAATGCGGGAAAACATGGGGGACCGTCAAAAAACTAATAAACAGACAAGTTTTTGGCGATTTATAAGAAATAAAAATAAAAATGATGGCTAATTTTGCAGGCTAGCAAAAAACAAATATGGAATATAACTGGCTGCAGGTACAAAGACGTCGCTCTCTCCCCCGTTAATACAACAGATACGAAAAACCGGTTGAATGAAGATATATAGGTGTTTCGGGGAAGGAGAAATTCACCTCTGCCTTCACGGGGACTCGAATCCTGGTCACTCGTTTGCTAGACGATAGTGCTCTACCAACTAAGCTACGAAGACTGATTGAATTCTCCTTCCTTGGAGAGTATTTATGATTGCATTTTTAATTGGGTTGCTGCATTTTAGAAATATATGGCATCCATATTTGGCATTTTGCCTGTTTTGGCCTTGCATTTGCATTTGTATGCACATGCTTTTCAGCATGTGCAAAAGAAAATTTCGAACAATCCCATTGATTCTCTCAGTACAAGAAATTAGTTTTGGACAATCTGTATTTTTTTACCGCCTTCGTTGCTAAGACAGCAGCATATGGGGTCCCATGCTGTATCTGTAGCTTCAACGGCACCATTGGCCTATTTTAGTGAACACTAGCTTCAAAGCATGAATGCATAACTTTTTTGAGTATGTGGACCAAATGTTCGAGTTGGCTACCACTCACGAGCCACAAACTAATGCACTTGTCCCGTTGAGTGGGTTGGTACTTTTCCATCATGTGCGCCAACAGTGTTCAATCTTTAGAAGAGTACGGGGCCATTTCATCGATTCGTAAACGTGTCGTGGGCCACCTGGTTAAGTGATCTGGAACAGCACCGCGGAATATGTAAGTTGTGAATGTGCCGAAGGGTGCTTGAGTGATCGGGAACAGTGCTATGGGTCACCAAAATGATTTCTAAATTTGCCGGGGATCACTCAAGTGCTTTGGAATGGTGCCGCGGTCCACTAAAGTGATTTGCAAATCCGCCACGGGTCACTTAAACGACGTGGAGATGTGCCGCGGCACGCTTAAGTGATCTGAAGCAGCAACACCGTTCATTTAAGTGATCTGCGGCGGCTCACCAAAGACTGTGGCCAACGGTCGCCAAGTGCGGGGACTGCGCGAGAGAATTTTTTGTGACTAGACAGACCTGAAGATAACGCTGATTCAACATGTTATGTTCTCGATGATACAATAAAAGTGGACAGTAACAGTGGTGACCTAGACCGAAGCAACCTTCTGATGACATAAAGATGACGAATCTACTCAGCCGAAGCCCAATGTGTGCAGCACCGCCGATGCCATTAAGATCAGGGTAGGACCTTTTTGTGATCGCTCTATTTTGTTTGGTCAGGATAACAAATGTTCTTATTTTTATTTTCGCAATTATATAACTAGATTCGCATAAAAGTCTGTATCCAAAAATGCCTAACGATAACTCTCCTAACCCTTCGCCACCTGACCCATCACCAGAAAACTTACAAATTTGTCGCGTTGCCTTGAAACTCCCGCCCATATGGCGGCAAAATATAAAGTTATGGTTCATTCAAGTGGAAAGTTGTTTTTCAATATCCGCCATAACTAACGACGCTACCAAATACAATAACGTGATTGCGGTTATAGATCCAGAAACGCTCGCTTCCGTTTCAGATATTTTATTGAACCCACCCGAAACAAACAAGTATGAGACTCTTAAACAACGGATAATCGAAGAATTCTCTGATTCTAACACTTGTCAAGTACGCAAGTTGTTGTCCGAACTACAGTTGGGGGACAAAAAACCTTCACACCTATTAAGGGAAATGAGAGATTTAGCCGGCAAATCTGTAAGCGACGATTTTCTAAAAACTCTATGGTTCCAACGTATGCCGTCAGAAACACAGGCCATCCTATCAGTTAGCTCAGAGAGCTTAGAGACATTAGCGACAATGGCCGACAAAATAATAGAAGTTAGTAAAGACACATACAACAACAGCATCTATGCCATGGGGAGAGCGGAACGCACAGGGACCCCGCAGCTACATGTCAACAACGTTGAACCCGATAATCCCTCCCCTCTGACAGAAATGAGTGCCATGAGAGCGGAGATAGCTTCTCTTAGAAAAAAACTCGACCGCTTGTCTAGAGAGAGAGAAACAAACTATACGAGACGGAGGTTCAGATCTCCTTATCGTCGTTTCACTCCCTCATCACAAACAACCGGCTATTGCTATTACCATGCTAGATTCGGCAACAACGCCTTCAGATGTCAACAACCGTGCTCTTTTCAAACCAAGGAACAGGGAAACTAAACACGGCCGTCGACTATAATATATCGGCGACGTCAACACCGATGGCCGTGAAAACTTGTCGCCTTTATGTATTTGATAAAAGATCCCATTTGAGATTTTTAATTGATTCAGGATCTGACGTCTCTTGCATTCCACTCACAAAACATTACACAAAAATAGTTCCTGATTCATTTGAATTGTTTGCTGCCAATAACTCTAAGATACACACTTACGGCACCAAAGTTCTCAATGTTGACTTTGGATTAAGACGTTGTTTTGAGTGGAAGTTTCTCATTACAAGCGTACCAATACCGATCATAGGCGCGGATTTTCTTCTCAACTTTGGACTTTTAATTGATCTCAAACACCGCAGATTAATGGACAGTGTCACGAAACTTTCGCAAATTGGAAAAATTGAATATAACTCTGAAAACTATTCCATTAAGGTAATATCCGAAACTTCGGAATATCACAAAATCTTGGCAGAATTTCCTGAACTGACAAAAGTGTCGCACAAAGTGAAGCCTGTTCAGCATAACACTGTACATTACATCGAAACCACCGGCCCGCCTATACATAGCAAACCCAGGCGATTAAATCCCAAGCTCTATGATGCTGTTAAGGAGGAATTCCAATTTATGATGAATCAAGGAATATGTAGGCCTTCTAAATCGCCCTGGTCATCACCATTACATGTCGTATCAAAAAGTTCAGGCAGTATTCGTCCAGTGGGTGACTACCGCAAACTCAATGCCTGCACGGTCCCAGATAGGTACCCCATTCCTCACATTCAGGACTTTTCAAATGCATTACACGGTAAAAGTTGTTTTTCAAAACTTGACATTGTGCGCGCGTATTTTCACATTCCTGTTCATTCCGACCACATTCCGAAAACAGCTGTTTGCACACCTTTCGGCTTATTTGAATTTCCTTACCTGAATTTTGGCTTGTGTAATGCTGCCCAATCTTTCCAACGATTTATGAATGAGATTCTTGGTGATCTGAAATTTTGTTATGTCTATTTAGATGACATTTTGATTTTCAGTGACAGTGAAATTGAACATAAGGTTCACTTACGCACTGTTTTGCAACGGCTCAATAACTATGGCCTCACAATTAATGTTTCCAAATGTGTCTTCGGTGTTGCGGAGATATCATTCTTAGGCCACTCCATTTCCAAACAAGGCACCAAACCCTTGCCAGAAAAAGTTGAGCCGATTCTCAATTATCCAAGACCAAGAACAATTAAAGAACTACGACGTTTCCTTGGACTACTCAATTTTTTTCGTAGATTTTTACCACACGCAGCACATACACAAACTACACTGAATAATTATTTAAAAGGGTCAAAAAAAAACGACAACAGAGAAATTGCTTGGACTGACATAGCAAATAAGGAATTTCAAAATTCCAAAACACTATTGTCCAACGCAACCCTTTTAGCACATCCGAAACCCGATGCCAAACTCGTACTTCAGGTAGATGCATCCGATTTTGCCATTGGCGGCGCACTGTTTCAGGTGGTTGACAACGAGCTTCAGCCTCTTGCATTTTTTTCAAGGAAATTATCTCCCGCGGAATGCAACTACAGCGCGTACGACCGTGAATTGCTGGCTGCATATGCTTCTATAAAGCAGTTTCGGCATATGTTAGAAGCTAGAGACTTTTCTTTACTCACGGACCATAGACCACTAACATATGCCTTCAAGCAAAAATTAGACAAGGCTTCCCCTCGTCAATGCAGGCAATTAGATTTTATTGCCCAATTCACTACTGACATACACTATATAAAAGGTAGCGAAAACATACCCGCAGATGCACTTTCCCGCATAACATCAATTTCAATGCCCAATCCTATTGACTATAACGAAATTTCAAAAGCACAAGAACGCGACCAAACTTTAACTGATCTTTTACAAAATCCACGAGGATTACAGCTCAAAAAAGTGACTTTGCCAGACTCAAATACTTCACTATTTTGTGATCTCTCCACTGGCACACCTAGACCATACATACCAGAACAGTTTCGTAAGCAGGTTTTCGAGACCATTCATAATATTTCCCATCCAGGAATTAAAGCTACAACTAAATTGATTCGGACTCGCTTCATTTGGTCTTCATTAAATAAAGATTGTAATAACTGGTCCAGACAATGTATACCTTGTCAAAAGTCCAAAATAACACGACACACGAAAACCCCATTAGGTTTATTTCCTGACCAAACTGAGCGATTTGATCACATCCATCTTGATATCATTGGTCCTCTTCCTCCTTCTGGTGGCAATGCCTATTGTCTAACTATGATCGACAGGTTCACACGTTGGCCGGAGGCGGTCCCGATTCCAGACATCAGCGCCGAGACTGTAGCTCGCACATTCTACGCAACATGGATATCTCGCTTTGGGGTGCCATCCAAAATCACAACCGATCAAGGCCGTCAATTCGAGAGCTCCCTCTTCCTAGCACTGGCAAGAGTACTAGGAATTCAACGAATACGGTCTTCACCATATCACCCGCAAGCAAATGGCCTCGTAGAGGAGCTACACAGACCCCTCAAAGCTGCCATCAAAGCCTATAACACAGAACACTGGTGTACTGCTTTGCCCACTATATTACTCGGTTTCCGTAGCGTCTTCAAAGAAGATCTGAAAGCTACCACCGCGGAATTGGTATACGGCACTAGTCTCAGACTTCCCGGAGAAATATTCGATCCCACTCCGAGGGAAACATCATCAAAAGAACTTATTGAGACTATCAAAGAACATTTTACAAAATTACGACCGCGACCAACATCTTGTCATGCACCACAAAGTATTTTCGTCCACCCTCATTTGAAAGACTGCTCACACGTATTCATTCGGCACGATGGAGTGCGAAAGCCGCTTCAAGCTCCATATGACGGACCATTTCAAGTGATTCAACGACGTGAAAAGACATTCGACATCGATGTCCGTGGAAAAAAAAGAACAGTTTCTCTGGACAGACTGAAACCCGCCTTCCTGGTTTCAGACGTGAACGATTCCAGTCCGTCACCAACAAGAATTACCTTACCTACGCCTCCCGTTCCTCAGACAAGAAAAACACGTTCCGGACGAACTGTCCATTTCCCGGACCGTTTCGAACCGTAAGTTCGCTACTGGGGGGGGAGTGTGCGGCGGCTCACCAAAGACTGTGGCCAACGGTCGCCAAGTGCGGGGACTGCGCGAGAGAATTTTTTGTGACTAGACAGACCTGAAGATAACGCTGATTCAACATGTTATGTTCTCGATGATACAATAAAAGTGGACAGTAACAGATCTATAAATGTACCGGAGGACACTTAAATTGTCTGAAAATGTATGCCGTTGGACACCTAAGTGGGTCTGAATTGTGCCGCGGGTCACTCAAGTGATCTGGGAATGCGTCGCGGGGACTCTTAAGTGATGTGGAAGTGCATCGCTGGTCAGCTGAGTGATGTGATTTGCACCGTGCTTCACTTAAGTGGAAATGTGCCACTCGGTTCATTTTTGCAACATTAGGTTTGAGATCACGGGACACATCAGATGACCTCGTGGGATAACATTTGGGCCACAAGCCATGGGTTGAGCAGGTATGATGCACGCCTTTTCACGAGCCGGACGTTGCAACCCTTGCTCGATTAGTGCCCAAATTATAACACTCTGCAGCGCCGTCTATGCGCTAATTCTCCAACTATCTGTTAAAAATTCCAGTAAAATTCATTTCCGGGCAAAAAAATTTTCACCCGAACCAAAAAAAAAATTTTTTTTTTCCCCTTAATGTCCAAATTATAAATCTATCATCATCATCATAACATAGAAAATTTCCAAGACCCGTAATAGTTGATTCTTGCAATTATAGTAATAATAAGACGCAGCAGTTAAATGTGTTAAAAGAAAATAGATAAGAGAGAGAACAACTTTGCGCTATGTTAGCAAAAATAATTACGGCAGAAAACATTTTCCGGGAATCGAACCAACGGGGCCAATCACCGAGCGAGTTGGCTGGATCTCGATGACACCGGGCATGCGCCGAATCACTCACATGTTAGTGGACCCGGAGCACTCCCGGAGCCTCTCTCTCTCTCTCACGGGAAAATAAAATAACATTTCAAGCTCAAGCTCAAAGTGTCTCAGTCTTATCTCTCTGGTCTGTGGTGGTGTGGATTCTGTCTCGCTCTCTGTCAGTGGATTCGCAACTCTGTTGAATCCTCTTTCTGTGCGTGGAGGGGGAAAAAATAATAATTCCAAGAGCAACAGTTGTGTGCAACACCAACTGACATTGCAACAGTGTCTCCAGATAATTATTTATCATTATTTCTTGTTTTCTCTGAGAGGAAAAATAGACATTACAAACTTTGTTAGTAATTCCAGAAATTACTTTTCCCGAGAGGCAACTTTGTGGGGCTCCAGTGGAAATTGTGACTTCCGTCGTGTTGCTGGTAATTATGCGCCGTCATAATAATTGTCAATTTTGAATTTACAAAACTTTTCTGTAAATACATTTTGAATGTTTAATAAGATTTTGCTATGGGATAATGCATGACTATTTATGTGCACGGATGTATTGTGATGAAGAAGCCGGTTATTATTCATAATAGCTGATTAATATGCATAATCGTATCGGTGAGTTGTTAAATTTGATACTTTACCGGCGATTATGCATAATACCCAAGTGTCATCGGTAAATTTGATAAATGCTAAAAAAATTAATACGTCATGATGATTTTATAAAAATGATTTGTAATATCGGGGTATCATCGTGATCTGGTGATTATCCGTGCTCATAGTTATTATTAACTTTGAATTCATAAAACTTTTCAAAAGCTTACGATAATATAAGATAATATCCTTTATATGCAAAAAATAGACGCTTTAAATGGAATGAGATAATATTAGATGCATTATAGATTTTATTTAGATTCATTTTGAATGTTAAATACGATTTTTTTACAGGACTGCGTAACTATATATGTGCATGGATAGGTTTCGGTAAATGTGATAAATCTGTTATTATGCATAATCACCGACCATTTTGATAAGTTTGATAAAACTTTATTACTTTTACCGGCGATTATGCATAATACCCCAGTGTCGTTGCTAAGTTTCATGAATGCTAAAAAATATCACTATTACCGGGGATTATGCACAATACCCAAGCGTCATTGGTAAATTTGATAAATACTAAAAAAAATTATACGTAATGATAATTTGATGAAACGATACGTAATATCGGGGTAAGATCGTAAATATTTTTAAAGGAGAGTTCATTATATCAGGGTGCAATCGTAAAATTTGTGAAATATGAGTTATATCTAGGTCTGATTGTAGACTTCGTAAAACAGGAGTTATTTCGAGAATGTTAAGAAGCATTCGTTAGATCAAGGTTCATTATATCCGGTTCAGACTCTGCTCACAAGTACAGTCACTTAAATAATAAATCCCGACAACCAAACCGGTTTATCACATTTACCAGTACGAAATGACAATTATGCATAATAACTACAGAATGTGATGAATTTAGTAGGATTTATCATGTTTACCAACGGCAACGACGCTGGGGTATTGTGCATAATCGCCGGAAAAATTGATAAATTCAGGGAAATTTATGAAAATTACGAAAATGGTCGGGGATTACGCACAAAAACCGGATTTATCACATTTACCGTTAAGTCGCGAATACACTAGAAAAGTTTGATAAAAGATATTTCACAAAACTTGGAAGAAACAACCAATAACCCTATTGGTTACATTCCCGCGAACGTGACCGATGCGCTTATTGGTTGTATTTTCCAAGTTTTATAATTTTTCCAAATTTTATTTTAATCCCGGCCTAATCAATGCCTGTTTGATTGTAATTAATTCGTAAACTTTGTTGAAATATCGTTAACTATCTTCTGCATGATAATATTCAGATATTCATTATGGATTGCCATTAAATTATGAATTTTTTAGCTTCCTGTAGAATAGTTGAATGTAATATATATTGGAAACCATTTTTTATAAAAATGATACAGTTCAAATATTGAATTATATGCACAGATTTAAACTCAGGGTGGACGAGAAGTCTTAGAAGCATTAAAAAAATTGATAACAAATCAACTGACATAAAAAAGCGTGGTTTGCACTAAAATATTTACCAGACTTTTTTTTGTACATCAAAAAAAAATTCACAAATTTCGCTTATAGGAGGCGCAGTAAAACGAAAAACTCGATCTGACACATAAAATGCAACACAAACAGTGCATAATTAATGTTTATAATAAAAAATTGATGTTACATAAAATCAATATGAGCATCACAAGGTATCAAACTATCACATTTCAATATGAGTGACCTTTTTAGCTCAGATCAGATTACATCTAAACGGGTGAAAAAAGTGTTGATGTTCAGAAATATTGTCGTTTTATATAATGCAAGTTGTTATGAACATTAATTATGTGCTGTTTGTATTGCATTTTACGTGTAGTGCTAAGTTTTTCGTTTTACAGCGCCACCTGCTAGTGAAACTTGAATTTTTTTTAAAAATCAAAAATCAAAATATAAAGGCTCAATTACATTGGGCGAGTTGACTAGCTAGTTTCCGGCGAGTAAAGTAGCGTAGCTAACAGCGAACCGGTTTCAACTAGCGCAGTGAATTTCAATTGCACAGGACTAGTAAAAAGCGAGCAACTAGTTTTCTTTCCCTTCCTTTTTACGCATTGTCGTCTTTCTCTTTTGTTGCGAGCCAAAGCGGGGGGGGGGGGAATAAAAGTAGCCACACCCATTATATGCACCCATATTGCACCCGAAAGATAACAAAAACGCCGGCGAGTAGCGAGACAAAAGTAGCTTATTCCCTTAACTTTTCTCGCACTAGCAGAGCCAGCGACGAGTTTACTTGATGACGTTATTACACAGAGCACGACTTTAGTAGCAGCGAGTAAAACCCCAAGGGAGTAGCTAGTAAACTCGCCCAATGTAATTGAGCATTAAGTTCTAGGCTGTGGTAATTATTTTAGTGCAGTGCAAACCGGACCTCTTTAATGCAATTGGTTTATTTACTATAAATTTTTGAAATGTGTCTAGGAATTCCCTAGTCCACCCTGTATTATTACAGTGCAATAATTTATTTATTTATTTTTTTTGCTTATTTCATCCGTCCTACGACGACAGTTCGGTGAGAATTCCCAATTAAAGTGGGTCATAAGTAATTAATAAATGAGTTTTTTCGACATGCCGTCTAATCTCTTGGGGCCGTTCAAGTATTACATTAGAAGAACTTTGGCCAAAAACGGGGCTTAGGGGGACTACTTTACCGCCCACCAACTCCGGTCATATATCGCCCTACGTCAATTTCCAAGCAGTGGAGTTGAGTGGGAAACGAAGGCTCCATCTACCGTTGGTCACCCCGGGACCGGTAGGTAAAGAACTTGATTTTAATGTTCTTTGGCCGGATTTGAACCCGTGGACCTTGACGGTAACCTTCGTATTGGAAGGCAAGCATCTTACCACTGCGCCAACCGTGGTTATGGACTAGATTTTCGTTTTGGACTTAGTAGGTGGTGCATTCCCCCCCCCCCCCCCGCCAGGATCGTTTATTCACGATAGCTTTATCCAGCTCTTGCGCAATCTTTGATTGTGGTGTCCAGACAAAACCATCTATTCACTGACCGTATTCGTCTCCTCTTCAGAAAGTTGGAGGCCTAGATGAATGCCTACGTTGACTTTCCCTAGCGAACACAAGTGCACCCGTGGCTTCCTAATAAATTGTTTTATTCAATTCAGCCACACCACACACATATATCTATATATAATTGTACTGTAAATGATGAATCCGATTATTGTATTATAATAGCCGGTCATTATGCATAATCACCGAGCATTTTGGTAAGTTAAATAAATTTCCCAAAATTAATCAATTTTGCCAGCGATTATGCATATTACCGAAGCTCGTTGGTAAATTTAACAACTTTCCCCTAAATTAATCACTTTTACCGATAACTATGAATAATACTTAAACGTCGCATCCTTGGTAAACATAATAAATACTATACGTGATAATTCATACACACATGTATTGTATCATTATATCGGGGTACGATCGTAAAATTTGTTATCATTATATCGAGGTCCGACTATATTCATCACATGTAAGACCCATTCGGAATTTTTTTCACATTCGTCAAATCAACTAATTACACTAGGGTATATGCATAATCACTCATAAAGGCGATAAATTTCAAGTATTCATCAGTGACGCTTGGGTACATGCATATTCACCGGTAAAAGTGAAAAATTTATCAAACTTACCAAGACGATTGATAAGTATGAATGATTACTGGTTACTATGTATACTAACCGATTTATCACATTTTTACCGTAACATATACAGTACATACTTTTTCCCTCTTCTTATTAAATGAATTCAAGCGGGCTCCATTTGATCGACCAATACGATGTCATCTGCTTTGACATAAAAAATACGGCTGGTTAACCTATCTTAACGTGTTTTATTGAAATCGTGGCATATGGATTAGCAGTTGAATATATTAAACGTGGAAATTCTAATATTCCGGCTCGTTGAACTTCTTGGAAAAGATGTCCTTTTGGTAAATTAAAAGTCTCCCAGAGACATTCCCGCAATAACGATGACATCGCGTTGTTCGGAGGCAATCCACAGTGTAGAGGAAACCATATTTGGAACGAGACGGCGTTTCATTTGGAAGTCACTAGCAAGAAATGGATTCATATATGATATCAGGATTTATATAATATTAGAAAATTTGCATATTTTTCGACGGACAAAAAATTATTTTTAAATTGAATAAATTCTTCGGCCGTGAATAATTTCGACATTATTCAGATTCGGAAATTATTTAAATAATTTCGCATAGATTTCATCACTCAAAAAACCGACTTGATTTCCCGGTTAAGCCTTTCGAGTCACCATTCGTCAGTTATTTCAACATTTGGCTTAAATGCACCGTACATTCAATTTAAAAATATATTGTACCGCAATTTACAAAAAAAAATACGTTAACACAATTATTTTTCTTTTTTTTATGTGAATACGTGAATTATGAAATAATCGGGATATCAAATTGAAAATAGGCCTTTAAATCAGAATAACATTTATGCCGGGATTACACTATAAAAGTTTGATAAAATGTCTTTTACAAAACTCGAATAAAAAAGAACCAATAAGCCTATAGCGTTCGAGCGAATGTAACAAATAGTCATATTGGTTGGGGTTCTTCCAAGTTTTATAAAAGATATTTTATCAAAATTTTATAATTGAGTACCGACCAAGACCAGTATGTATGTGTTCTTCAACCTCTTTTTTGCCAGTGTTGCCAACAATCAAAAACTTTTTCCAACTTCATCAAAAATAACTAGAGACCGGGCAAACAGAATTAAAAAATTAAAAACAACAGAATTAGAAAGTTTAAACAAACAGAATTTTAGTCATTATTCACATGACTATGCGTCCCGCATTTCCTGGGACATTCCCGTAATTTCACGTAATTTAATAATAGACTACTAGTACACACGGAAAATTTAAAAAAAATTCTAGAAAAATAACTAGTAACTAGATGGTGGGAATTTTTTTCAACTAAATGGCCGGGGGAAAAAAAAACCCAATCTAGTTGGAAAATGAGTAAGTCGGCGTCACTGTGTTTTACAACTGCGGCTGGGCAACACCTTCTATAGCAGAAAGCCTCCGCGCGAAGCTTTGACGTCACTGAAGTCACCCATTTCACCTGTAGCCATTGGATATAGCAGTCAGACGTATGCGAAATCTTGACTTTTTTTTTTTTGCAGAATATCCAATGGCTATAGGTGAAACGAGCCTCACGTGGAGGCTTTCTGCTATAGAAGGTGGTGGGCCGGGCCGGTAAAAGTAGCCGAATGATTTTCGAACAGGCCAAAAATAAACCCTACAAATTAGTAACATCGCAATACAGGCTGTCCCAAATTGTTTTTGCAGCAGATATCTCTGCACCCGTTCACTTGAAGAAACATACTTCTAATTATAAAAAGTTTTCAAATGCGACGTGCAGTTACTTTAAATATGTCCGAGGGGGATAAAGAAAATAAAAAAATTAATTATAAAAAAATAAAGAAATTAATTTTTTATACAGTCCCCCCGTGCGGTGAAACTTTCAGTTATTGAAAAAGGTGAGTTCCGCTCTGAAGAGTCATTTGCAAAAAAATTCATTATTCATTATTTATTCCATTTACTCATTTTCAACAAATTATTTCTCACATTTGACTATTTTTTGCCGGTTCGCAAATTATTTATCGTATTTATTATTACTCTATGTACTTATTATTATTTTTTTTTGTCTGTCCTCAAAGCTTTTCCCCTTGTATATCTTTTTTTGGAGGTTCGCAAATTATTTCTCGTGTGCATTTATCTATTATTTCCCTATTTACTTATTTTTTGTTGGTCCGCAAACTGTTTTCCCTCATTTATGTATTTTTTGTCATTGCAAAAATCATTTCTCACATTTCCGCCGGTTTTCGAAATTGTTCAACTGCCTCCACCAGTCCGCAGCTGTAAAAAGGTTAAAGACCGCTGGTTCCCAAACACTTTTAGCCGTAGACACCGCGGAAATCTTGTTGCCTGTCCTGGACCCCACCACTTTCGGTCGTGCACCCCCCCCCCAGAAATATTTATGTCTGCCATGGACCCACGTTCATAACAGCAAAAAGAACAGACATGTATCGGCGAGAATGTTCTTGGACAATCGAAGATAAATTATACAGTGTTAGTAAATGTGAATGCGATAGATCAATGAGATCTAGTAGACTGTCTACTTATACAATTATATTACATTTATATAACAATGTTTTATACTCCTATCAAGAGATGTCACCACAAGTACAATTTTTGTGAAATCATAACAGTATTACTACTGCTGTCTACCAACATGTCAGCGGTGTCTTTACGCGTGAATTTAATTAATTTTTTTCAAGTAATTTGTTTATAATTTGTCGAATCGCCCCTGAATCATTCAAAAACGGGCTTACGGGAATAATCGATCCTCTATATCGAATACGACAGAAAATTCTCGTAGACACATTATCTCAACTTTAGATACAGAGGGCCTGCCAAGATATCGCCAGACAGTGCAGAGGATGACGTCGCGACATTTTCTGATGGCAGAGTCGTGAAACCCCCAAGATCCTCAGCCATTACTAGTTTGGATTATCTTATTTTGTGAGGATACTTGAAAACCTTGGAAGAATTGGAAGTTAACATCACCGTTGCCATCTAAAAGCAGTGTTTCTTAACATTTATTAGTCTATGACCCCCCCCCTTTGGAAGCGCATTTTCTTTTCATGCCTCCCCCCCCCCCCTATATTTATATAGCAGGAAATAGTAACGTAAATATTTCCATTACTATCGAGAACATCATGGGACCAGATCTCATCATGTAGGCCTCCTAAGGGCATGATGGGCACATGAGTTGAGATGGTTCAAGTTCTGTGGGTAGCTCTGCTGGAATCTGAAAGTAGTCATATTTTTCCCACCATACTTCTCTTGGAAGCTTATTTCTTCACAATAGAATTATTTTTTCACAGCTCTTTGTGGCTCTTCTTCCAACAGATTTTCACCCGTGTGGACCCCCCCTTAAAACATCCTAATGTCACAGGGAAGGAGGCATATTTCCTCAGGTTGAGAAACATTAGTTCTCAACCTAAATTTATAAAACAGAGAGATTATTTTCAACACTTACTGTGGCCATCATTCTTGGATGTATGCACATTTATACTAATCCTCATTATGCTTTCCCTGCGGGTGCAATTTTAAATCAAACGCGTGAACCTAACCCATTAACTTCAATATTTGATTCTCATGAGGAATTGCGGTGGGAAGGTTTTGTATAAGATCTCGAAATCGTCAGGAAAAAAAAAGAACGTTAATTCTCATCTCCAACTCATTCAAACCCATTCTATATCTCTACAAAACCAATCAGACAATAACAGACAATAAATCAGGGGCGTAGTTCATTACAGTGGCGAAATTACGTGTCGCTCTCTGTTACCGCTAACGGTGTGCTTTAATGCCACCATGGGTTTTCTCAAACAACTGCAAAAGCAGCACACCACGCGAAAAGGTTCAAACATGCACGTCACAGAATGGTGAGAGAGAGCGTACAGTACGTCTGAGGGGACTCAGAGAGAGAGAGATAGTTCCATTATTCACTTCCGGAGAACCGTAAAATCGTCAAGTTACAATACGATTAATGAAGAAGCCCGTGGTTAAAAGCGCTTTGTATCCCCCGGAAGTCGCGGGATTTTCGAGAGAACCGACAATTAATTTCTTTGTGGGGGGGGGGGGGGGTTCCCCCCTCTTTCCGCTTTTCGACGCGCTCCAACAAATTGAATTACGATTGCTTTAAAACGCGCCCACACGTTTCTGATTTGCTTTCACGAGTGGAGAACAATATTCGCGCGTTATAATTTCTCGAGCGGATGAAATATTGTGAGCCTTCTCCGGAGATTTATACGATCAGATTTCTGGAAAGCTGTCTCTCGGCGGTTCTTAATAAATGGATATCGAATTCCATATCCCGAATTGAGATCCACGCCGAGTCCGCTGACGTCTTTCGCTTGAATGGGTTGCCCGCGATAATCTGATGATGTAGCGTTGTAACTACCTTGTGATCAGTCAGTATGTTTACGATATTTATTCTAATGGCATTTACCTTCGGTGAAATCTGGCATGTTTCGTCGTTTATCTGCAATGTCACATTTTTGAAAACGCTTGCCACGCAACGAATGTACAGCGTATCCTGAAATGGACTGATGGTTTTTAAGAAAGCAATATCACACAGAGAAACATTTTGTGTTAAAGAGAGTTGTTGTGCGGGCTACGCCAATGGTTATTTACGTTGAGAAATGATTATTTGTTCGAGGTACTCAAGCGGAAAGATTTTTCTGACACACAGCACCCATTCAGAAGGAAAAACACCACACGAATTAAATTCTGTTGAATACCCGTTGCAACCATTACAGAAGTACGATGAATTATTTTCGAGGTAGAAAATTTCCCACCCATCTCACTCACTGGACGTCTTCCTATAAAGGAATACCACTTACCTTAATAATCTACCTTATAATGAGTTTATACCTGACTATCATGGAACGTGGTGTTGAACTATTTTTTGGCAGTTTCCTAAAGCACCTTGAAAACAAACTGCAAGACAAGTTTTTCCCCCGTCATAAAACCACGACTCTTTAAAAATGCTGTGTCTATAAACTATTAACTCTTTGAGGCAGACGATTTTAAAGAAATTAACAACCTTAGTTGCACAGAATTGTTTTTATTATAAAAAAATTTAAAAAACATTCATTTCGATTATTTCATGTCATTACTCAAAATAAGAAAAAAATAATAATAACATTTCAATAAGTCCTTTTTTACAGCATGGCATTGCCAACTGAATGAAAAACTTTAAATAAAATATTAAACTGTATGACTATGAGTAACTTCAACTTTTCGAGGTGGATTAAAATATATCCCACCATGCACAAAAAGCTAAGCAAAAGGTGGGACAGTTTTTAACCCACCTAGCTCCAAAGAGTTAAGCAGCTTCTCAAACCGTTTTGACAGAAAAAAAAATCGCAACAAGAAGTGAAGTTCACTTCGGCACAAAAACTTGACTGTTTTGAAGAGTGGCATCGGAACTGGAAGGGCATTTTGAAGCACCGGACTGAGTACCCCTAAAATTAATTCGGAAATCAGTCTCCCATAGAAAGATAAAATCGAGCACCCACAGGTCTGAAACACATCCGACACCATCTTGGTAAAAAAAACAGCGTTGCAAACGAGTTTTTTTTCATCCATAGAAACGTTTCTCTTAAAATGACATGTTCAAAAATTAGTTGGTAGATTCTTAAATCATCTGGACGAACAGAAAGAAACTGCACATCAAGAAGAACAAGTGTTTTTTGTTCGAAAAAACGACTTTATTAAAACGGGTTGTTCAAAAACTGTTTCACAATTTCTCAAACCATCTTGACAGAGAAACTACTACTACTTAACCGTACATGCACTTCATCCACATTCTTTTATGGAGTTCCTAACGAAATAATACATGCCGGAATGTGCGTATACGTGTTGAGAGGCTAACGTCAAGTTTGTTTCTGCGTAATGCTCGTTATGTGGAGTGCTGCCATCTACCATCAATTTTTATAACTATGAGTGAAGTGTAATGATTGAATTATTCCACGTTGTAGGCCTGTTACTCTCTGTGGCCGGGACTTTTAACCGGGAGATCGGCTCGTATTTGCGCCTTGTTGGAAGTTGAGGAAGCTGATAACGACAGAAACCTCAATTTCAGCCTACCACCACTGTAGCGACGGTCGGTGGGGTTGGAACCCTGGTCCTCGTGATGCGACTCTCGACTACCACAGCGGGAGAAAAAAAAATACTACTACTACTAAACCAGACATGAACCTCGTGCATATTGTAATGCGGAACTTATAACGAATTGGTGCATGTTGGAATAAGTGCGTGTAGTGAATCTTTCTTGAAGTTTGTTTCTGTGTAATGTTTGTTATGTGTAGTGCTGCCATCTGCCATGAATTTTTCTAACTTATGCATGAAGTGCAATGATTGAATAGTATACCGTTGTAGGCCTCGTGCTATCTGCGGCGAGACTTTTTAACATGGAAATCGACTCACATTTGTAACTCGAAGTACAAAAAAAAACACTAAAAAACAAAGACGTAAAGGTTTTTTGAGCTCAAAAAAAAACAAACCCCGATTGTCTTAAAACGTGATGTTCGAAAACTGTTTGGCAGTTTGACAAACCATCTTGACATAAAAAAATGTATAACATAGAAGACACACAACAAGTTTCTCATTCGTCTGTAAAACCATATTCTACCTTTAAACGAGATGTTCGAAGAATATTTGGCAGTTTCAACAACCACTTGACGGAAAAAAAAGAAACAAAAATAAAACTCTCTCTCTCTCTCTCTAAGCAAAAGAAGGACAAGTTTTTTTTATTCGCAAACCATAATCCCCTAAAAACGTGGTAATTAAAGCTGTTCGGCAGTTTCTCAAATCGTCTTCGAAAAAGAAAACACAAACTTAGTCTATTAGAAAGTCGTGTTTGTTCGTGGGTTAGTTATTTTCGTGGAAAACCTTGACCTTTTTTCTAAACGGCGTTTTTGGAAACTGCTGTTCTCCTTTGAATCAGAAGACATTTATAATAATGACCGAAAACTATTTTCCAGGGCATCATATTTTCTTTTCCCCAGAGCACAAAAAAAAAGGCATTATTTACGGGATGACTTCATAATTAACCTGGACTCTCAGAATATAATACTTCGTCGTATCCCCGGAATATATTGGAATCATTGGGAAACCCAATCCGTTATATCTGTGTTTGAAGTACGTGTGGTTACATTAATTATTCGGGTTTAGAGTATATATAAGCGTATCTATACGCGGGTAACTATAATAGATATTTATGATGCGTCTGGTGCGGCTCTAATATTTACATTCTGCCCTCCAGATGATACGCGATACCTGTCTGGATCGAGTCAGCCTACAATTACTCGTTTATCGCACTCGGGTATCAAGTTGGAATGGGTTTTGGAGCATGAGATATTCTCTCCGGGATGTTTCGGATACTAAAAATGTTCCGCAATATTTGCCCTGGGTTATTAATTCCCCCCCCCCCAACGAAATGTATTTAACCTTTCTCATCGAGTCTATAATTTGTTTTGATTCGGGGGGCCTGCTTACATGGCGTTTAGTCGTCTAATGGTTGATGAAGCTAACACATGTGTCTCACTTTTAGTTTATTACAGATGCCGATTTCGTCGGTGGTTAGGTTATAAATGAAAGGTTTTCGACCGTATGTGCAGCAGCGTTTCTCAATGTTTCTGAACCCAAGGACCGGTAAAATATCTGAAACAATTTGGTGGACCACTTCAGTCCCGTGTTATAGGACATTCCTGTATTTTTAGTTTTTCCAAATTTTTTATGCATTTGCCCCGTTTTGGCAACGATGCTAATTTGAATTGGTAAAAAAAACTAAAATATTGAATAATCTCAGCATTTTCATTACTTATTATGATAATTATAGATATAAATACAAAAATATTCATCTTACATATTTGTCAGGGTCAAAATTTTCGTTTCTTCAACAATTTTAACTACAATTGGGGACTTTTTCGACTCATAGCATCGTTTCTGATGTGACGTCCCGTATTTTACCCCGTATATAGGATTCCACTTATTTTTCCCGGCACGGCAGAAATAGAGTCATCTAGTCATTTTGAGCGGTTTTTCATCAAACATCATTAAACACATTTTTTTTTACTGTGGTTGCAGCAGCCAGTAGGATGGAAATTTACCGCATTTTCGTTGATAGGGTATGGGGAATCCAAGTTTAAAGGTACAATTGTTATTTTAACCCATATGGATATTGCTAATGCAAGGTTCGAATGCAAGCCGGTTTCCAATTTGAAAAAGTCTCTCTGCAGAGAGCAGGCAGGCCTACATCACGATACTGACATGACATGAAAATACAAGCATTTCCATCTTTACTTCAGAAAATGGAAGGCAGATGGCAGCATGAAAACTAAAGCAACCGCAGCTCAACAACATAAATACGTTAGGAGCTACACATACACTCAGAGTACACATTCCGGCATGTGCCGATTCGTTGAAAATTCCCGAGAAGAATGTTTACGAGGTGCATGTACGGTTAAGTAGTATTTAGTAGTAGTAGTAGCATTAAGAAAAGTAATTGATTATATAAATGTATTCGAAAAATATAAGTATTAATGCATTTATAATGCTAAACTTAATTCAAGTGATTATTACTAGTCATAAATTTATTACTAGCCATAAATATAATCAGGAATGACTACGAATATGAGTGCATAAAAGTGACACCGTAACACGTCAGAGATACTGTGAGATCGGTTTAGGTGCCAAGAAATATTTTACAAATAAAATTATGCCAGGATAATAAAGGGAATGGGATTAACGTACTCTAAGTATTTTCTCCTTAAAAACTAGTCAACCGAATACAGCCAAATTTTCAGGATATCTCAATGAGACTATGGAAGAGAGAGATATATGCAGTATAAATAGTTAAGTTTTTGACCACCAGGTGAATTAATGGCACTTTTTTTTATTGATTTTTAGTTTTTTCCACATATAGCGTATGTACCAAGTTTCACTGGAATACGTCGTCCAGAAGTGGTGCTATATAGGTGTGAGTAGTTTCAGACCTATCTGACATTGCCCAGACCAATGTAGTACCCGTCAGTATACTGACACTACCCAGACCTATGAAGAACCCGTTCTGATGGAGGTATTCCATAAACTTGGTATACACGATATAATCGGACTACGAAAAAAAAGGGGATATCAATAAAAAAAAGGGGGGTTTCTTTTTCACCTGGTAGTCAAAAATTGAACTATTTTTTCATTACACAAATCTCTCTCCCATTAAGATATCCTGAAAAAGTAGCTGCATTAGTATGAGCAGTTTTCGAACCGTTGAAAATGACAAATGTAGAAGATGAATATTTATAGTCATAATTATTATATCATAAACTGTGAGTTGTGAAAATAATGTAAATTTCCGATTTTAGTAAAAAATAAACATTTGTTCCAATCCTTGTTGAAAATGTCGGGAAGTCAAAGATGACAGGAAAATACGGGAATGTCGCGTAAGGTACAGGCCATATAGTCACCCTGGGGAGGACATGAGATATTCTAACAATAAAGTAAAATTGAACATAATTTAATACATCAGAACCTGTCTGAGTTGGACACCTGCGGTTGCATTGAAATCTGGTCCTAGTTAGAAAGGTGATCAGGGGATATAAGGGTAGTGTATTGTGGACATTCATTGTTAGAGGATTAGGGCCAGTTCCATTTTGAAAATCGTCCATGGTAGGGAGATGTCCAGGATGCAGAAGTGTCCAAGTAAACAGGTTTTACTGTAACACAATTGTATGAAATGGTGTGTGCCGTAAGATCAGATCGAAGTTCCACGAACTATTCCGGGGGGGGAGGGGCGAAGAGCAAAATCATATTTAACACAGAAAGAAGCTTTTGATAACACATCAAGCTCGTGGGACCAGCTTTTGGTCAAGATCAGGCAGATCACCGCAAAATCTTTGAAATCTCCATGGATGCGTAAAAAGTTTGAGAATCCCTTGTTGTAAGGCGCTTTGAAAGGAGTTTCCAAGAAGTGTTCGTACCCTGTTCTAGTCCATGATTTATTAATAAGGCCCATTGGGATACCATATCGTATAAATTAATGTCCGAATTGACTCAATGCTAAAAAATAAATCATTTTATATAATTTATATAATTGTAATTTATATACAAGGTGTGCTATAAATTTGTAAATATTTTTAAAATTCATAAAAGTTAAAAGAAATTGATGTATTTGGATGCGGTTTGCGAAAAAGTTATTCTCACAAAGGGGGGGGGATATTTTTCTTAATAGGAAAAAAAATTAGTTCAAATTTTTGTCGATAGAGAGTGCTGCACAAAAACAAATCACTGGGAATATGCAAATCAGACTCCTATAAAACTCCTATAAATGGGGTCTGCGATTAAAAGCTCATTTCTGAATTTTCCTGTTACTGGCACTTATATAAGATTTTCATTGCGTTTTTAATTAACACTGGCGGATAAAGCACTATTGGTGATGTTTTACCTTAACCAAGAATCACCAGCTTAAGCTTTACGAATGTTTCAGATGCAGAAGATATCGAATAAACATTCTGGTCCAATCACTCCTGCAACGCCCTCGCCCTCAATAGACCAAAACAAAAATTTGAACTAATTTGTTTTTCTATATCAATGAAAACGATCTCTTTCGTGATAATAACTTTTTCACAAACCACATTCAAATATACGAATTCCTTTAATTTTTATGAATTTTTAAACTATTCACGACTTTATGAAACACCCTGTATATTAAATATAGTTTACTCATAAGCCTCTTACTCTTGAGTACTGTCTGCTCTGCGCAGCTCCTGACTGTATACCGAAAAAAAATTAATTATAACTCGTTTTTTAAATACTTAGAAAAAGGTTTTCAACATGATTACTGCTCATTCACTGAAAATTACCATAAACCATGATACATTTCTCAAGATAAAAACCTTCAAAATTCAAAAATAAACCTTCCTATCTAACTAGTATTGGAAGAAATACGGTAATAGTGTTTAATTAGTACGAGACACGCATTCATTAATAATCATGTTGTCTCATGATATACGGGTATAATGCTTTTGTAATATACATGCATTTTTTTTGCTAAGGAGAAGCGTGAAAGGGATAATTATTTCTTTTCGGTGCTTCAGCAATTAGTTTTAATTATCACTATTAACGCACGTTTAAAAAATAATAATAATTTCTGGAGACTGCATATTTTTTTTTGTTATAAAATACTTTAAGACTAATAGAAAAGTGGTTAAGGATATCTTGAGTTAAGAGTGATTTTTTTTTTTGGATTCAGTAAAAATTGCCCACAGCTACGTGTGAATGAAATAATATACAGCAGGGCTGCACAACCTTTTCTGTCAGATGTATGCCGTCTTTCTGAAACGCGCGGACCAGAGACTTGCGTATAGGGAGTAGTGGCGCTGACGTACACAAGTCAAAGAAAAGATACGCAAATAACGAACAGAATGCCTCCAAATCGTTTATTACAGCAGTATGTGTTGTACATGATCACCCCCTCAGGGGAATAACACATTGCAGGCGAGTCACAAATCCAGCAACGGCAGTAGGTTCGGATGTATACATGACACCTCTTGGCGAATCGCATTTTTCAGTTCCGACAAATTGGATGGACCGGATCGATACACCCGGGATTTCAAATATCCCCATAACCAGAAGCCTGCCAGTGTCAAATCTGGAGACCGAGGAGTTCATGGGAACCTGCAACGCCTGCTAATGATTTTGTCTTCCCTGAACGTCTGTATCAGGAATGCCTTGACCAGAGTAGCAGTGTGACTACTTATTCCATCTTCCATAAACATGACGGTAGAAAGCGCATCTCTTTCAAGCAAACATGGCACGACCTTCTCGCGCAGAAGCGTTAAATAACGTTGCGCATTCACCGTGTAGCCGTTTTCCACTGATTTACAGGGCACTGCGTTTCAAAGAATAAGGGTCCTATGATGAACGAACCTTTGAACCCATACCACACCGCCACTTTTGGGGAATGTGATGGT
Source organism: Pholcus phalangioides (assembly GCF_987345545.1). NCBI lineage: Eukaryota > Metazoa > Arthropoda > Arachnida > Araneae > Pholcidae > Pholcus > Pholcus phalangioides. The sequence goes on from NW_028301594.1 coordinate 28,791,783, forward strand.
TTCTGCGTGTACTCACGTGGATTGGACGTCACCCAGATGTCACAGTTATGGGTATTAACGTCGCCATGAACCGAAAAACAAGCTTCATCTGTCCACAAGATGTTAAAGGCGCAGGTGGGATTCTGTCCGATTTTGGAGAAAGCCCACCTCGCAAATGCTTCCCTCTGTACGGTATCCACTGGTAAAAGTGGCACGACTGCGATCTGTATGGGTAAAGATCAAGGATTCCATGAAGAATATTGCGTATCGAGGATGGTAACTTCAAGTGTGTGGCAGCTTCACAAGCACTGCTGTTCCCTGCAGCTGATTCGGACGCTGACGCTTTTATTAAAACGTGCCTTCCTTAAACATAGTCGTCAGGCTTTCTCTTACACGATCCTCCAGCGTTCCAGTTTTTTCAAAACGCCGAACAAGCTTTATGAGGCCTGTCGCTGTTAAAGGCCCTTTTCCAGTCCTCACATTCTTCTGAACTCGGAATTTACGCAAGGCAATGGTCACCGATTCCTTGTTCACGTAAAGCAACTTCACCAACGAATCTTTATCCTTCGCACTCAGCATCCTTGTTCACATGCGCGGTTTACAACTGTGAATTGGTTGTGGATTAGGAGCACGCAAGTTCTTATAATCATCTCATTTGCATATTTCCACTGAAGTGGCTCGTACCAGCTCTATCTATCGGCTGTTTTTGAGTTTTTTTCCCGTCTTAAAAAAATTCCAGTGACCTAGCGATGCTGACCCTGCAAACCGTTTTCTATTTCGGTTATTTTTCCGGTTTTGTGAATTGTTAAAGTTTCTACGGACTTTTTGCCCACACCCTGTATAATAACATAAATGAAAATAATAGATGATTATGACTCTATCATAATTAATTACCGTCAAATAAATACTCTCACATATTTGTCAAACGTATATATAAAGTATTCCCGCTCAAAACCGGCATGACGGAAAAATCTGGGGTCAGTAGTTTTTCAATTCGGATTAGTTGGCCATTTCCGACATGCCGAAAAAAAGCGAGGTTTGTTTAATGGGGAATTTATATTTATGAATAAATAAATTGGAATAATCTTTTGTTTACTACTTTGTCAGAAAGTTCTTCGCATATTTTTTTTTATTTCCGTAAAAATGTAATTTTTCGCCGAAAAAAACCCCCAAAATTAAGCAAATTATTTGCAATATAAGGAAGGAAATCAAAAATTAGCTATATTTTTCATAGTTAGAAAATAAAGAAAATTAACGCTAATATAAGAATATTTTTGTTGATAGGCTTTTAATGCTACGAGATCATGTGAAAATATACCTGCAAAATACAATGCGATTGGATGCATTTAACGCACTTTTCTTACGCATTAATCGTTAGTACACAATCACTAATCATATATTACAATTTCTTTAGTTAAGAAATAACTTAAAATTTATTTTTATATTCTATTGATCGATAAACCCTTTCAGACTCTGGTGCCACAAGAGTGTATAAATTTTTTTCATTGTAAATTCATTTAATTTTGTTTTTAATCTCAAAGAGCTATGCCCTGACTCAAAGGATCGTGTGAGTTTTGACTTAGGAATATATGGTGAATATGATCTTTGGGGGCTTTCATCAGAGAGCAGTACTTAAAGTTGAACTTTAGCGGGCCGGGGGATTTAAGATGGCTTCCAGGAGAGAATGCCTCCGGGAAAAGTGCGATTTATTATATAATAGCAAGAAAATTCTGGGACAAAGAGAAAACTACCTCGGACAAAAAAGAAAGTCAAGTTCTCCGAGAAAAGTGTTCGGTTTATCCGGCTTGCTGGAAAATACGGGATACGGAAAGTTTTAGAATGATGTTCACCCTCGCGATTTTCCGGCATACCGGATTATTTGCGGGAATACAGCATGTGTTTTTGGGGAATTATATTTTGACTTTTAGAGTGCCTATCATTTTCCGATAGTTAGAAACTTTACTTTCCTTTGACAAATTTTTTAGCGATGTCTCGTATTTTTATGAAAGAAATATATTTAGCCTACGTATTCACATCGCGTGTTGTGTATATTGAAACTTTTTTTATCGGAATAACTTTCGCTGACCGGATGGAACCCTTTGATAGGCTGATAACTATCTATAGAACAGCGGTTCCCAAATACTTTTAATCGTGGACACCCCCTTCCCACCGCAAATCTTGGTGTCTGCTATGAACCACTAGTTTTAGTGTAGTGACCACCCGCTAAAAACCACAGAAACAACAGTCAAACAACAACGTGCCCGAGTTTTCTCTGTATCCTGTGCAGCATCAAAGAAGTGACAAACCGTTACAAAGGGATAAACATGTCTGAAACGAATTGTTTGGGAACCCTGGCAACAAAGTTAAATTTGCAAAAATTTCATTGTTGAGGCTCACGAAGCATTGTTGCCCGACAGGTTTGATTTTTTTGAGCATTTCGGGCATTTGCCCAGTTCTGACAAACTTTTAAAGTAGCCTATCGTTCAAGTTGGCCCTTTTCACATATATGCAAAATTTGGCGACGATCGATCTAAAATTTTAGATTTATATAGAGAACATACACACACAGACAGACAATCGATTTTACATACATAGAGATAACCATTAAGAAAAAAGAACCATTAATTACAAGACATGCCGAAAATCACCTCCAGTGACTTCTACTCAAAATCAAAGAAAGAAACAATCTACGAATACAAATACGATGCACGGGGTTCTCTCTCTTGATTTGATTGCGTAGTAACTCTCGCAGTACATTATAGTATAATCCCAGCAAAAACAAGCTAAACAAACAAAACAAATACGCATCAAGTTAATTGGAAACAATCATTCGTGATTTCGGGTAAACGGAAATCTCTTGCATATGCCATTTTTCTCATCGTATAGAAATGACAAGGTAGAATTTTCTATAAACACACGCACACGAAATATCTAATTACCTCCCGGAGGGTGATGGCGATGTACTAACTAACATTCGCAATGAATTGTCCGATGTGTCACGCAAAACTCACACAATCTCTTTTCTCTCTCTGTGTAAATACTTCGCGAATAAAACCCGTAATTCGTTAAGTTGCACATTCGATCTATGCCAACATTAGATTTCGGAACGTTGCCGAATTTATTTGCCAAATAAAACAAACACTGTTTTAATGCCTGTGTATACGTTATACGCTTGCAAATTACGCTTTATGCTTGCCAATTACCACTACGGATATTAAAATTTGAAGGTGGAATTTTGAATTTACGGCGATTGCGTTCAAAATACATATCGTATTATTCTTTATCATATTTTCAGAATGTGTACTTCGAAGGTGTTTAACCGTTTAGGAGATTGGGGGCCACTTCATCGATTTGGAAAAGCGTCATAGGCTACTTCATGAAGTGATCTGGGACTGCGCCAGTTCATGGGTGGAGATACGGGGGGGGGGGCGTGGGGGGGAATAGCCCCCCCCCTAGCGTCAAAAGTGGAGTGAGCAGATCTAATGTATAAATGTATATATGAATTGACATCATCATCATCGTGCCCCCCCCCCAGCAATAATGACCGTCCCCGCCCCCCAGACTTCCACGTTTATCTCCGCCCATGTGTCAGTTCCAGATCATGCACGGTCACTCATTGCCGACCACTCACCTGATATGTAAATATGCCGCTAGTAATTTGAGTGATCTGTGCCGCGGGATGCTTAAGTGATCTACAAATGTGCCGTGGATCACTCAAGTGATCTGGGAATATGAAGCGGTGATCTGTGAATATGCCACCGGTCTCTTAAATAACCTGGGAATATTGAACTATTCCGCGAGGCACTTAAGTGATCTGTAAGTATGCCTCATGTCAATAGCTTTGAGCTTTGGCCTGGCGAGTATAGGGTCCCAGGAAAGGTGACGTCCTTAAAAAATTATGAAAAAATTTAATTGCATTCATCTCATATAGAAAAAGATAAAAGTAAAAAAAACTAGCAGCAGAATGCAATTATTAAAACCGCAAAAAATTATTTCAAATGATAAAAGTTGGCCACTCATCGCCTTTCGCGCTTCTTGGCGATATTTATAAAAAACGCTTCTCTTTTCACTTTCTTTCTCCAGCTTCTATTCTAAAAACGAGTGTTATTTCTCTTTTTCCTCTCTTTCTCTTTTTTTGTCTGTGTCATTTTAACACTCGAGGGTTGCGGAATTTTTAAATTCATTCTTAACCTCTATTGGCGTTCAAAGAATATTGATATTTACCTTTTTTTTGAGTGACATATAATAATTACACCGGATTTTTTTGTTGTTGTAATTTTGTACATATTTAAATGAATAAAATTGGTGGTAAAATTTTTCAAAACTATTAGAAGACGTCGCCTTTTCTTGTGAGTTAGGTCAGACGTACGTTCATGTACGGTCCCGTTCAATGCTCACAAGCTCTAAGAAAAGAGGTTTGTTACCTTTGTAGCGGAATGGTCTAGTACGTTCACCCAGCAAGTGAGAGGACGCGCGTTCGATTTCGGCAGTTGAATTTGCTTTCCTCGATGGATTTACCTTCGCATCAGCCAGCTGGTGATACCCTCGTGAGGAGAGTGACAACATCTCTTTGGATATATATTTCATATTTAAAATGTATCGTAAAATGTCAACCTCGGTTGTAACGACAAGATTTCTAGAAATCTTCGATGTCGTTATAACCGTGTTCGACTGTATTTATTTATACTCACGTCGCGAAATAATTTTCAAGATTTACAAATTTTTTCCCCCATGACGCCACTTGCATTTTGTTGATTCCGTAAACATCGTATATAATAATGATATTATTATTATTAAAAATGGACGTCCCAGTAGTAATTAAGAGTTTCATCACATCATCATCAAATTAATTATTCGTATAACTCACCTCTTACTCCCAAAAATTAGCGTCATCTCTGTTCTCGCACGTACTAAACTTCAAAGTAGAAGCACCACCGCGAAGAGGATGGAACGAATTAACTCCAACCTCCCGAAAAATCATTAAAGGTGAAGTTGTTGCTGAGATTTAATTGCCAAACTCGTTCATAATCTCTAAGCCTAACGAATATATATTCACCCTTTGCCAAAAGTTGCCGCAAGAAATTAGGCTTAGTAATAAATTAATTAATTAATATACAAGCAATACACGTATTAGAAAAAAAGGGGGGTAATTATGGCTGTTTCTTTTGCAGAATTCAAAAGTATCTTGGGTATTTTCTTTAGGAGTATCTTTAGGAGTTCCTTAAAAAATGCGCCAAAAAAGAAGAACCTTGGCACAAAATATGTATTTCTAATTGGAGTATGAATGCCTATTTGGAGATATGTACCGGGTGTGACAAAAGTTCGTTAAATTTTTAAAAATGAATTGAAGAGTGTGTGTGGAAAATCCATCACCAACAATTCACCGTTACGCAATTCACTAAAAAGAAAATTTGCCGACAAACAATTTTATCGATAATGTGACATAGTGAGTGAGTAAGTCATTAACTGATCAAGTGAAACCAGCAGTTTGTGAGTGAGCAGATGAATTCAGAAAAGGAGTTACTGAATGAATAAGTGAGTGTGGGCGAATGAGCAAATGAGCGAGTGAGTGAGCAAAGAAGTGAGGAAGTTGGTGAATAAGCAAGTGAATAGATGAAATGAACAGGTGAGCGAGTGAATTGAGGAAAGGAATGAGGGAGATGGTGAACGAGTTAGTGAGTGGAGCAGATGAGAAAATAAGCGAGTGAATGAAGACGAGCAAATGAAAGAGTCACTTACACGATCACTCCCTCAATCGCTTAGTAATTCATCCACTCACTCAATCGCTTACTCACTCGATCATTCATATAGTTACACAGTCACTCACTCAATCGCTTACTCACTCGATCATTCATATAGTTACACAGTCACTCACTCAATCGATCATTCATATAGTTACACAGTCACTCACACGCTAAATCACTCGGTCACTCACTAACTGGTGACGAGCGGTTGTCGGTGAATTTTCCAGCGGTTTTTCCCGTCAGTGAATTTTCTTATCGGTGATTTGCGTGGCATCCCGTTGTAGGTGAATTCTCTTTAATGAATTCTCCGTAAATCATTAAAGAGCGACAAATGATAATAGGAAAAATTATGGTTTCACGAATAAGATCAGATGGAGATTGATTTTCTATTTTTGTTAAACAAGAAAAATAATTACAAAAGTCACCGATTGATGACGTTAGCAAGCAAGTCAGATATCATTGCAGTCCATATGTGGCATCCGCCATTTTCATTTACAAATATGGAAGAAATATGACGGCACTACGGTGAAACACGCATAAGTCTGGCAACATAAATATGTTAGGGCCACGTATACACTCAGAGCACAAGTTTTGCCATGTACCAATTCGTTAGAAATTCCTGAGAGAAATGCTTACGAGGTTCATGCGTGGTTAAGTAGTAGTAGTTCGTACGTGTAATCTTGTCACAGGTGTTCTGAACTCGCGTTAGTTGCTCTCTATCATGTCGTAAAAGGAAAAAAATGGGCCACTTGTAATTTGAATAAATCTTTAGAATGTAGAGCTTTGTCTTTATTTGACTTTGAGATTTGCATGAATTTGCTTCGTATATTGCATTAGAGCGCCATCTATCGATGACTTTTAAATCTAATTTTTTTTATTAAAAAAATCAGATTCTGATGATTCAGAATCATTTTATGCAATTGATATTTTTTTTAATTAATTATTTAAGCTTTGATACAACCATCACTTTAAATTATAGGAAAATAATTATATATATATATATATATATAAAAACAGCAGAGAATCCTCAATTGTTCTCCTTGTTGATTCACATAGGGTAAGTCCCTTCAATCACATAAGGGTCAAACAACACTCATTATTAAGAAAAAAGACCTATAACCGCAGGAATCAACCGAGATTCTAACTTGTGCTCGATGGTCCAAAATATTTTTCATGGATGATTATCCTATGGGACCAAAGGGCATCTTGGGTTTATTTGCTGACGATGTTATATTAATTTCAACCGAAAGGAAGGAAGCCCTTGAAGGCGCTAAGTAACCTTCAGGAGCTGATCACAAAAGATGGAATGCCCACAACAATGCCATGTTGAATGTGAAAAAATGGGTGATGATGTGGCTCACAAATCGGAGGTCGCAGTGCAGGCTCTATATGTTTTCGGTGTGTGTGTGTGTATATTGCATATTTTGCAAATAAAAAGGGAAACGAAACTGCCCAGCACTGTGGACGGAGGCTTTGTTTCTTCGTTTCCCGTCACAGTGGAAGCGTTGTTAATATATATTTTGTGTACATTGTGTATTTAGACCATTCTCAATTCTCTCCCACTTCAACATGCCAGCTTCTTCTTTCTTGCCCACAAGTCTTTTCCACATTTCTTTGGAAATCCCAGGCTGCGGTCTCCGGCCCTTATGTGCCACTGGGCGCACGTGCAATTTTTCTCTCTAGTCATTTGGTTCAGCTGTCCATTTCAGTCAAATGTCTTTTACGTTGCATCGTGTTGATGGCTGTCTTCATGGGGAGAACCACGCGAGTCATTCGATACTTGCGAGCAAGGGGTGCCACTACTATAAATCTTTGCTAACTTTTCCGACACAACTCTGCCTCTTTTGAGGTAACGGAAGTAAGGTGCTTTGCATCAGTCCGGGGTTGTGAGCGAATCTATCTATCTATCACAAATCGAGGTATCCCATCAAACCCGAAGATCATCATAGAGCGACAAGATATCGTGCCATCGTCTCGAATCAAGTACCTGGGCGTCACCCTGGATGAAAGACTCAACTTCAGGAGCTATACCAAAATAAAAGCTCAGATCCTCATGGAGAATCTATTGAGATTCTGCTATACGAAGTCAAACTCAGTTTCAGGAACAAAGTTTCGATGTACGAAAAAATCATTCGCCCAGTGTTAACATGGGGTGCCTCAGCTTGGGCATTCGCATCTAAGAGCAACATGTGCAAACTACAACGATTCCAGAATCGCGTCCTCGGGCGCTTCACCAGAGCACCAAAATTTTTCCGCCTCACCGATTTGCCCAAATATTTGAAGGTGTTGTCTATGTATTCCCACATCAAAAAACTCTAGCTCGGAATTACTTCGAAAAACCAGAAAGGCCATGTCACCAACACTTGAGAGAGATCTTCGATCGCGAGTTTCTAAAAATCTAAGGCCTAAAAACATACTCCAATACGAAATATTATTTCAAGAAAGCATAAAATTTAATTTTTTTTTTGTTTATAATTTTAATGATGTTTCTATGGACATAATAATAATAAAAAAAATTTCCCGCATTTTTTTCATGTAATTTTTGGTTGATATCTCTAAATTAAAGGATCAGAAGGCGAAAAAAAAAAGGAAAACAAATTAAAAATCAATTCAAATCTGAGTTCGTCCGGTAAAAAGAAAAAAATTATTAATTTTTAACTGATAAAAAATAATAATGATAGTCATTATAACGATAAAACAATAATAATTATCACAATATTTGCTAAAAAATATTCAAATCCATACTAATACCGATAAACTAGAAAATATTAACCAATAACAAAAAAACATAATTATTAATAAAATCACAAGAGCATTATTACCTATTTCATTTCAATAATAATATATAATAATAATATTTCAATAATAATACATATAAATATTTCTTATCACGAAAGGATTTACGAGACAAAAAAAAAATGAAATAAATACGACGATATCGTTTCATTTCCCTTTCCAATCAGACAAAAATTCCCGTTTTTTTTAATATTTTCGTCTTCAAAGAGAAAATATTTGCGAATATAATAAGAGAATCCGAAAATAAAAGAAACATAATAAGAGATAAGACAAAAAAACAAAAATTAAGACGCGAGAATTTTCGTAAGAGGTTTTTTTATTAGTTCCTTACATCGTAAATATCAAAACAGAAAGTATTATAAAAATGTAAAAAGAAATACAATAAAAGAAAAGGGCGGAAGAAGAGAAATGAAAGATAAGCTAAACACAAACATAAGGGATTAAATATACGGGAAAAAGTAAAGTCCACGAAAGAAGATTGGATGATTAGCTGCGAAATAAAGAAAATAAATAAAGCTCGAGAAAATTTACTCGTGTCGGGTCATGAAATTGCAAAAAAATATAATAAAAAATTCATGTTGGGAGAAAGAAAAAAATTTTTTTTCTTCGACGAACGTAAAATGAGAATTTTATTATTTCCTCCGGAACGTAAAAGTGCTTTCATTTATTTTTATGTACGGTATTTATTTATTCGCTATTTCTCAGTGTTCTTGTAGAAAGAGTTTTTCGTGTGCAGTAGAACCTCTCAAATCAGGACTCCTCGGGATCTAGGCGATTCCGGACTATAGATTGATTGATTGATTGATTGATGACCGCCCGCTCACGCCCAGAGCTGTTGCGCAACGTTGATGTTGCTTGCGGATTATAGAATAACTTTTGTATTTATATATATTTCTTCATTATACTTAAACAAGCAACAAATCACAAGATACAGACGCATAATATACGAATGCAAACATAAATTGCACAAGGACCCAAAATACATACATATATTACGTGCAGTATGTAACCCCAAAGGCGATTCACCGACAACAATTCATCGCCATGCAATTTTTATCACTAGGAAAATTCACCGACTAACAATTCACCGAGTGGAAAATTCATCAACCTCAGTTCCACACGAGGGAATGAACGAGTGAGCAAATGAACGGGCGAGTGAATGAGCGATTGAGTGAGTGAAGGAACGAGTGATTGGTGGAGTGAGCAAATTAACGAGTGATTGGTGGAGTGAGCAAATTAACGAGTGATTAAATGAATGAGCGAGTGAATGAATGATCAAGTGAACGAGTGAGTCAATGAATGAGAGTGTGAGTGAGTCAATGAATGAATGAGACCGGCCTGGGACTAAAGCTAGCTCGCTCGCTCACCAGGTCAATCAGACAATCACTAAGTAACTCATTCTATCACTCACTCTCTCGGTCAATCATTATATCACTCACTCACTAGGTCATTTACTTACTCACCAAGCCACTCACTCGCAATGTCACTCGATCATTCCCTTAATAGGACGATCACTCACTAGATCTCCAGGTCGCTCATTTACTCCCTAGGTCACTCACTTACTCGCTAGGTCGCCCATTCTATCATCAACTCACTAGTTTGCTCACTCACCAACACTAAAAACTCTATCACTCACTCGGTCATTTCTCGCTCACTTACTGGCTCACTGACTTGCATTGAACTGTTGTAGGTGAATTTTCCGTCGATGAATTGTTGGTGCTGAATTTTTCCCAAACATCCCAAGGGACTGTAAGGTCCTTCCAGCAGCCCCCCTTCCATATGATTTTTATTATTGATTTTTTTCCCCGCTACAGCTCTTTTATTTATTAGATACATTTTACTACACAGATATTTTCAATAATGTATTGTTAAAGTAATTAATTTCAAAAGTCACTGCATTAATATCTGTGTTTTTGATCGTATTAAAGATATTGTGCGTAATCTATTTATTTCTATTGCTATTTGTGTGATTATTAGAGAGATAAAGTTCATCACTTTTGGGACGATACAACAAAAAAACTTTTTGAAATAATGTTTTGTCACGTTTAGGCACTCTTTGATAAATATTTCTATATCTATTCGATGCTTTATTTTCATTTCTTGTCAGTCAATCTTCATTTCGATGATCAATTTATAAATTCTGTACATGTCAATGAGTGACATTTTGATTCATACTTTCCTTTGAAAAAAAAATTAATAAAGCAATATATACAGTCAAAATCTCGATAAGTCGATTGTGCAGCTGCCGACAAAAAACTTATCGTTAGTTCGACTTACCGGAAATTTCGATTTCAGAGTGGGGAAAAGAAAGATTCATTATATAAAATAACACTGCTGTATATATTTACGAATATCGTATTAGTGAAACATGTCATACTACTAGAGATGAAGGAATTCGAAAAGATCCGTAACAACACACACAACACATATCTCATAGTTATTCTAACTACGTATTTAATGGGAATATTTAGGAATAAACTAGAGACATACTATATACTGTAATGCGGAAACAGACGCCTACGTGTACTCGTATAAACGAAACTAATTATAAATAAAGTATATACAAGGTAATTTGTTGTCAAAAAATGCGGTGATTTTTGACAGTCTCTCTTTCTCTGTCTTATCTCTCGTGCGAGTCATTCACTTTTTTGCAAACCGACAAATAAATCTTGTAAATTCTGTTGCTAAACGCTGAATTCTATTGTTGAATGCCAAATTCTGTTGGTAAATCCTAAATTCTGTTGGTAAATCCTTAATTCTATTGCTGAATTCTATTGCTAAATGCTGAATTCGATTGCTAAATGCTGCATTCGATTGCTAAATGCTGAATTCGATTGCTAAATGCTGAATTCCGTTGCTGAATGCTAAATTCTGTTGGTAAATTCTAAATGAGTTGGAATTCGATTGCCAAGTCTGCCTGCGGACCACCTGTGCCATCGTCGTGGATCATAGGCTGAGAAACAATGACTTACACTGTGTAATCATAGAAAATAGTAGAGTGTTGTACAAGTTCTAAAACACTAAGGTTAACTATACAGTGCGGAGAAATGAAGAAAGAAAATTTTTCTTTTGAGCAAAACTGACTTTGTGACTGATCGCATTCATTGAGAAATGTTGGTGGCAACTAACCTTCATTGCTTCCCAGAAGCCCAAAAATCACAGTGAACACCAACAATAAGTGATACAATAAAAGTGGGGGGGGGGGGAGGGTCAGACGTGAATACGTTTTTTATGCGTGCCTTGAATCGCATGTTAGGTATTGACATAATTTAATGAAACAATGTGTCATTATCATCGGCTTTGTTTTTGGAATAGCTAACAAATGATACCAGTGTCGTCTCTTTTCGTTGTGAACTTGTCAAGATATACAGGAAATATTTTTTTACGAATCATGGCAGCGGGCTTGGTGTCCAGACGGGAAGAGATACTAAAACCGGAGTGATATTGTTGAATGCACTTTGTGATGTGCACAGTATGATATCATTTCTTTTGACTTGTGTTTTTGGTACTTCCTGAGATGAGTGTTTTTAAAAGAATTTAATCACACTAACTTTTTTTGTTAATGTTTCCAGTATCGTGTGTCAGTGCCCGAGTGGTGCTGTGGTAAGATGCTCGTCCACCACTATGTAGGTTACCATCAAGGTCCACTGGTTCGAATCCGGCCGCAGAGCATTAGAAAGAAGTTCTTTACCTACCACGCCTGGGGTGACCACAGGTGGTTGGCACCTTCGTTTCCCAACCACCTCCACTGGTTGGAAATTGCCGTATGGCAATATATATCACTGAGTGTGGTAAAGTAGTAGTATCGTCCGTCAGACGATTTAAAAGACGTATTCACACGTCAAAGAGGAATAAAGTGGCCGATGCATTAGAAAAACGGACGAAACAGAATTTGGGAAAAGAGAAACCTATTTATTTCCGGTTGAAAAAAATATTCAGCCGAAGTTTTTGGTTTCGGGAGGTTCTGCTGTGACATGCTCCGATATGATGTCGTTCATTTTCATTAAAGAATCATCATGATGTTTCTACGACTGTATTGCGTGTTTCAGATCTATCAGTACGTACTTGTTTATGTTGGCGCATGAAATTCACATGCTGTACATTCTAACATTTGTGTGTGTTTGATCGATCGATGGCATTGCTGCCAGTATCAAGTATTTATTTTCGAATGGTCGATAATAATAATACGTGAATACGTCTTGCAACTTTCAACCAATGATTCTCAACCGGGCACCATAGAGATATCCTAAGGGGACGGCGGGGGAAATAAAGTGGAAAGGAAGCCACCACGACTGGCAGTGAAGGGTGCCACAGAGTTGTGAAAAAAAAATTCAGACATGAATAAATGAGTCTTCTAACCTGGCGCGGTAGCCCAGGTCGATGCGATGCTCGCTTCAAGTACCAAAGGATGTTTAGAGGTGTCGCGAGTTCGATACCCGGTTCGTCCTTGTCAGAGAACTTCCTTGACATAGGGGTACAACAGAAACGGCGACATGACCACAGGAAAAATTGCTACCGCAGGGAATCCCCCATCGAGGGGTTAGCGCACCAACCTCTCCACGAGTATAAAAAAAACAAGCCTGCTGTTCGGAATCGGTAATACATTGTAGGTCCCGGTCTAATTAACCCTCGTGTGCAGAAAATGACCGTGGTGGAAGAAAAAAAAAATGAGTCTTCTAATCCTCTCACCATCATTGACGAGATATCTCGCCTTCTAAACAGTTTTTTTTTTTATTTCAGCCCAGGTATTTTATAAAGCTGATTTTTTTCAATGGGTCAAATTTTCGCATACCCACTTACTTTGCGCCTGCTCAAAACCGCAAAAAAAACTTATTTCATTGAAAAATTTTTCATTTGGCAAAAAGTTTAGTGATTTCAGCTATATGATGGGGGAAAGCGTCAAGTGAAATAGGGTGGGAATAAGTGCGACTATTTTCAATGTCCAGCAGAACTGCCTATAAAGCGCGGGCAATCTTGAGGGGAACCTATGTCCATGTGGGGCTTACAAGATGATATTTCGTTCTACTATTCTCTCAGAAGTAAGGATGTAAACTAGCTATTACTTCCAGCTGAGTACGGGTCCTCCAGAATTGGTGATTGCCCAAGGGCTTATGATAACAATGTGACAATGCGTGGAACCAGAGGAAGAGGAAAGCTAACTGATCTCCAGACCTGGAGCCCATTCTTTCCAAAAGAGATCAATCGGATCTACAACGTTTAAAATTCACACATAGGCAAAATAACTTTCCGAGTTATTTGCTTCTGACAGATGGCAGCTTTTCTTGAACAGGCATTTCTTAGATACAAACTTCAGGTTAAGTAACACATACACGGTGCATTCCGACATGCCTACTGGTTAAAAGTTCCTCAAAAGAATACTTAACGAAGTGCATGTGCGGTAGAGTACAGCCGAGAACCACTCGATAATAAACACCCATGGGGACCGCTGACGGGGAGTGTCCGTTTATGATTGGTAAAATACGTTGTGAGGACCGTTGATATTTTTCAAAAAAGCGTTAACAGGAGGTGTCCATTAACGGAGAGTGTCTGATACGGGAAGCCCACTGTAGTTGCCCAAGGTCCGGAGACCGACTTTATCTATAAAATATTTTGTTCGCAATAAATTTATTCAAAAATAGATTCAATAAGTAGAGAGGGTTTCACTTCTGGATGAGGTGAAGGCGCGATGGATAAAGGGGGACAGTCATTAACGTTCAAAAAGCCTTTTAAATTGGTCACGGAAATTGATTAACTCCTTTACAATAACGTACACCCCTTTACAAACGCAAGTGGGAAAAATTCATCCCAGCTCTTGCTGTTTTTTCACCTGTGAGGAATCGGTCAAAGCCGACTACACAACGCTTTCCTCATCATTGCAACCCTATGAACGGAAGTTATTTTTTCCTCCCCGTTCATTCTACGCTCCTGTTTAATGATTTCCTTCCGCTCCTCTCCATGCAATATCTTTCTATCATACATATACTGTATATAAGATAGGGAAGAAGAAAACACATGGGGGAAGGTGAGAAAGAGAGGGTTAGAGCCGAAGAGCACTCTCTTATCTACAGCTCGCGCTCGTGATTGGCGCGTTGTCACGCGATTGCTTAATTAAGTTTTTAGAATGTTATTGTTTTGAAGATTGGCTGTTCTGCTTCCGTGAAGAGACGTCGTGGCGTAGGATAACTGCACAATTCGGATCGAATTGAAGTTTACGTGTTTTTTCTCCTCATCCCGGCAATTCATCATTTCGCACAGGCGCGAACATCTACTTTTCTATTTATTTTTTCATATATTTCTTTCTTTCTTTCCCTTTTCTTCCTCCTTTTTCTAAAATGCGCGAACAAGGAAACAATTTTTTTTCCAGAATAATTTCCAGCAAAAAGAAATCGTCCAAATGATAGTTGTCAACAGCCTGTACGTGAAGGGGGTTAAGATAACAAGTAAAGTATTTTCCTTCAGCTATTTTAATTAGTCTTTCAAATTATTTAAAAATATTTTCAATTTTTGATCGCCATAGATGACACGGACCCCCTTGCGTCCCTTGCTGCGTACCCCTCCGATTCGAGTGGAAGAATGAATACGAAAAAAACTATATTTGCACCTAATGATTTCGAGTGTTTCCTTAAAAAGCCTACTTGTTATTTTTTGTATGTTAAAAATATGAAAGATATTGGTCTATATATACAAAAGTAAGTTATGCATATTTAGTCCACTACAACCTACTCTGTACGGTTGACGAAAAAATACATGTAAATGCATGGTCAGTCAAAGCATGTAAATGCATGGTCAGTAAAGGACCTTTCAAAACAACCCTTATGCACGTAAGAGCAGTATGTTAACCATCTTATGTAAGTTAACCATCTTTAGTCATACTCTTTCTCATACGACTTCTACTTACAACTCAAGGGAAGATTGATTCGCCTCCTCACACTTTACCATGTCTATCCATCCTCATGTAAAAATTTTTAAAGGACATTAAACATTTCATTGGGTTTGAGATTCAAAATACGACAAAAAAACTATTTCAAAGTGTTGTACAAACAGTCCTGTACTGGGAGGGTATTGAGTTTAGTTATTGTACTGACATCACCTGTTGCTTGAAGAGGCGCATTTTCTGAGGGGATCGGTCGATCGTCCTCAAAAATGTAAAGGTTTGAATTTTTAACGCGTTCCCGCCATAGGTCGATTGCCCTCAGTCTGATTTCCATCATTGTAGGTGATGGGGAGCGAGGATATTGTGGAGCTTTTCAAACATTTTATTTAACCACTTGACACGGGCACCTGCTTATTCCCGAATTTGGCATGCCCGAGCGTAATACGGGCATCGTGATCTTTGCCCATACAGGGCACAAATTTGAGTAAAAATTTAACCAAATCTACACAAACGCTATGGTTTCAAGCAACATTCGTCTACGGATGACGAAACTAGATGAGGGGGGTGTGGATTGCTATTACAGCAGTATTTGGGACCCGATAGAATAATTATAGATCTGGTTCTGGTAATCTTTTACACTTCTGCTCTAATTTGCCCGTATTTTCCGGTTTTTTCCATTAGTTCAAGTTTGAAGTTCTTTTTTACTCAGTGGGTGTTTATAGCATACCGCACACTGACAGTATAATAAAGTAAAAGTGGAAAGTTTTATAGCTCTATATTCCTATTTCTTCATTAGTATTACATAGATAAATAATCTAGTAATAATGATATCTATCCAATGAATACTCACATTATCTAGTGAACCAATTATACACATACTGTGTTTCCCAGAAAAATAAAACCTACCCCTAAAATAATCCCTAGTATGATTTTTTCAGGATGCTCCTAATTTAAGCTCTACTCCGAAAATAAACCGTAGCTAAAATCGTCAATCGGACGCATTTAGTATGCCATTGCAACACATTACGGATGTATTGAACTATATAAAATGATAATGGTTTTATTATTATTTATTATCAAATAAAAATATAAACAAATGATAACGTTGAAATTTACACTTAAAATAAATTATAATATATAAACAAAAATTAAATTTTCTTTAACACTCGAGCAGGCTTCCTTGAACTAAAGGTGAACGCCTATGTAAACAGATAAATTTGAGACTGACTTTTATCAAAGAAAACGATGAAAATTACTACTCACAGCGTTTCTGATGATAAATAAAACAAAGCAGCATATGGTTAGCATTACACAATGAAAGTTTTAGAAAAGTTCTCTTTTAAAACTTAAAAAACGCAACCAATAAGCGTATTGTTTACATTTCCTCGAAGACGCTCATTGGTTGTTTTCAAGTTTTATAAAAGAACTTTCTAAAACTTTTATAGTGTATTCCCCCGTATGACACATTCCGGTTACGCAATGAATGCTGTTTTTGTAAGCCGGGATTACAATATAGAAGTTTTGTAAAAGCTCTTTGATAAAATTTTAAAAATGCAAACGATAAGCGAATACTCTCAGCCACCTCGTTGGGCATTTTGCCTGTTGTGGCGTTGTATTTGTAACCAAATGGGCTTATTGGTTGTTTTTTTTTCAAGTTTTGTGAAAGTTATTTTACCAACACGCACACACACCTTAGCGTGATTTTTCTGGAAGATCCTAATATATAAGCCCCGGGATTTATTTTCGGGGAAACACGGTAGACACATAATCTAGTTCATTTACATAACTCTGTCTAGAAACTAGACTATTTATGCTCATTTGAAAAAATTCAAATAACATCTTTTGAAAAAAAAAATTAATTTAAAAAAAAGGTAATAAGGAATCAAAATTTAGAGAGTTTTAAATTAAAAAATTTAATTAAGTATATGATTTTTCGTAATTGTCTGTTATATTCCTAGTTTTAGACATATGAATAGAATGAAAAAATAAAAAAAAACCTGACATTTTCTGTGAAGAAAAAAATTGAAACCCATCAGGCAAGTGGTTAAATAACTAGTAATCATATGTAAAATTTATGCGCAATTTGATTGACAAATTGGAAAAACGAACGAAATATATTGATGCGCCAGCCAAGAAAAAGTTTTTATTAGTGACATCTGCTGTTGACTTGGAACATTAATTTCTGAATGGATGGATCTTATAGGAACGTGTTTATCTCTTCTTCTTGGGAAAATTCATGTCGTAAGCCACTAGTTTTTATAAAGTTTATTTAAATCAAGCTCAATCATAGAGAAATTTGATGCAGTGAAATATCGGTTAATAACGTTTTTTTTTTATTTTATATGGTGGACGAATTTTATTCAGTTTCAAGTCAGTTTCGGTTTCAGTCATTTTGCGTACCAAAATAAAATAGTTTCGTTGTTTAGCGTCATCTGTGTTTGACTTTGATTACTACTTTCTAATTTTACATGTAAAAAATTTGGTAATATTTTTTCACTTTCTATCGATTTTCTTTTCATCCGAGATATAATTCTTAATAGTTTACAAAATGATTGATTATTTTGATAAGTTCTGCTTATTTATAAAATAATCGGATATAGTGAAATATCGGTTAATACGATGATACTTCTACCTTCACATGAGCTTGAACCATTAAAATAACGTTAAAAAAACTTGCGCAAACGACCTGTCTTGCTAAAATTGGGGTGAGGGCAATCGACGTCTTCTGAAGAACGATCTAGCGTGAGGGAAGGCAATTGACCTACACAGTTTTCGAGAAATCAATTGCTTAATATGTGTTAAACAAGCATCTAGAAGATGCGTGATTTACGCATTAAAATTCAATTTTACTCCTCCAAATTTCGTTGAGGAGTAAAGTAGGAGTAGGTACTCCTTTAAAATTTAGATAGATTTTTTAAAAGGTTTTCTTCGGTGTTCCATAAAAAAAATCTGTTTTTGCAAAACTAGTTAAAATTTTGTATGAGAGTGAAATTACTGTTCAAAAATCATTTCTTCGGATAATACTATTTTTTGAGTTCGCCGAGAAAAATGTATCCCGTATCTTCATTTTTGAAATCTTCGAAAAAGTGGTTGTGAGGAAAGCAGGTTCTCATTAATTTGTATCAAGTTTTTGCGCATTTGATTGGCGAAATGCGGTAAGATCAGTTCTGTGCACGCAAAATTATCATTGGAAAGAGACGCAAAACAAAATAAAGCAGTATTTTCCCGAGACTAAAAGAAACCATGCTTACATTATTTATTTGAATGCATCTAGTAAATTGAGTGAGTGAGTAGATAATAAGCTAGTGATGGAATTAGCAAGTATAAGTTAACCAATAAGTTATTGAGAAGTGGATGAGCGGGTGAATAGATGAACAATTAGGAAAATGAGTGAGTGAATGAGCATGAATAAGCAAGAGAGCATGTGAATGAGCAAGAGAGCATGTGAATGAGTGAATGAGCAAGAGAGCATGTGAATGAGTGAATGAGCATGTGAATGAGTGAATGAGCAAGAGAGCATGTGAATGAGTGAATGAGCATGTGAATGAGTGAATGAGCATGTGAATGAGTGAATGAGCATGTGAATGAGTGAATGAGCATGTGAATGAGTGAATGAGCAAGAGAGCATGTGAATGAGTGAATGAGCAAGAGAGCATGTGAATGAGTGAATGAGCAAGAGAGCATGTGAATGAGTGAATGAGCAAGAGAGCATGTGAGTGAGCGATGATCATATTAGTATATGAGTGAGTATATCAACGAGCAAATGAAAGGTGTTGCTCAATCACTCACTGGTGCCGAGTTGTTGTCGGTGATTTGCATGGCTGCTCATTGCTGTCGGTGAATCACGTGGCTGTGAACGATGAATTTTTTCACGTGAATTGCGTGGCTGTGAATTATTGTCGGTGAATTTTCCGTGAGTTGTTTGAATTCTCACATCCTTATCCCCAAAAAAAGAAACTACACGACAAAAAATTTTAATGAACAAATAAATACAAATATTTCATACTTAGGTCTGTGTAATTTTTCTTCTAAACCTTTTACGACGTGAACTGAAGAGCGTCTCTTGTCGTCTCTTTTAAACGAGCTCCTCCAAATAAAAATGAACGAACCTTTTCGGGAAAACGAACCAAAGTCAGGTGAACTCATTTCCTTCATAAACATTAATAAAAAAAAAAGAAGGTAGAAAAGGAAAGGTTATTTCTTTTATTTACATTTTCTACGGACGGGAAAATGTAATTACATAGGATGTTGCGCTGAAAACGACGCTCCAGGGGGTATTACCGGAAAACGCAGTCATATCGTAAATAACGACTCCCAAATCCGGTTACATTTCAAAACGCCAGACTTTATTTACATGTCCACGTTGCATGCATGCATGCATGCATGCATGTGTGTGCGTGCCTTTTTTTTTATTTTATTACTTTATTCGAACGAAAAGCTGCACTGCACGTGCCTATCAAATAAACGACTTCACTTAGCGTAATTTCTCTACGTACGGCTTCGAGACGAGACTCGTATTTCTACATCTTCGCCAAAGACGAACTGCAGTTAGTTAGTTACAAGATAGCTGCAATAAATTATTATTATGAGATGTATTGGTGCATCTGGGCCTCTTGAAAATGCTGGAACGACAGCGATGGGAACTTTAAAAGTGATTTTAAAAGATACTTTCCAGCACATGAGATGTACTAATGACTCGAATGTCTCGTCCAATAATCTTCGTAAAGAGCTTGGAGGAAACAAAGACGTAATAACATTTGATTAATTTTATTTCGTACCGTACATCGCCCAGGCTCTATCGACAATTGTCAATTTTAGCCATTGCCCCGGATGAGGAGCTGGACGGTGTTGGGTGCTTTATTATGCATGTAGAAATTACAAATGCGTTGCGTGCATGAAAATAAAACACATTTAAAAAAATTACAAGTAGCAAAACAATTCACAATATTAATAAATTTGCAAAAATTTACAAAACAGATCTCGGATATCGCCGCCATGCGAACAGAAGCCTCATTCAACACGGTTGTGTATTTTGCAGCCATTTCGCCAAGTTATACTGCACAACAATACTGTCGAACCTCGATTATCTGGGTGAGGATTAACCGGGCTACGAAAATTTCAGTTTCATGATTGGATCTTTCCTATCCAAAAAGGGAAAATTTAGAATTTGCTATTTAGAATTTTCCTGGGCTAAAAATACCCATTCGCCCGTTTATACAGGACTTAAGCCCTACGCAATAGGCGGAAAGGTGCGTTGCATTGCATATTCATGGATTATTGGGGGAGAGGGCTCAAATAGCCTCAGCCCCATATATCTCTGCCATCATACAATAACTATTACATAAGTAATGTGGCTATGTAACTGGAAAAATGAGATTTTTTGTTAGATTTTTAGCATGGATAATTTTTCAGTGCATAGTCATTTTAAACAGGAAAAATACGTGAATAGTTTTTTTTTTTTTTTTTTGCAATATAATTTTGCTATTTTAAATTATTTTTTCACTCTCGGCGGTTTAACCGTGTTTTCCGGTTTTCCGTGATCACCTCTTCCTCACAATTAGCCCCGGATAATGGAGGTTCTACTGTAGTTGGATTTGTCTGAGCGAAATCGATCCGTAGATTTCTGAGATGCAGCATAGAATTATTTCACTACGATGCCGTGCCGCAGGTCTTGCGTTTGGGTGCTAAGATTTAAGGTGTTCCTTAAAGCATGGATATTGTAGAGTGCAAGGAATTTCTAAGCGTGAATACAATTTCAATGATTGTCTAGAAGGTGGAAACTGTTTGATGGTTCCCAGAACATGCATACAAATTATAAAATTCGTGTAGAACTCATATACTCGTAATTACATGCATGTTGTCGCATAATCACATTCTAGGAAACCCTTGAAATAATATCCAGGCTTTAACCCTTAAATGCGTAGCTTTGAATATATGAGAAAGGTCCTTTAGACGTTAATTTCTGCAGACGGTTTGAAGATAAAAATTCCGAATCGACTTTGCACACAAGCTGCGATCATATTCGTTCTACCTTATACTTTGAATTTGCTGGTACATGTCCCAATTAACGACAACAACTCTTTGTTTCAAGGGATTGTATAGTTATTAAAATTAAAAAAAATAACTTTTTATACTGACGTTCTGTTCTAAATACCCAATTAGAAAGTTATTGCTCTGTCCCTTCTGATGCTAACAAAAAAATTTCACGTTTCTAAGTGCAATGTTCGCTGAGATGTAGATGAGAAATCTGAGAAAAGTTGAGAAAGAACAAAATAGAAATAGGGAGGAAAAATCATTGTCCGTAAGTTTATGCTGTTGTTTCCCAACTTTTATCCGATTTTTGAACTCAAACATCTCAGCGATCATTGCACTTGGAAACGCGGAATTTTCTTTGTTGGCCTCAAGTGAGACAGGGAAACAACTTTCTTATTGGGTTTCTGAGGACACTGTGCCCGTATAAAAGGTTAATTTTTATATTTCGAAAACTACATGCAACATAAATGACGTATTTGAGTTCTACACGTTATTTGGACACTTTTTTTACAAGAGGTATATGCCTCTAGGATCAACGGTTCGCCTGTAAAATGCCGCAACGGGGAAATCACGAGAAATGACCCTGTATGATACTAGCTCCACAAAACTCGTTCAGCTTTCTTTCCATACATGAATTTGAAATTAAAGGCATATTCACATCAGAGGGAGCAGTAATTTATGATACAAACTCAAATTATTCTCTGGTACATATTCTCTGTGAATGAAACATTTCGGTACTTTGAATAAATTCAAATAAAGCGGCGAGGCTTTTTTTTTTTTTTTTTGAACATGCCGAAGAAATCGTTGATTGATGATCGGATTTGATTGGAGCTTCAGAGAATGTGATTGCAACGTGAAAGACGATCTTTGAAAGATTTCAACGTCTGCGATAATGATACTGTTGGAGGAGGATAAGCTCAATCACCACGGGAAAAATAAATACCACCACAACAACAACAACAAAAAGGAATAGACGCAACGATCAGAGAGCAACGAAGGTAAGTCTGAGTCTCCGGGATCGGCGGCGTGTTTGATCAGAAGAATGATCGATCTTTACGCTGGCTATTCTCAACGACTGATTTCGCTTCGGGAGGATGATTTATTCTACCTCCAAGAACTTTAATTAAGTGATCGGTTTTGACAGAAAGAATTATCTTTTATTTATTTTCATTTTTATTATTATTCTTTGTGTTTGTTCGTCTCCGTTAAGTTCGAAACTGAACAGCTTTCGGGATCGTCGTCGTATATCTTTCCCCCGAGAAGTCAGTTCTTTTGAAGTCGATGATAAGAAAAGACTCAGTCGAGGGAAAGCAATGATCAGATTAATAGTTTCTTCTCTTGCGCAACCTAAATTACTTTTATGCCGATGATTCCTCAATGGAAGGAAGATTCGCAACAGCTGGTTGCGTTCGATTTAAGTTGGAAGAGAGATAGAGAAAAATATATTTATACGAATATGTTCTTTTCATTGGGTAAATAATCGGACCGTGCGATGGGAAATAAACTAACGCACGAAATATCATTAAAAGTGGCTTTTCATAGACTTTACGGAAATATCTTTCTAGTGTAATTAATGAAATAATGGCATAATGGCATGTCTTGGTTTTCTTTCAATTCGAATCGAGTTGAATTATTATTCTCTTGTCTTTTTGAATTATTCATTTTCTGTTACGTTTCATTTTTTTCGATTTCATTTCTTGGTGTTTTCATGTTTTTACAGTGATTTTTTTTACTTGTTCATTTTCATCTTTTCCTTGTTTTTTATTTTCTTTATTTTAGCATTATTTTCTACTTACCATAATTTTTTTGATTATTTGTTTGGATCATACTCTACCCTCTTACAAAAATTATGTTGGAAACGCAATGGAAAAATTATCAGAGCCGCGCCTTTTTTTAGGGATGTGCGACAGTTGCTGTCGGACCCCGCGCTTTGTGGGGCTTCCCGCAGCCACGGTAAATTATTGAAATTTTTCATCAACTCTGGAATTATTACTTTAATTAATTCTGAATTTTCATCAATTCTCTGGAGTAACCGAATCTGGCATTGGGTTTGTCAGATTGTCCCTAGTTGTTGACATAAGGTGAAAATTGAATTTCTATAGTAACACCATAAGCAGCATATAAATCACATTGAAACTGTGTAAAATGTAAATCAATAATAAACTTATTTTCAGTAAATAAAGACTACTGATGTCTGATGATAATATGAATCTAATAATAGAGGAGGTTTCCTTCAAGTGGTGACAACTTCATCAGGGTGATATTAGGCATCAAGAGGAACAAAAAATGCCACAGAACGTGGTATCGCAACGTTTAGTCGGTGAAACTTGCGAAAATACTTGTGGGGGGGGGGGTGACCTCGAGTGGGACAAAAAAGCCAATAATAAGTAGAAAAAACATTTACTTGACAGCATGATTAACAGAGCACAGTTCAATGTCAGAAAGTAGACGAAGAGAAATGATTATACAGGAGTTGTTCGAAGTTGCGGCCTCGAAGGTCGGTGTGCAGCCGTCAGCGGCGAAGTAACGATTGTCGGACGAGCTCAAAGATACCGGGTGTGCCGACAGCCTCTTTCTCTGTCTATTTTGTGTGATTTTCACCAACTAAACGTGGTTTGCAATACCATGTTCTATGGCAATTTTTGTTCCCTTTGATGCCTAACATTCACTCTGCTGAGTTTTTCGTCCCTTCAAGCCAATACACTGTACAATGTATAAAATAGGAAAATAAACAAAAATTTTAAGTGAAAATGGCCAGACTATATTGAAATGTTGAGAGTATGCATTATCTCAAAAAGTAGAGCCAATTCGTCAAAATCAACACCGGTTTTAAAATTAGCAGCCCCGAAAACATTTAAAACATCCTTGAAAACACAGGTTTTGTTTTTTTCTTTCTTTGTTGAGCAATCATTCCATGAATAATAAAATGGTAGTTATTTAGAAATTCGTACTAAGCAGAATATGTTTGTTCACACAGTTTCTACTGCCACTAGATGAGGAAATTGATATTTCTCTCGAAATATGTTTTGCGTGCCTCCTCGGCGATGTGTCATTTGCTACGGCATTGATACACGGCGATGTTATCTTATTCCGGAAATCAAAAATGGATGCGTCTCGAGTTGTGTTGTTGAAGAGCACAGTTACTAGCATTTCGTATCATTTCCTATCCATTTTGCCATCGGTGTAGACAGATAAAAGTCTTTCTAAAGTCTTAGCGATGGACATTAATTGCTTTCATCCGGAAAAAGTGCTCGAAAACTCGATTACATTTCCTGTCTCTTCTCATATTAGAGTTCTTTTTCCTTTCTAAATCATTTCAGTTCTCTTTGACTTTTTCTTTGCAGAAAGAAAGCTTATATAAAGCTGAGAAACTGGCAACGGGCTGCTGCTGTGTTGTTTTTAGCTATACGAACAAAACTTTCTCGAGTGTGAGGCACTATTACACTGATGAGCAAAATTTAAGTAACACAGCGGCATGTGTGTGTGTGTGTGTGTGTGTGTGTGTGTGTGTGTGTGTGTGTGTGTGTGTGTGAAACTGATTTTTTTAATTTTTTTTTTTCATTGAAGCTCACACGGGCCATGGACTGAATCAAAAGGCAGCACTAGATTCCTCGAAAGACTAGTTATATTTTTTTGGAGATGATGATTACAAGGAAGAAAATTCATCTCTGCCTCCACGGGGACTCGAACCCCGGTCTCTCGTCTGAGAAATCTTGTATTAACAAGTGAAGAGGTCATATCTGCATACAAGTCACCATTTAGTGGCCTATGTCATTCACGTGCTATTAGTTGATTTGCCCGCTTTCAACATATATACACTCCAAGGGAGAAATATTCTTTTTCCATCAAATGAGAGAGAATGGGGCTCGAGTCCCCGTGGAGGCACAGAGATAAATTTTCTTCCTTGTAATCATCATCCCCAAAAAATATAACCAATTTTTCTAGGAATCTTGTATAAACTATTGGGGAGGACATTTTTACATACAAAAGGCAGCGGCTTGCATAATTACATGAAGATTGAGAATCCGAAAAAATTTACACACATGAAAGTGACAGTGGATTCGTTGTTCTCAAACACCAGACTCTAAGGATTACATCTCTTTCATCTTGGGAATGAAATAGTCTTATACATAAATAAATTGAAATTGAAAAAAATTGACCCTTTAAAAGCGGCATTGTCGAGATATTTTGCCTTATTTCAGAATTCATAAACATAGATACAGTTGACCTCGCTTATTAAGGTAACAGATAAACAGATACCCACTAAGACGGATAAAATCCTCTATAACAGTTGAATTATTATCAATTGCGAAATAATTTTACGAAATTACGAAATATTCAAAATTAATATTTTACTAATTGTTTGCATCTGACATCTGTAATTGGGATTTCTAGTTTTATCCTGTAGTATGTACATATACATGTAAATAATTCCGAAATTATTTCTTCCAAAAATTATTTTTTTAATAATTTGAAAATCATTTTATTCCGAATTATTATTATTCCGGAATTTCTTTCATTCATTAAGAAATTATTTTTCCATTTTTCATGAACGTAATTTTTCATAATTTCTGTGAATTATGTAGGTAGATATATTCTTAGATGCCAAATTTTTCGTCAAAAAATTGTTTGAGCCTCGTACTCCGTGTCTTGCTGGTTTGCGGATGTAATGAAATTATTTTTTTCTCTTAATCTTCGGTCTTCAATGTTTTTAGCCATTTTCTAAAAATATTTGGTGAGCCACTTCAAAAAAGCTCCGAGGGCCCAATGTGGCTCACGGATCATACGTTGAGACCATTGCTCTAGAACCAAAATTTCTGCCGTGGTTAAATGTTATAACATAAGTATACTTATAAGTATAGAACTTATAAAATGAGTTCTCCGCTTAATAGAATGATTTCAACAATCTTTCGTCTTTTAATTAATAGAATATTCACTCACACGATAATTTTAATTATTAGGGCTCGGATTTCTGTCTTTGCATATTTTTTTTTTTTTTTTTTTTTTTTTTTGCATATTTCGCTATTTTTACATGATAGAGTATGTTTTCAAAATTTTAAGGCATATTTTGCATATTTCATGATTTCTGATACGAAGTAAATTTTTTCCCCGCTATTCCAATCCCGCTTCAGACTGGTTTTTACGGTTCCCGCCTATGACGAGAGCTCCTAGAGCTAGGATTTTTATGCACTAAAAATGGAACATCGTTGCTGATTGGTAAAAAATACCGAAATTCAGGTTTTTCAACCAATCAGCAATGACACTGAATTTTTAGAGCAAAAAAAATACTAGCACCTTCAACAACACTGGTGTGTGGCTGTAAATAGGTTAATCATCTGAATCGATGTCGGTGATGGTAACTCGTGGAGGAAATTGGCCAAAATTGGTGAATGGGGGAATTTTTTAGCGTTTGTGGGGCATGTTGTGAAGTCACACAATTTCCCTGCCAACAACCTGCATGTCGTCGCCAAGAGGCTGGTTTGGCAAAAAAGAAAACCTGTTCCCGAAGGATGAGCAGGAAAGAGAAAAAAAACGAGTTTTCGGGCTTCTGCGGCTTGCCTTGGTGTAGAGTGGGCGTCACAAAGCGTATTAAAGACGTCGTCATGTGAGACTAGCTCTGAATGTATGGCAGAGAACACGATGCTCTAATATCAAAAATTATGGGAGTATAACTCCTCAGTAATATACCTTACTCCAGCGCAATAATGTAATAAAGATCACCAAAAGGAATCGCAAGACCGACGACTGGATGTTGTCGGATGAGACGAGGAGCCATCTATCATCCCCCACCAACATGATCCGACCACGCCATCCACCACGCTTCCCGCGGTCCTCCATGCCGTCTGCATACCTCCCTTCAACTGGATCCACTGACCATCATCTCATCGACACATATGCATCCTGTCGAACGTCCCCGGAATAAGGTTGTGAAGGACTATTAACGACTTGATAATCGTCGGTGTCGTCCAGATGAGATAACAGATGGACCGTAACACCGTGAGTGCAGATTTGTAATAACCATGTTCTTGTCCTTAAATTAATTGTAATTTCCTCTCTGCTGGGCTTAGTTCCCATCCTCATTAACTTAATGTAATTCGGGGCCCTCCCCCCACCTCTACTCCGAATGTAAGAATCATTTTATCTGTATATCTGGTTGTATCTTGGATATTGATATGAAGCAGTAAAAGCGTCTTATGCTCTGAATCTTCTAACGTTGTTTTATTGTTTTAGTATTTTCTTTTAAATTACCTTCCCCTCCGATCATAGCCAATCGCATATCTTCCCCCTCCGTTCATGACTATTCGTGACAGGCATTTCGAGAATTTTTATCGATAAAAAAAAATTATTTATTTGTTTTTTAATTTTATGCTTTTCTAAAACTAAATACACTACTTGGATAGTTATTTCCACCTGTAGATGGCAGCAAATTAATTCTGAATTTGTAGGGGAAGGGAAGTTTTGCTCGAAAGGGAAATTTCAATTCGAGGAGATTTTAATTAGTGAAACGAAGAATTTTCTGTTTTCATACGATTAGTAATGGTTCAAAATAGTTTAGACAACAACGGCACTTCTCATTATCATATCATTTTGCTAAAACTAATGTTATTTGAGATAGGAATGAAAAGTTTTTTTAGGACATTATCTTTCATTTTATAGGGGCATATATTTAATTTTTTGAGTATAAAACGCATATTTTATAGAGCATTTTTTAGAAGTTTTTAAGAACATAAAAATCCTAGCCCTAGTAATTACACATTAACCGCTATATAAATGATATTTTTTGCTGAATAAAACATTCGAATATTAAAGCAAATGTGATGCCGGATATAAGGGCGGATTCACATCTATACGGCAACATTCTTAAACTTGAAAATGCCTGATACGACGAATAAGATATGTTGATTAATTTTATGTTAAAGAATGTTTGCTGTGTCTGACATGACGCGGTGAGTGTCAGATGTGAATCCACCCTTACTTGGGTGTTGGAAGTGTCTAAGCTGTCTTCAATACGTTTAATTGTTTTATTACTATATATATATATGCCACACTAACTTTTTCAATAAAAGTAAAAATCTCAACAAAAAAAAGAATTTAATATTCTTTCACAAATACCTTCATTCAATGTCTTGAAACTAAAAAAAAAAAGAACGGAAGCGAAAAGAGGGAAATTAAATTAAATTTTGTGCAACAAATTGAAGGTTTTTGTACTTTAAACGATTTGGGATAAAAAAACAAAAAATAACTGAAACTGAAATTGCCAAAAAAATTTTCACGCTGAAGTGTCGGGCATTAAGAAAAATTTGAATGAAATCGAAAAAGATTGGCGAAAGAGAACGGAACTTCAATCAAAAGAGGAAAATCTACATGACAAATTTGTACTGAAATTTTTTCATACTAAAAGAGCCGAAAATGCATTCATCAAAATATTGCACTCAATTGCAAGTCAAATGCAAAAAAATTTCACGTCGATCGGTTAAATTGTTCTTTCAGAAATAAAAGGAAGATATAATGAATTATCATGTAAATGTATACAGGAAAAACAATTTGAACGTGATTTTCTCAGATTGCAGTTTTTGAACTCATTAGTAAGATTTAAAAAAAGCTAATGCACGGAAAATTCTGAAAGTTTTTCAGAAATGTTTATTCACAATATATGTTAGTAAAATGAATCTCAAAATTGGATATCTGTCAAGTCTTTGAAATTTTATGAATTTTTAAAGTTTTAAATAAAATGTAAGTTTCGAAAATCTTGGTCAATTACAAAATCGGAGGTTCATTTTATTAACGCATGTGTCTAATAAACATTTTCAGCAAAATTGCAGAATTTTTTTGCAGTAGGTTTTTTTTTAATCTTACAGATGAGCTCAATAACTGCATCTGAAAATATTGCGTTCCAAGTGTTTTTTCTTGTTTACATTCTCACTGAAGGAATGAACGTCAGGGATCTGCAACTGGACTTATCCCGTTGTCGAGATGTCTTCCAGCCCAGCAGAGAGAACTTCTAAGCAGAGTCTGGAACAAAGTGTGTGTACCTAATAGTTTGAGTGCGTATCTAGTTTTGTGTGATTTTCCAGTGCCGCCATCTGTATTTCTAATTGTGAGTGAAGTGTAATGATTGGATATTTGTGCTGTTGTAGGCCTGTTCTCTCTGTGGCGAGACTTTTCAACGGAAAATCGGCTCTCCTTTGCGCCTTGAAGTGTAGAACCACAGAAAACCAACTTCAGCCGACTACTGCTGTGGTTCCTGTAGGGTTCAAATCCGGGTTCTCGCGATCAGAGTCCGTCGCGGTGATGTTTACATTTACACTATATTTCCTTACTACTTTTTGTTTCATTTTGAAGCAACAAATTAACCGATTGCTACGAAATTTTTTTCATCATTTGATTTGCATTTGAATGTAACACTTTTCAAACTCATTTTTGAAAACTCGACTTCATTGATAGTGACATCCCTTAAGCGGGCCAACTTGCAAAGTTGATTTTTTACCTCAATGGGACACTTTTCATCTGATGAAAATCGGAAGAAAGCCACCTTAATCAAAAAAATATATGGCATATTATAGGCGGTTAAGTGATTTCTGCCGTACCGCTTCAAGGATTAAGACAGATATAAACATAGCTACATATATCAAAAGACGGCATCTCGTTCCGCCTCTCCTTAGGGCCATATTGTCACGGAACTTAATCCAATTGACATAAGCTTCGGAATATATTTTGGATCAGGTATACGTTAAAATAATAGATTTAAATTCTGAACACCAGTATAAAGAGCATACATAAGAGATCTATTCTCGGTGTATGCATGAATCACTTTAAGAATTCAAATGAAACTCAGCTTAGGGTTCAAATAAGTGTTATTTTTGTTTTAAAATTACTAACATAGATTAATGTGATTTCAGTTTTCTACAGAATTGAAATTTTTCTCGTTTGATTTCTGTATGTCAGGAACTACAAAGATGGGGGAGGCTACCGCCGAAAGTCATTTTCGACTGGTCACCCTTGGAGGTTCGGCTGTCGGAAAGAGCTCTATATTGAAGAGATTCATCTTCGGAAACTTTTGTGACCGTCACCGACCAACAGTTGAAGATTTGTACAGTAGGGAATACGATATCGGTAGGTGACAAAAGAAATAATTATTATGATTTGATAAATCACTACTTTTTTCAGAGATCGAGACGAAGTTAACATTTTTAATATAAGTACGTATGTGGTGCTAAAATACTAGTGTGCAGCTCTTTTGAAACCGGCATCACGACTGTGTAAATGCCGTCATTAAATGCCAAGTAATGTTTGCATCACGAGTTTCTTAAAAAGCCTCAGAACAAATTTTGTATGGCGACTAAATTTTCAAAACAAGCAGCAGAGCCCGGTAAAAATTGAATGTGCCAGGAGACGAACAGTGCAAAAATGTCACCAAGGGACTTGTTTCTGTATCACCTTTGAAAATAATTGCAAAATGGACGAAAGCCCTCAGTGAAGGATACTCAAGAATGTTAGAGCGCAAGCTGCAAAGCTATAACTGATTCGTTGAATCACTTGAGTTGGGAAGTTCTCTGCCACCTTTGTGCCATGATCGCTCGCATGCAGCATGCACTTGTCGCCATTAAAGGTAAAGCTTCATTCATTAGCTCATGCTGCAATCATATTCAACTTCGCCTGGAGTATTTCCCTATGGCTTGAATTCTCGACGACCCCTCATTAGCTTCACGTCATCTGCGAATTTGCTAACGATCCCATCGATACCCTGATTAAGTTTATCGATAAAAAATGAAAAAAAAAATATTGGCCCAGGGATATTTCCTTGAGGGATTCCGCTTTTCACTCCTGTCCAATCAGAAAATTATCCGTTCACCATTACCCATTGCGTGTGACCTATCTGTCAACCACTCGTGATTCTATCCAATTCAACAAGTTGCCCCCTAATCCCAATCTCATGTAAACGCTTCAGAAATTTGTTATATCGAGTCCGGTCGAATGCCTTCTGGAAATCAAGATAAAAAGCGTCGATGATTTAGCTTTTCCCCAAAGCCTTAGTCACGTGATCATAGAAGCAAAGGAGGTTTGGTTACACATGAGTTCCTCCTTCCTGATCCTATGCTGGTTTTCCGAGAATACGTTGTTCTCGTCTATCTACTTCCCCAATTGCCTTTTGATAGTAATTTCTAAAATTATCGAGAGGGAGCTCGTCAAACTCACTGGACGATAATATTCCACATGATTTCTCTACTACCCTTTTTAAATATCGGGACCAGATTAGCAAGTTTTCAATCCCCTGAGATGATACCGTCAGGAACACTACTCCTGTAAATCGGCGCATCTGGCCCTCGTATATCACAGTAAACGACAGAGCCTGATCTTTCTCGGTTTAATCTGTGAATCTTCGCTAGTTCTCTCGCTCACATTAACCTGTTTTTCCTGTTTTTCGTGACTACGCATAAGCATGTATTGTTTGACCACGGAAAGATGGCATATCATGTCATCACGCAAAAAAGAGCGTTTATCATTCAGGAGGGAGAAACGGGGAAAAAATCTTCTAGGGTTTGCTGCCATAATGCCTTGGCACAAATACGATTTACTGCCTTTACGATTTACCTTACTTTTATGATTTATTTAATTCATTTACCCCAAGGCATAAACAGTTTCGTTTTCAAACGGTAAAAAATAACCAAAATTGCATGTACAGAGACAATCTTACAATGGTGTTACTCAAAACATGAATAGGATCGTCTATCCTGACGGGCGCGACGTAAGCACGTACTAACTCTCCGTGGTCACGCTAGTTGCTGGGAAAAGCACTATAGTTGGAAAGGAAAGCTCATTCGCTTTGAGACAGGACAGGTATGTAGCCGACGTGTAGTATGAATGGCATCTCCTGACACTGTCGAATTCTACAATAGTGTTGTCGTTATAAACAAAACATCCTCAGTATATGAGAATGTAAAATTAAAATTGTCATCACGGAATTTTCTTCTACAGGTTCGACTGCTCTGAAAGTGACTTTCCTGGACACGGCAGGTGACATGCAGTTCCCCGCAATGCGACGCTTATCCATTGCTAACGGTCAGGCTTTCATGCTCGTCTACAGCGTCGACAGCGATGACTCGTTCCAAACCGTCAAGCATTGCCTCGAAGAAATTCGAGAACAGAAGACTGATTTTCAAGATATACCTATAATAGTAATTATACTGCATTAGTACATTTTTTCAGTTTCCGTTCTAACAGCAACATGGTCACCCTGGTAAAATAATATTCATGAGGTTCCTTACCGAGATGAAACTATCAGTCAACAAATTTGCATACTTTAAAAAATCATAACATTAGACTGCGTGTGTGCATCATCATGGAGGTCTATGCATCTGCAACCCATGCGTTATGACGGCCATGCAGTTTTGAATTTATTGGTTATTTTACATTTAATCTCTTCATTACTTTGTTACACAGGGTGGTCCTGAAGTGCTGAGCTGTTTTGAAAAATATAGTTTAAAAAAATCTATTGAAAATAGAGACAAACGGGTTAAAGTATTTTTGAAAGAGGTTTAAATTTATTTTTTTTTTACTCACTACAAAATTTCTACATGCGCACACCTTTAGTGGCTCGGAGGATTCCAAGCTTATATAGGATTTCTTGCCACGCTATTTGTAATACGGGTGTTACAAAGAATGGAAGTAAGGATGGCAGTAAAATGGATGGAGGTATAAAAAAAAACTTTGAAACTTTCTCTTTCGAGTTCTCCGCTTTTTTCTGTCTTCAGCTTTCCATATATTCTTTTCAAAACCGGTTCTGGACCAAACAGAATTCAATGCACGGACAAACATGAAAATAATAAAAAAATCCACACCATCAGTGTCACATAAGTTTAGCAGAAACAGCCCAACAGAATTAAAATCAAATAAATTATAAAAAAAGTTCATTTAAACTGCACATTTTTTTTTACTTTCATGAATTTTACTTCCATTCTTCGTCACTTCGACGTTACAAATAACACAACTTCCACCACTGAAGATACGCATGTAGAAACTTCGTTGTTAAGTTAAAAAAGCTTTGAAATATTCTCTTTCCAATTCTTCAAGCTGTTTCTCTCTATCCTGTCTCTGTCTCCTTAATAGCTTTTTCAAATATTTTTCAATTTCCTTTTAGGTCGTAGGGAACAAATGCGACGTCAGCGACGATAAGAGGCAGGTCAAAAGGGAGGACGTGAACGAGTGGCTTTTCTGCGACCTACCCCGGATGCGAGCTAAATCGCTGGAATGCTCCGCCAAAGAAAACATCAACATCAGAGAAGTCTTCAAAGCTTTCCTCCAGTTGGCCAAGATAACCGTCACTCCAGACCCGCTGACTCTGAGGAGAAGATCAAGCGCTCACGTAACCGTAGGCCGATCGTCAAGGTTCAACACGAGCCTGAGCCCCCAGAGAGAAAACGCGCAGGTATCGGACACCGGAGCAACTTCCCAGAACCACCAGCAACAAGAGCAGCAGCAGCAGCAGAAACAAGGTCAGCAACAGCAAGCCAGTCAGAAATCGACCAGCAAACCGAGGAGCAAAAGCCTCATCCGCAGGACCAGCAAGAAAGTCGTCACCAAGTTCCGCGACGCGACATCTACGAATCCGACAGCGCCGCAAAACGGCGAGAACGACTGCGTCGTATCTTGAATGTCTTGTCCTGGGGGAAAAACCGCTCAGAAGAAGGAAGCAGCATCTGCTGTTGTTGAAGAGTTGGATGGATTCTGAGAATCAAATTAACATATGGATGGCGCTTCAAAATAAAAAAAAATATATATATATATGGCGCGCTTGGATATCATATATAGCTGATGTAAATTATTATAATTACAAAAGTTTTAAAATATAATTCGGGTGTCGTGAGCATGGTGACATATTGTATGTTGTAGCATTTAACAATTTGTACGGAATGATCACGATGGTACTGGAAGCTTAAGGGACGACGGAGAAAGGATCAAAACCATATTTTAATGTTGGTAGGAACTTCACCTATTTATAAGCAGAAATTTTTCGACTTTATCCTCTCTTTTGATGATGACGAGCACTTTTTGGACTTTGGTATGACTGATTTTAATTCATTTATGATTTTCTTATTCCTTTATATGCATAGTTGAAGGGACTTCCGATGCGCCAATTGTCGCAAAATTTGTCGGAATCTATGAATACGTAAACAGTACTGTATATTAGAATTGATCACTTAAACACAATGCATGTTTTGGGGTAATTTTTTTTTCCTTCAACTCCAAGGGTTACTTCAGAACCTTTTTGCCTTCAATTTTATGGCGCCAGTGGCTTAAATTGCATATTAACATGAAAAATAAAAAGTCATTCCCTTTCTAGGTCCCATTCAGATAGTTGTTTGACTTGACGTGTGCTATCACCCCACTCATTTTAGCGGGTTTTATTTTTCCGGGGCACATACATATGTACCAGTTAGATAACAAAGTACCAGTTAGGAACAAATAATAATCATTTCTCAATGTGTAGCCATTCCGGTAGCCACTTTACAGATA
The DNA here is from genome assembly GCF_987345545.1 of Pholcus phalangioides. Classification (NCBI taxonomy): domain Eukaryota; kingdom Metazoa; phylum Arthropoda; class Arachnida; order Araneae; family Pholcidae; genus Pholcus; species Pholcus phalangioides. Next base: position 28,826,724 of record NW_028301594.1, read on the forward strand.
ATGTTGGCCAACTTCGTTCTACAGTAACATGTGATTGCAACCTGACGGTAGGCATCTTGATAATATTCGGTGGTTGCAGCGCCATCTGATGAGACTATTTTGTACTAACAATTGTATAGCATCATAAATTAATTTTGTGGCTTGTCCCACAAATCCCTTGCCTGAAATAATTTTTAAAGGTTTTGTTGATCATGCTTTTTGAAAAGCTTCAGTATATTTTTCAGAACACACTCTATAAACTCTTTTAACTTCTTGTATAAAACTTCCCCCTTAACTCTATAAAACGCCTTAATGTGCACAAGTAAAGCTGTGGAAACAACGGATTTCTACAGATTTGATGAATACGCAGGTCTCATTCTTTACCAATTCAAACGATCCAGTTCTAGGAAGGTAGATATAGGCTGCGTAAAACACCAACGCAAGTTATTTGCACCTTTTTTCTCCTCGTAATTTTCACGGCATGTCCACCCTTGAGTTTTTACGTTTGTTGCTTAATTTATGGAAACCAGTGCAGCTTTTGTATAATTCCTCAAGATTCTGCTTCGACAGCCTTGATGTAAAATTCGGTGGTATGAAAGCGTTAAGGAAGCTCGAAAGACTACTGAATTAATTTGAGAGAAGTGTAATCTCGAGATAAATCTAAGTTAATACATGAGAGAAGGGGAAATCGAAAATGCCATATTTGTATTCTTCACCGAGGCTTCGGTAAGAAACTCGCGAGGGAACTAAATCACGTCATACCGCGAGTTCATTAGGTTCACGTTAATTTTTCACATGTTATAAGCTAACGACGCTCCAGCTTTCCTCGATGAAACCATCCCCAGACAATGCCCAAAGGATTTCTAGAGAAAGCGCAGAATTCAAGATGACGGCAGGCGCCGTAATTAACTTGCATTTACCCGTCTTCATAAAGACCTCCAAGGTGCCGGGAAAACATGCATTTGCATACTATATTCGAGAAGCCAGACTTCTATTAGACGAAGTTTAGCAACGCCTCAACAAATATCCCCCCCCCCCAATTGGAATATCACCGATTTTCGAAAAGTATTGTGATTTTTTAGCCAAAAAATAACAGCAAAGTTCACGATACGTTTCTTAATCGTAGTGCGAATAAATAATGATGAATAGCAGTGCGAGTGGTGATAGTGATACCATGGACATTATTTAAGTTAAAGGGTCTCTTCTCTAACATTACACGCATCATCATATTGACGGCCCAGTTCAAAAGGGCAACAACTCAGAAAATTGCGTTTTTGAGTTATGCACGCCATGAGACCGGTAGAAAATTCCTTTACATATTGCAAAAAAAAATTAACTTGGACGCCCTGTACATTATCTCGAAACATAATTTTGAGTTGCTGCCTTTGTAAACTGGGCCGTTGATATGTAAGGACGAAATATCAAATATCAATAATATTGGTAACTGATGAAATGTCTCGTCACTATATATCACAAACATCATGGTAAAAATACAGGGTGGGCGAAAAGTCCTTGACAAATGTAAAAACATTAATAAAAAATATACCAATTGACACAAAAAAAATACTTTTTACCTTAAATTACTACATCATCGCGTAGAATTTTTTTAATTGAAAAAATACTTTTCAAAATTTCATTCAGAAGTGGCACACTGTATGACGAAGAATTCGACATAGCACATAAAAATGCGACACAAACTATAAGTAATTAATGTTTACAACGTGATTTTCACTATACCGGGTGTCCCGTAAGTGATAACGCAGCCTTTATCTCATCAACCGTCCGTCGTAGAGGTATAGTTTCAATTTAAGAAATGCTCAAAAGGCGTTCAAAAATTACCCTGCACCAGTTAAGAGAGTGAAAATACAAGTCGCAAAATAAAAAAAAAATCTAAATTTTTATGCAGAAACAATTCCATGTTTCTAAGTGCTATATTCGTTGACAAATTTGAATTCGAAAATCGGAGAAACGTTGTGAAAGAACAGCAAAAACTAACAGACACAACACTCATTTCCCTTATTTATGCTGTCCTTTCCAAAGTTTTCTCCGGTTTTTAAATTCCAATGTCTCAGCGAATATTGAACTTGGAAACTTTTTTTCTTTTGGCCTCGGGACGGTCAACTTTCTAATTCGAAGCTAGATGACAGGGGGACCATATAAAAAGTTAGATGTTTTTATTCTGCTACACAACTGTATTTTCACTCTCAAAAATGGTATAGGGTAATTTTGAACGCCTCTTGAACATTTTTTGAATTGAAACTGTACCTCTGCGATGGAAAGCCGCATTAGCACTTGCAGGGGACATCCTGTATAAAACTACCACATTTCAATTCGAGGAAGGACTCGTTAGATGTAGTCCGAGATAAAAAACGTGCTCATATCAAAATGTGGTAGTTCTATATGTTAACACTAATCCTAATAAATATTAATTACACACTGTTTGTGTCGTATTTCACGTGTTATGCCAAATTTTTCTTGATGCAGTGCCACCTGTGAATGAAATTTTGAACTTTTTTTTATCATGTGTCAAAAAAAAAACTCTACGCCTCGATAAGTATTTTGGTCGAATCACACTTTTTTTTACGTCAATTGGTTGATTTTTTATTAATGTTTAAAAACTGTACAGGACTTTTCAACCACACTGTATTATCATACCTGAAAATTCATGATTTTTCATGAAACGTCAAATCCTCTGAATAAAATATAAAAATAATTATCCATAAAATTATTGAATTATTATCTTAGAAGAAACGGTTCATAGTTACACGATTATCATGACAAATTTATTGCGTTATTATCTTTCAAGTCGTATAAATATGTCTTAAGAAAAAATGTGGAAAGCGATAACTTATTATTCAGAGCGCAGTATATAGTTATCTTCTTTAATTATCTTCCATTGAATGGAAGTAATAATAATCGTCTTGTAAATAGATAATCGCTTGTCAAATGAAGAATCCCAAAAATTTACGTTATTATTTTATTTATTTTAAAGCTTTGTATTGAGCCGGGTCCAAATTAAACCGATTAGAACATAATTATAATCAAAATTGAAGCTCGTTTCCGAGAGAGAAATTCTTTGTCGCTGTCGGTGAAGTGTAAATAAACTTGTGCACGTTTTAATTAATTAATTAACAGACGTTTAAATAAAAATTTTGTATTGAAGCAACGGCGTCTGTGTGTGTTTGTGTGTCATTAGTACGTATTTAAATTAGTTCACTTTTATAATATCGTTCAGCCGTAGAATTCCGCTCATTAACTTGCTTATCTATTACAAACTGGTCCGTGTTGTGTGAACTGAATTCATCTGAAATTGTTCGAGAAAAATCTCTCTTCTATTTACTTGGGGCGGGGGAGGGGGGGGGGAAACTATTATCAAACAAGAAAAATTTACTCTCGTTAATGGAACATTTTAGAAACTTGATGTCAAGAAAATTGTCTGGCTTAAATGTTTGAGGCATTTGAAGCGTGTTGCAACTCATGTTACAACATTAATTCATGTTCAAACCTGCGTTAACGTAGAAGCTCGAATCAATGTGGTTTCGTGTGCTTGATCCAACATCAAAAGATCTCGCGTTATTTCAGGTAGTAATGCACTTAGATGCACCGTTAAATTCTCTGGTATGGATCTATAGCAACAGGAACATGAAATACAAATACTTAGAGTACGCGAACCGAAAACCATAATTAGTGATACGGGGTTCAAATGGGTAGTAATAACCCATCAAATCCCCTTCATCACCACTCTGCCGATTCCTGTAGCAGTAGTGCAATGACGTTTAACAAACAATAAAGTGAGTACTTAAGTTGACCTAAAAAATACCCAAGGGTTCTTTTTTTCAAAAGAAAACAACAGTCACACACCGACCGCAGCCTGTGGAAGAATTCTCAAGGGAACATGAATATACAATGTTTGTAATTTAATGTGATTAAATTCAATTAATGTGATTAAATGCGATTAATGGGAATAAATGCGATTAATGGGAATAAATGCGATTAATGGGAATAAATGCGATTAATGGGAATAAATACGATTAAATGATAATCAATGTATTTCAACTTCTTATTTACACCAACCAGGATCATAACGACATGTGTAGTTCAACCGAAAGAAAGCCAAATACGTCACTCGGAACACATTTTTTTTTCCTTTTTGAAAAAAAAATCTCATCAAGGCCAAAGTGGTCACCATAATAATAATAATAATAAATTCTTTCCCACAAACTGCTGGCATGCAGAATTATCTCGACCTCAAAAGCTCTGTGCCTTTAGCAACTTTTGTCGTCATTATAAGCAATTCATAGACCCGGCACCGCAGGTCTAGGCATATACAGATAGTTCTTAGGTCTCTAATCTTAACTTCTGTCTGCTATCATATGGATAAATTTCAGCAAGGTTCTGACATTCAGAGTCGGATAGTTTGTAAAATAGTATTTTTGGCAATTTCTTAGTGTATAAGCTGTGATGTTCAACACACCTGAATCTTCCCTAATATTGACATTTCTGACGAACCAAGGAAGCCCCGTGTGTCGCCTGAGAATTTTGTTCTGAAATCTTTCTAGAGCTAATTAAGTTCATTCGTGGAGCGAATGAAGGAGCACGTACAGCAGCACCGGCCTGATGATCATCTTGTAGAGTATAATTTTATTGCGTATTGAAAGGCTCGAATGCCTGTGACTAAGCTTGTTGAGCATGACTGAGGCCACAGTTGCCTTGTGATTGACGTCATCACACTGACGGGAGGAACTGAACCTCTTATCCACGTTTTTGTTGCTAACTTCTTTAGGGCTCAATATATTTTCGAGAGTGTTGTTTGCTTTTATCGCTATGAAATTGTGATCGCTGCGTCGAACCCACCTTGCCGTATGCCTGTAAAGGCGGGACGGCCGAACTTATTGATATCCACTATGACACCAAGGTACTTTGTGTGCGTGACAGGATAAATGTTTGTGCCTTGCACCACAATATGAGCATAGAATGGTAAATCAGTCTTATTTGTGAACCACATAAATACTGTTTTATCGGGGTTTAGCTCAACACGGGTTCTGACGCACTCGACTAGTCCCACTATTTCCTGTAGATTTGATAGAGCTTTACTAAGTTTGTACAGCGCACGGCGCTATTAGCAGCGTAACGAGCGGCAGTAGAAAATAGTTTAAAAAACAACATATCGCATAAAAAAGGCGAGACAAAATGTGGATGATTGCTGCTTATTTTGTGAGAGAGATTAGCCTCAAACAAAACTTTTTACTGCAACAAAAAAAGGTTTATTTGGAGTATGATTCAGACTTTTGTCATTCACATTCTCCCATTTGCAGCAAAAGATCTTTTGGCAACAAGGCGACGTTCTTAGATATTGTACGAAATTCACTCAATTAGAAACTCCTTGGCACCTTTGACCTTTGAAGACCTGGCACACCCCGCTTCCCATCTCAGAGAGATATCGAAGCGTTCCCGAAGAATAGGTGTGTCCGGAAAGTTTTATTAAAAACAACATAACATGACCACCTCAGACGAAGGCAGCAAAATAAAATAATTTACATAAAAATTTATCGTCAACCCTTGAAGTCATATAACAAATAAATAAAATCTATCTAAACAATCAACGCCAATGGGCAATCAAAATTATAAACGGGATCATAAGATGGTGGTGTATAGCCGTCCATCCCATAAGAATATAGTAATCGTCAATGGATCGAATGATTGCCGATAATCTTGGAATATAAAATTTCGAATCACGGTGAATTAGTCGCAGTCATCATCGTCTTGGCCGCAAGTCGTTACCGGAATCGTCACCGGGTGAACTAAGATCAGCACAATTCCCTATATAGACGAGTAAATCACACTTAATTCGTCCTTGCCATCAATGGCTTGATTTATCTCTTCCTTGCAAGTGAACTTGCTTCTGTTTTCCATTTATTGGTTACTTTTGTTTTGACGCCGACGTGGTCGAAGATCATATTTCCTCTTAAGATCAATCACTGGGGCTCTTGCCAGTTTGAACTCGTCATCGCTCCCACCGCTCAGACGCGCACTTCCAGTTTTCTTAGTATGTATGCGGTGTAAGTTGTTATCGAGGAACAATATAATCCACCGCACCCGAGCAAGACTCATAGGGCTCTTCAAAACTCTTCTTTTGAAACACAGTCGACCGATTTCGGGAATAGCACCAAAATGAAATTTTTTTGTATAGGGGCAAGATGTCAGGTAATGCCATAAAGATCCAATCTCACCACAAGCACACATGGCGTTGTCCGACTTCTTGAAACGTTCTAGATACGTCGGTATTGGGCCGTGCTCAGTTATCATAATAACTTTCTCTCTAGACCAAATAGTACCATTCCACCGGACGCGTTTCTGTAACTTGTAGGCATCTTTATGTGCATTCTTGTCCCATAGCTGTTGCCACTTTTGTAACAGGTCACATTTTAGCGCCTGTTTGATGTGACTGCGTGGTAGCAAGAGTTGTTCTCCTCTGTTGGGAGATTAAGAGCATCTTTGGCCAATCTGTCCGCAATTTCATTCCCCGCTATTCCTGCATGGCCTTTGACCAATTTGATACTGATAGACGGATGGTTGTATAAATGTTTGCGTATTCGCTGAGTATTTTCATGTGGAAGTGCGCTGATCACGAATCGCATTAATACTAGACGCGCTGTCAGTATATATCGTCGTCTGCTGATTTTGCTTAATCGCCCATTCCACTGCAGCTAGTATGGCCAGAACCTTCGCCTGGAAGATGCTGTTCCCTTGACGCAACCGTCGACTCCAAGCCTCTTCAAAAGATCCTTCTGCATTCATAACTACATATGCACAGGTCGTGGATGTCTCTGTTTTTGAGCCGTCCGTGAATATACTAATAGCTTCATCCGATGAGCATTGTTCCACACAAGGCAGCGGAACTTGATTCTGGAACAAGTCCACACTGGGATGATGAAACCAACTCTTATTGTTCCCTTCGTAGGCATCAGGTGTTATAAGAATTCCGTCCATCCAAACCTCCTTACCCAAATGCAGGATTGTAGATCGATGAGCGTCATACTCAACATATATGCGGAGCGGAAGGTTTCCCGTAGCAGTATACAGAACATCATTGGCCGTAGTTCTGTATGCACCAGTTACGTACAATAAGAACGGACGTTGGGCAACATCTAGTAATTTACGGAGTCTCTGTGTCGGGTTTTTATACCAGATGGCGCTTGCGTATGAAATTTGCCGTTGTACAACCGATCTGTACAAAATGTTCCTAAATTTTTGGCGTATACCCCGCTTTGGACCTGCTATGCGTCTCAATTTTTGCATAGTGTCTTGAGCCTTATCAATTTGTTTCGCCACATGCGTCGTGAATTTGAACTGATGGTCAATATGCACTCCAAGATATTTCATACATTTAGATATTTGCAGTCGAACACCATTGATTTTTATGCAGGGACGCTTTTTCTTGTCTAGCCATTTTGACAGTTCGTCAAACGTGGCATCCGCAGTGCTGCCAGTGTCGTTGGGAGTTCTCGCCGAGATCACAAAGACCAGATCATCGGCGAAAGCTTGGACATAAACATCCGGTCCCCAATTCTTTTTCAGCAGTGAGTCAAGCACGATAGACCATAGTAGCGGACCGCTGCATGAGCCTTAAGGACAGCCCATTTCCTGATGCTTTTCCGCGTCTCCTCCATCAGTTGGCATCACAACCGTTCGATCTTTTAGCATGTTTTCCACTATACAAATGAGATTGTGAGGAATCGGTAATTTTCGTATAGTATTGATTATTATCTCGTGACGGACCGAATCAAAAGCACCGCGAATGTCTATGGAAACTATGGCCGTTACTTGACCTCGTCGATGTCTAGTCGTGATCTCTTCCATCAGTGATGCTATTGCTTTTTCTGCCGAGCCACCTGTACGAAATCCGAACTGTCTTGGGGTACCGATAGATTGGATTAGAACAAGATTGCTCAACCTGGTGGCGAGTGCGGGCCACTTCGTTAGTCTGTAAACAAAACGCGGGCCACTAATGTTATTTGGGAATGTGCCACGAGTCACTTAGTTAAGTAATCTGAAAATGTGACAGGGGCATGGACGCTACAAGCATGAGGCTGGCAGAGCTCCAGCCCGGCGGGGGGGGGGGGGGGGGACTGAGACGATTCTCATCATTTTTTGTTTTTCACACTATAAATGGGCCCCGTGAGAAGGGGCCCATTGGGGGGGCCACCACACCAAGGCCACATCTAGGGCCCCTACTGCAGGATGTGAGGGACATCACCGAGGGTCACTACGACTAGGGCCGTATTCGCCGACATGGTTTAAACTGTAGTCACAATTTTTGGATAAAAAATCAACATAAATTGGTTAAAAACCTGAATTTACCCAACCCGTGTCGATCTCTTATCAAAAAATTGTGACTATAGTTTAAGCCATGTCGGTGAATACCGTCCTTAGTGATCTGGAAATGCACCGTCGGCCACTTTAGTGAATTAGTAGTTTTTCGTGGGACCACTTCAGTGGTTTGGTAAACGGATTACAGTGGAATGAAAAATTTTTAACGATTTTTAATGGCTTATAAAATTTTATACAGCAATATAGGGAATTAAATCAAATTTTTGTATACAACGAATATGATGTAAATATTTGAGCGTACTAACAAGCGTCTTAGCCCCTCAGAGCATTCATTGCATAAAATAACCGCAGTATGTTGAGAGAACACTCTCTGAAACACTTAGAAATACGGTTATCCCTTATTATCGAAATTCGAACTTCAAGTTATACATGACGGATGTGAAGGTCAATTGAACTGCTTTCCTGTTGACCAGTGCTTTAAATTTTTTCCGCTCATTTCCCCTCAGACTTTCGGACTCGTATCTTCCTCTCGTTTCTCCCCCTTTGTTATCTGGGACCCATCTAGCCTCATATAGGAGTGAGACATTTCCCAATTACTGAATCTTTTTTTGTCAGTAAATTTATACTGAACGAAAATTTTATAAAATTTTGGTGTCGGTCTCCACACTCCTAGGTTCAGTGAGCTTTCCCCATATCTCAGTTATATGCAGGGTCGTCTCAACATCGCAATCCCCTGTATAAAGTGATGTTCTGTGGCGGATTAGTATACTTAGCTGGAAATTGCAGCTTACATGCTTACCATGGGTGGAGATACCGGGTCGGGGGCATCCCCCCCCCCTCCGCGTCAAAGGTGTAGCCGACTGATCTAATGATATGTGTATATTGAATGTGCATGATGAATTGACATCATCATGCCCCCCCCCCCCCAGCAGTCATCACCGTGCCACACACACACACACAGTCTATGATACTTATTCTCAAAAATCGTAGTACTAGATCTCATCATGTAGCCCTTCTATGGACACGACGGCATAAGGCTTTTTGGCCAAGCTCAGATGGACCCATGACTCTATGGGCAATTCTGCTGGATTCTGAAAGTAGTCACGCTTTACCAGGTCATATCCAGGGTCTTTCCAGGTTGGTTCACGCTAGATTCAGGACTGGAACTATGTGCCCTATAGCAAGGCGCCAGGGGCACCATACCCATCTGTTCTTCCCTAGTTGAGATCGAACATCTTGATCGGCGAAAAAAAGACTTCCGCCATTGATTCGACACGTTAAAAGCAAGAGACCCAATTTATTTTGTTCCTCCACTGGTGATTTCTTATTCTTTGTATCAATGCGTAATGCATCTAACTTAATTAGTCATCCTGAAACAACAGATTTCTCAATCGACTCGGAACTAACCCAATTACTGCACGCCAACGATATACGAGAGTCGCACTAAAAGTTTTTAGCATCATTCCCCTTCTCCCGTTGGCTGAATAAAGACTATTATGGTCATTATGTAAGGATATGTTTTGTGTTAATCCAGATACTTTTGTTTACAAGTGGTACATAGTCGATGACAAAACAAATTTAATTCGAAGTATCAAAAGTAAGTACGGTGATTTCCTAAGTGTAATACGCGAATTAACACATGGTTAAAATAACCCATAGAAACGTGTTGAAAGACGATCGTTCGTGCACATCGTCGTGGCACATAGAAACGTGGTGACGATACAAATATTTATATTTGTATAAAGAAAATTTACAAAAAAGGATGTAAATTGGTGGTATTAGCATATTTTTGGTAGAAACAATACATAAACATAGCAATTTAATTAATTACAGTGGATATTTTAATCAGTTAAAATATTTAGTTATAAGAGGACGTTAAATGTTTAGTTAAGTCACGACACGACCCCCTCAAATCGATTCTTCAAAAAAATGACTTCAAAAAATATTTCATTCAATTGCGAATCAAATGCAAAAAGTTTCGTGTCAATCAATTGATTTGTTCTTTCAAAATAAAGGAAAAAATTATTAAATTACAGTGTAAATGTATACGAGAAAAAACACTTTGATTTTGTAAGATTGTAGTTTTGAGTTCACCCGAAAAACTACTGCTTCAAAACTTATGAAAATTTGCAGAACATTTTTTTCGACAAAAATATTTATTCGACATGTGTTAGTAAAATGAACTGATTTAGCAATTGATCTGTGGTAAGTATTTTTGAAGAAATGTTGAACTCAGATTTTTTTTAATTTATCGTTTTATTTTAAAACTCTAAAAATGCATAAAATTCTAATGAATTGTCAGAATTTAGAGATTCATTTTACTAACACATATGGGTAAAAATTTCTGCAAAATTTTCAATTTTGGAGTCATAGTTTATAGTCATAGTCATAGTCTCCAAGTTTTGGAGCAATAGTTTTTTCTTAATCTTAAGGATGAGCTCAATAACTGCAATCTGATAAAATCGCATCCAAATTGTGTGTGTGTTTTTGGCAATAAAGATAACAACCGAAATTTATATGTGAATTCATACGCAGTTGTTGAGTATGAGATTTTTTTCTCAAAGTAAACAAAAATTGCATATGTGCGCAATACATACCGCTGCGTATTATGTATGCAGGCAATTACGGTAGCGTGGGTGTCATCAGGTACATTTCGTAAGACGACTCCGAAGATATCTAAGTCGTTGCAATTTCAAAGCCTAGAGCCTACATAAAAGGGTAACATAGCTCGCGATTGCGGCCTACCGTTGTAGTTCGTGGACTGTGAATATTATGAAGATAAGATTCACATCAAAAATAAATGCAATGGGTGTACAAGGACAATTTTTTTAGGTCAAACCAAACGATAGCTCTTTCACTTCCCCTATGGTAGCAAAAGACAGATTCTACAGACAAATAATGAATGAAAAATCCTGCCCAAAATCAATTTACAAGAAAGCAGATATAGACGATTAAAAGCAACTGCCTTTCTTCATTTATTGTTACAAATATGTATTAAAACTAAAATACATTGTGATATTGAAGTTATACGCACAGTTGATCGAAACCCACTTTTTCAACCTGCTTATTAACACAATGTATTAACAAAAAAATAACAAAATACGGCCGCATTTTTTGACACATTTTTTTTTTGTTTTGCATTTAAGGGGTTTCACGACCCCTGAAGTCGATTTTTCAAAAATTACTTTTAAGAAAATCTTTATTCTATTGAATATTGAATGCAAAAAATTTTGTGCCAATCAATTAATCTGTTCCTTTAAAATAAAAGAAAGAAATAGCGCATTATATAGTGTAAATGTATACCACAAAAAGGATTAATCAATCTCAAAAATGTATGTTATGATCAAAATTTCGATTATTTTTCTCGAGTGCCATTAGAATTCGATGTAATTGAGAACCGATCCTTATTTATTTATTTAAATACACCAGGCAGAAGAAAACAATCCAATTACAGCAATTTAAGACATAGAAATGTAAGGACAATAAAATGAAATTGGTGAAATGAAATACACAGATGTACTGTACATCAACAGTTGATGCGTTGATGGTATTTTGCATGTGCGTGTATCTCGAGCAAAAATGATTTTTCGGTTTCTTTCCCAGCAAAGCAATTCGTTGTTAATGACAGTCAAATATTTAACTAATTTTCAGATTATGTTTAATTTATGGTAGGATTTGTGGGAATCTTTTGTGAATTTTTGGATCATCGGATCATAAAACACAATAAATAAAAACAAACACAAATCAATAAGACATATGTAAAAATTAGTAAAAGGTAGGCCTATGTAAAGTCACCGGACAATTAAAATAAAATAAAATCACAAACCTATTAAAATAAAATATAAAACAAAATAGTTAGAGTCATATCCAACAAATCAAATACAGAGGTAAAAAATCACTCATAAATTGTAGAGAAGATTTTTTGAATTTACAAATAGGTGTTGCCAATAATATAAAATTGCTCAGGTAAAATATTCTATAGAATACAAAATCTGTTTATCGCACAAGAAACACCAATCGAAGTCCTAAAGTGATCCATATGAAATAATTTATTTAACCTGACCAAAAACCTTATTTTAGAGAACAGAAGAACAATCGATATTACTATCAGTCAATCCTCTGAAAAATTTCAAAACAATGAAATTTCTTCTCTTTTCGTATAGAGATGTACTTAAAAACGTTGCTGAAATTGCAATACAGTAAAGCCTTTCTTATCGGAACCCCCCCACACATGCAGTCACCCCTCTTTTAAGGACGATTTTTTTTTTTTGCCCCGTCGGTGTTCGCAAAAGAGAGGTTTTATTGTATCATATATGTTTTAAATTTCTTAAAATACAAATATCCCATAGATGCATTTTGTATGATTAAATACCATTAATACCCCCAGGGGTAGTAATTCTAAGAAAATTGACACGTTTAAAAAGAAATACGATAAACATGTTGGGGTAAATCGAAAAGCTATCCATACTTAGAATATGACAGCCATAAATATTTTTTATGGGCATTGTATAGTATTTTATCATTTATTTATAGTTTTTAGTTTTTATAGTTGCATTTTTTATTGGGTTGCTGCATTTTAGAAATGTATGACATACATATTTATTATGGGCATCTTTTTCACAGCCACCTCGTCGGGCATTTTGCCTGTTGTGACATTGTATTTGCATTTAATAGCATTATCGGGACGTGGATTCCAAACAACAGATGCATATTCAAGTTTTGATCGTATTACATAATTCAAAAGGACAATCACATAATCAACCATAAACCAATATAATCAACCTGGAAACGGAACAATTCTTTTCCTAGGCTTTTCATTTAATTGAGCACACGAAACTGATTTCTCCAACAGATTCGCTTTTCTGAGGTTACATAAAGAAGCTTGAACAGAAGCGTATACACAGAAGAAGAAGATCGGAATTAAGAAGAGATGTTGTTGTTGTTGTTGCTCTGCGTCTGACAGAGATGCATGAGGTAACCATTGAACGCGAATCTCTTCCCTCTCTTTCTCATTCAGACGTTGCACATCTCGAAGAAAAGCCATCGTTTACGCGGCCGACAACAGACACTTCCTTTCCTCTCGGAATGCAATCGAAAATTTTCCATGGCCGTAGTTTAAGAATATTGATGAAATATGACTCGAGGGAAATCATCGAATGTTGGAAGTAAAACCGACTACAGCCGCCGCCGCCGCCCCAAAGAAATTACATCGATTTTCGTGGCTCAAAATACGTTTAATTGACAGTTTCCGGACGGACGGCCTCCATCTTATTAAGTACTATATATATAATGCAAACCCATCAACACGCTCAGGTTCAATAAATTATCCCGATATATATATGTACGAATACCGCCGTCGAATAATTTAGTTACGACATCGTAAGATGAGGAAATTTAACGAGATGTACTCGTTACATGATACTAAAACCTAATCTTCGATTTTATTTATGGATTAATTAAGGTGTTGAGTGAGTGTCTCCCTTTCAAGGACAGGAATCAATTTGATTCCGTGTCCAATCGACCAAGAAGAAAATTCAATATCAATTTTATGAAAAGATTGGTTTTCATATAAGCCCTTTAAATTTTAAACCATTGATCGTAGAAACATACACTATATAGCCATAAGTCAGTGAGTCGCGTGATCGCCATTTTCCCCCACTAAAATATTCAAACTTCTGAAATCGCGTAGGTAGAATTATTCTCATTTTAATCATAGAGGAGGAAACACACTTTACTTTCACAACATCTCTTGCTTGTCACTTTTTCATATGTACGTGATTGAAACTGATGCACCACGAACAGTCCTCCTTGCAGCCGGTAGCGGCTCAAACGACCCCATTGACCGCATTCTGAATGTGTTTGAAGGAGTCCGCTGCTCAAAAATTATGAGTACTCCCAGAGAATTACTTAAAACGTTAACCCTTACACACGGAAAGCCACAAAGAGATGAGCGTAACCAGGAGATACTTCTACGTTACCAAAAAAAAAGCTCTAATTTGATTGGTTAATTGAAACGTGAGAATGGGATGATGTATCTGTAGTTATATGTTTTAGTGTCTGGGCGCCACATCAGTATAAACTAAAGTCGTGGAGCACCAGTTTCAATCATGTATATGAAAAGTGGTAAGCAAGAGATGATGTGAAATCAAAAAGAAGTGCGTTTCTCTATGGTTAAAATGGGAATGACTCTACCTGTACGATTTCAAAAGCTTAATTATTTTAGTGGGGGAAAATAACGATCACAACGTGTTCACTTTGGTGTTCAGACATTTTTTTCGAAGTTCTAGAAAAATACTGGACGAATCCTTCTGTAATGTCGGGCATGTGAATATAATAGAGGGTTAGCATCAATGAATGACACGATTTTAAAAATTCATATTTTCAAAACTGATGTACGTAAAAATAAAGATAAACACTTCAAGTTTTCTTTAAGTTACGAATGTTCGATGTGTGAACCTTTCGTTATATGACAAATGTCTAATATGTAATCAAGTTCATTCCATACATTTTGCAGTTTTACTCTGTCAATAGTCTAAAAAATGCTTCAGAATGCAGCACTGATGGGTTTCCGAGTGTTTTCGGCCATTTTTTATAAACCATCATTGCCGAAAATAAAAATTTCAGTTCTCAGAAATTATTTAAATCTTTTAAAATGCAAAAACCTTTTTTCCTAGAGTTTTTTTCACATCTTCAAAAATTCAGGAAAGTCTCTGTCCTCTTAAATCTGTTCCAGACACTGCCATGAAGCTGGGCTGGAAGAGATCTCGGCAACGGGATAAATCCAGTGGCAAAGTTCTGGCGTTCATTCATTCATTGTCCTCTTAAATTTAAGAAGAAATTCTCAAAAATTTCTTACATCTTTCGAAATTTAGGCAATTCTCAGAAATTCTCCCAGAAAATTTTTCACATCTTCCGACATCTAAAAAAAATTCAAGGGGTTTTCAGAAACTTCCTCATAAAAATATTCTCTTCATCTTGAAATTTGAGAAATTTGTCAGATATTTTACGTCTTCCTAAGTTTAAGAAATTCATAGAAATTTCCTTAAAAAAATTATCTATGCCTTTTCTTAACAAACACACACACATCAAAAGATTCTTTACATCTTCCAAGATAAGTTTTCTTAAGAAAATTCTTGCCTCTCCTTCGTTACGTAATCTCAAACCCTCATCGTTGAATTCTCACTTGTGGATTAATTACGGCGATAAGTAAGAATAATTTTCAAAAGAAATAAGAATCACCAGTGTTTTTTGTGTCGGATCGATTAATACAACGATACTCACCGTCTTGTTATTTCAAGCTAAAAATTCAATATCCGTTTTTATCATTTATCCAAGAAACAGTAATTAAAAATAAAGATGAGTTGTTAACACGAAGAGAACGCCGTATTTATAAAGTCGCAGCTGCTGCAAATCTACCATCGTTAAATCTTCTATATGATAGTATCAACTCTTACGAGAAGACATTTTAAGAAACGCTCATAATGGAAATTCCTGAAAAATATTTAAAAAAAAAAAAAAAATCCCGTAGTTTACGATATTTTCGATAATTCTTCCTCAACCGGTTTTAAATATAAAATGTAAATAATAATAATCTCGTAAAGTACAACACCTTGATGCTGAAGCTATAGTAAACGTCGAAGTGATATACGATTTATTTTTATTGTTTCATCGTGAATTGTCGTAAAGTTCGTGAATTGCCTGCATCGTAAACGTGAAAATGTGAATTCTTTTAAACATGCGGCAGCGTGACATTTTAAATTTCCGTCTTGATTTAACGACGTTTCTTTTAAATAATAATATTAATAATTCCGTAATATTTATTCCATGCGACGGCATATTTTCGACGCATGCTTTTCGTTGCTTATTTCAGTAATAGCTTCTTCTTTGTAATACCGTCGATGAGATGAAATTAAATTTTTTTTTAATCTGGGTTTGGAATGATAAGTGAATTTTTTTTCTTCGGGGAATATAAATTTTATCGGCGAAAGACCTCCCAAACAGATCTCGTTAGAGTGAGTAGAATACTTATAAATTTACAAAAAAAGTACATTCGTTACATTATATTCTCTGGCTGCCAATACGGATGCTTCAACAGCTGACTGACGCAAAGATAAATTTAGGAAAGAAAATTCAACTGCCCTTTTTTGCGAGAAACACGAGCTCGTAAAGCCGGGTTTTCCTAGAAGCAGGTTTTCTGTGCCGCGCGCAACGTGAATCACTCACCGCAACACCCCGTCCACTAACCAGTAAGAAAATCAGTATGACTGTTTTCCTACAGAGCGCAACGTGGCTCACGACAGCGCTTTACGTCGGGCGTGATTGGCGAACTGCATCTGGAGGAGTCAAAAGCGTCGTGCGCCGCGCGTTTCACGGATCTTCTCTTCATTTCTGTTGTGGTTTCTTTCCCTTCCCTTCAAACCGGGGCATGCAGACAACAGAGTAGCTGATGCCAGGGCCATATACTATATAGCCGCGCTGATCTGATGCGCCAAGCTAGGAAAACACAAACGCGTAGCGTGATTACGTAACACGTTTCTGCCGACGCGCAATGGCCCGATTCGGTTCAAGCGGCGCAAAAAACCTACCCCTAGGAAAACCCTACTTAAGAAAAGATTCAAGAGCGTTGTCCTTGTAACGTAGGGTGGGGTGTCCAACGCGCTCATCCGATGAGTGAGAAGAGGACGTAGATTCAGTTCCCCGCAAGGGCAGTTTCGTTTTATTTCCTTCGAAAGAAAATAGATGAAACCTTCGTATGGCTAGCGAAGAGTTATATCATCCTTGAATACAGGAATAGTCCGTTTTATAAGGATAGTTCATAATCACGAGGAAAATTTTCGTTATAACGGACTTCTCGTTACAAGTGAATTTCCACTCGTTTGCTGTCATTATATAAAAATGTTGAAAATTGCTGCTTTATCCCTTTCAGACCTTGGTGCCACAAATGTGTGGGTTGCTTTTTCTTCAATGTAGAATTTTTTTTTCTTTTGACCTCGGTTAATTAAGCCCTGACGTAAAGTTTTGCGTTAGGAATATGGTGGATATGAACTTTGGGAGCTCTAATCAGAGGGCAGCACTTAAAGTTAAATAAAATAGTCAAAATTTCGTGTCAATCGGTTAATTTAATGTTCTTTCAAACTAAAAAGAAGAAGTAATAAATTATAGCATAAATGTATGCAGGAAAAATAGTTTGATCGAAAGTTCTGAAATTTTGCTGAAATGTTTATTCGACATGTGCTAGTAAAATAGACCTCGAACTTCAATATCTAAAATTTGCTAGAATTTCTTGAATTTTTGAAGTTTGAAAAAATATATATAAATTTCACAAATCTAAATTCAACATTTTTTTTAAATATATTCTTCCCTTTAGTCAATAGCTAAATCCGAGGTCTTTCACGAACACATGCCGAATAAACATTTCTACAAAATTTCAGAATTTTCGGTGCAGTAGTTTTTTTTTTTAATCTTACGGATGATCTTAAAAATGGCTAATTCTGAGGAAAACCACGTTCAAAGTAGTTTTCTTGTGTACATTTACACTGTAATTCATTATTTCTTTCTTTTAGTTTGAAAGAACAAATTAGCCGATTGACACGAAATTTTTAGTACTTTATTTGCAATTGAATGAAGAGTATTTTTTGAAAGGTCATTTTTGAAAATTCGACTTCAAGGGTCGTGGACACCCTATAAAAAAATTTACAAACACCTGTGGGAAAAATATGGATGCACTTACACCTATTCACGGCAATCCCGTATATGAGAAATCCCAAGAAATTCTCTGGATATTTTCAGAAATGCTGTGAAATAAATCTCCTCTCAAGAAAAATTAAAACTTTTTTCTTTCGAAACTTTGCTCCAAGGTATGAAGATATATCTCAAGATTTCTCTATACTCAAACATTTCATCAGCGAGGAAAAATAAAAAAATAATCTTATTTTTTCCAGTGTTTGTGCAGTAATTAAATCAATTAAATCAACCTCATTTTCTGAAAAATTTAGAAAGAAAAAGGAAAAAAGCCCAATTTTCCAGATTTCTCCAAGCAAGATGACGATAAGCTCGTGTTGCAAATAATACCATTTTTTTTTCCATCCACTTAATTCGATTAAGATGAATTCATTATTCATTTAGTAATTAGTCAACTCGTGGAATTATTCGTCTACTAGATGTTATATGCAATTGCTATCATTTGTTTTTATAGTAGTTCCGTTAGCAAAAAATATTTCTTTTTGAGCTCGAGAAAAATGGAGTTATAATATACCTTTTTCGAATCACAAATTCATTTGGAGGTTGTTCGATTTCAAATATATATATGAAGTTGTTTACATAGAGCAAAGGGAATTGTTAATTTGGCGAAAAGTTTTGAATAATGAAGTGATATATGATGAATAATATATGTTTGCTTATTGTGTTTGATACCGGAGTAGAAATGTTCGTATGAAAACACACTACTTTTACGTTAAATTGCATGTGAATTAAACATGCAAGGTGGGTTGAATTTAAGCTGGCCTGTTGAGATCAATAACTACTATAGTAATAATGCTTATACAGTCAGGGCCACCTTTACTGGACGTGGGGCCCGGTGCGACGATCTGGTTATGATTTGATATATTTTATGTAGCCGGGAAATTGGCATTTAGAAATTCATATATTTTTACAAAATACGGTACACAGATGATGCTAGAAACATCCATGCAAATAAAGTATAGACGCAACCGAATTAACAAAGATATATATATATATATATGTATATTCTAACCGAAGAAAATTTTAAATTGCTGATAGAACTAATTCCAAAACCAATTAAAATCATTACTCAACGAAAGAAATAGTCTGAGAACTAGTAAAAATTCAGAATCGATGAATGAAAAATATAAAAAATAATTGACAGAGATAATTCCAGTACCAATGTAAATTCACAATATGTGAAAGAAACACTTTTAAAATTGATGGAAATTTGAAATGAATAAAAAATAATAATTCCAGAATTAATGAAAATTCAGAATTCCAAAAGTGATGAATTCTATAATGGACTAAAATTTAGAATTTATGAAAGAAATAATTCCAGAATTATTTGTTTGTATACGAAAATGCAAAATTCTAGAATTATTTCTTTCTAAGTCAAAATGCAGATTTCCAAAATTGATGAAAATTCAGAATTTATAAAAAAAAATATTATTACCGTGAGTGTGAGTGCGCGGGTCCCAGTGCTTCCGCACCTATCGAGCACCGTTAAGGGCAGCTCTGTATACAGTGATCACTTAGAATCTATGACGATTCAGCGTGAAACGATTTAGCACCGAGACAATTCAGCGCGGACAGTTCAGTGCTATCATATGTCCAACTATTCAAAAAATAATCATAATAATGATATAAGTGAAAAAATAATAATGTGATTAATAACATAATTTTATAAAATAGGAACATGCATCGCTATCTGCCATAAACCAAGCGTTTTCACAATGCAAAGGCTACATTTTCCGTTTTTCACAAAATTTATAGCGTCGAGTGCAGACAAGTGGATTGCAAGTTAAATACCTGACGTGACAGACA
The DNA here is from genome assembly GCF_987345545.1 of Pholcus phalangioides. Taxonomy (NCBI): domain Eukaryota; kingdom Metazoa; phylum Arthropoda; class Arachnida; order Araneae; family Pholcidae; genus Pholcus; species Pholcus phalangioides. The sequence goes on from NW_028301594.1 coordinate 28,846,581, forward strand.
GTGGTTTTGCATTGAATATTAGAAAATTTTAGCTGCATTAGCATTCGTACCAGCCAGAGACGTAGATGAAAAGTTTGAATATATGCGAGATAGCGAGAACTATACAGACAATGAAGAAGATTTACATTATATATTGGTAAATTTTTTGCGGAGACACCCGGATTGGAAGGCCAACATGACAAAATCGTAGGATCCAAAATTTGCTGTACAACTATGGAATCAGTTCGACGCCACTATTGACGGCTTAGTAAAAACCTACAATGATATTGAGCGCTGACATAGTTCGTTCAGTAGCACTGTTGAAGTCCACATCCCAATATTTGGAAATTCATAACGACCCGCTGCAGAAAGAAGAGAAGCTAAGAGAAATTAAATCAGAACAGTGCAACTTCGGTCAAGGACACTCTAAACGTCGTAAAAGAGGAGTGGAGACTGAAAAAAAAGAATTTTTGAAATAGTTTAAATTATGAGAATCGCGCATCAGATGAATTTCTACGAGGAATAGAGCACATAATTCTTTCAGCTGCAATCGTAACTACTTTTTATGACATGGTGATACATCTTTTATGGCGATGACATAAAATACACGACATTTCTGACACATATTTGCGCGTCAGAAAATTCTAACCACACCTTATTTTCAAAATCATTTCAAAGCATTTTGAAAGTTCACATGACAGTCCTAAGTCATAAGTGAAAAGGTCACTTATTTACGGAACACAATCACCACGCTGAATTGTATCTGATGAACTGTCATGTCACCATCACGTATTGTCGGATTAATTTCAAATTTATGCGTCATCATGCTGTTTTTATAAAATGCTCTGAACGATTTTGCTATTGAAAAAACAAATTACCGTATATACTTCGTGTAGACCGTCGTGTATAAGCGCCGATTCCCCCTCTCCCAACTTGAGGAACACCAAAACGATAAAAAAATCAAAAACTTGTGTATAAGCCGATCCTAAAAAATTTGACACATTTTGAAAGAAAAAAAAATGTATATTTCAAAGATATAAATATACAGTGAAAAATGATCAAAACCTTCCAAATATATTCCCTCCTACTTATTTACTCGGTACTTATTTCCTCGACTCCCTCTCCACTTGACGACACAGCATTAAAACGTTTTCTATCGTATCAAAGGCTGCAGCATGTACAAAACGGCATGGTTATACAAAATGGTCAATCTGTTAGAGAGAGCCGAGTATGAGATGACTACCGATCGCGGGCCACAAACTTTCGTAATTATCGTGCTGTGGATTGATACTTTTTTTTGGAGTGTCAATAATTATATTGTAATAGTAATAATTATAATAATTATAAGAAACAATGAGGATCCCCTCTAATCTATCAGGGGTCTTGATGACCTTGTATAGCAATTACCATAAATTGCGTCCAATTTGCAGGGGGATCTCAGACTATTGCTAGACTAGAGGGGATCCCCATGATGCTTAAACATTTCTTTGTTGTCGTAGCACGTTTGCCAATGCTGTAGCCATTGATAGAAAACGTTGAACCCACTTTGCGGGCAGAATTGTTGCACTTCGCTACGGATGGGAAACTCGTTGAAAAAAAGTTGAAGAAACTCGGGCTGATCAAAAACTGATATAAGCCGACCCTCCCAATATATGAAAGATTTTCTCAAAAAAGAAAAACGGCTTATGCGCGAGTATATATGGTAATTAAAAATTACATGGTAAATTGGGTTAACAGACGTTCTTATTTATGAGGACATGTCCTCATTTTGAATTTACGTCACGTTATTTATGAAAAATTTCGGAATTTTTTTTTTTTGGAAAATAATTTTTTAACATAAAAATCTGTTCATCAGTGTATGCGCGTGTGTCTACCACAGATATTTACATGCTTTGAGGTAAGTCAAAGCCAGGGTTGGCGAGGTCGGCATCAAAAAAAATCTAACATTATTACGTGAAATGCACAGGAGCGCGAAAAAAGCATTTATTCAAAAATACGAAAACAAAAAAATGATTAAAAAATTTAGAACTTTTATAAAGAAGTATATAAGAAATACATAGTTTCAGAATTAGGAATTGAAATCGTAATTAATGAAAAAAATTGAAAAACTAGTGAAAACTAGAAATAAAAGAAAATCTATGAGAAAAAATTAAAATTAATTAAAAATTAAACTTAATGAAATGGATAATTTCAGAATTAGTGAAAGCTTTCAATAATTTGGAGATCGTATTTGAATCGGAGCCCTGGGCTGAGGACCTATTGACTTACCCATCAAGGCGACACTGACTTGACGAAATTTTGAAAACCAAACATTTTGTTATTTAGGAATACATAATAAACATATGTTTAAATTCAAAATATATACCCATAGGATCACAAAGTTGATCATGTTGTTGGCTTTGAATCATGGCTAGAAAAAAAGATTTAGAAACAAAACGAAATAACACATTAAAAATGCTTTATACGTGTATTTCACTTCTGCTGTCAAAACCATTCCCAATACCTCTTTTGTAACAGTTCATAAGGTTAATAACCACGACATAAATTGGAATTGAATCTGTAGCAAATAAGAAAAAGTTATCGAAAACCGCAAAAAAAGACAACTATCCAAACAAAACAATCGCAGACGCTGAAGTTGTATCAAACAATTTCTTAAAAACAATTTGTAACTTGCTCCACGGGAAATGTCAAAAGTGAAAACAAAGAACGAACTTCTCTGGAAAAAGACAAACATTTTATAAGATCCGTACCAAAACAAAACAAAAAAAACTAAAACTCAATCGATAAATAATAATCAATAAATAAATATCAAAAATAAACCCCAAAAATTTTTTTATGTGCAAGAAAAGCCCCCAGGGAAAAACTTTTGTTTTCTCACTATCCGGACATGTCAGTTTCAGTAAGAAAGACGTTCAAAAAATTTTGGGATGTTACAAAGTCATTTCCAACCTGTGGCACGTGCACCCTTGGGGCTACGTGGTGTGACATTCGTGGGTACGCGAAAAATAATCAGCAATGTTGGGGTCCGGGGGGAATATAAAAAATAAATACATGACAACAAGACATTCTACGTTATTGTCAAATATGCAGAAGTATCGCCAGCCTTCCCTTCCTTGGAAGTTTGTGTATATTATGATTATAAATGCGTGAGAAGCATGCGTGCGCTGGAAAATGCGTGAGAAGCATGCGTGCGCTGGAAAATGCGTGAAAGGCATGCGTTTTCGCTTAAAAAACGTGGGGGTGAGGCATACGTCTGCTCAAAAAACATGAGCGGCATCCGTAGCTCAGAAATACGTAAGAGGTATGCGTACGCTTAGAAATGCGTAGGAGGCACGTGTGCACTGAAAAAAAAACCGTGAGAGGCATGCGTGAGCATAGAAATGAGTGAGAGGCATGCGTGAGCATAGAAATGAGTGAGAGGCATACGCATTCCCCAAAACACTTCTACGAACACGTACGCATTTCTAGTGCGAGGGGGCTGCAAATGTCTCCTACGCATTTCAAAGAAGTACATGCGTCTTACGTGATTGCATGAGTACGTGTAAACAAACCTCCTTCCCTCACATTTCCAGACGAAAGCAAACTGAAAAAGACCAAATTTCGTCTGCAAAGCATCCAAAGAAGTCTAATACTACAGTGGGATCTCTCGATAACGGACACCCGTGGGACCGAAAATTTGGTTCGCTGTGTGTCTGTTAATGTGTCTGTTAACGGGAGGTATCAGCTAATAGAGAGTATCCATTATGGGCTCCCACTGTACTACTAAATTGCTCATGCAACTTGTGAACGTTCCTCTGAGGAACTTCTACCGAACTGCCTGCTGCATGTCGGAATGTGTCGTGTATGCACGTGATGGTGTTATTATTCCGGATGCAACTAGAGTGTCACCGATTAGGGAATTCTAATTGACGAGCGGGTTCGGTTTTCTGAACATTGTCCAGCGGTAGTCAAAAAATGGAATAGAATGTTCAGTTTCCTTCTCAAAAAGTTCTCTTCGCGCTCTCCGAAAGGGATTTTTCATTCCACTATCCGGAGCTTAGTTCGTCCTGGATTGGAGTACGCCGTCAGGTTTTGAAGTTATATCCTTATACAGAGGGACATAGACTTGGTTGGGGGGATGTAGAGAAGAACTACGCGTACTCTTGTTGGCACACAAGGCTTGAGCTATGAAGAAAAACTTGTTTTCTTGAATATGTTTACATTAGAGGGATGTTGGTTTTGCGGGGGGGGGGGGGATGGATTATATGATCAAAGTGTTAAAATTTTCAACGGGATGGATAGGATGGACAGAATTTGTTAATACACCGTTAATCTACTTCGACAAGAGGGCACCAGTATCGATTGGTAAGGAGCAATTCCTGGTTGTGGTGTCGCAGGGAGTTTTTCCTCTAATAGGGGATGGGAATAAATGAAATAGCTTACCTCCGGGTGTCGTAAATTCTAACACAATTGGCACGTTTAAAAAAAAAAATACGGTGAGCATAATTTTGTGATTTGATTTTATGCAGCTCTCTCTATCGAGAAAAATGCGAACTAATTTTTTTGTCCCAAAAAAAACAACAACAACAACAACACACACACAATAATAATAATTCGTGTGAATAACTTTTTCTCAGGAACCGCGTGAAAATACATGTGTGTACCAATTCCTTCAACTTTTATGAATTTTTGAAGTATTTGCGAATTTATTGGAACACGTTCTTCCATGTGCCTATTCGTTAGAAATTCGGCAGAGGAATGGATGCGTACGAATGTGTACATTTCTGAGTGTTTCTGCTTCAAATCCATCCAATATCTTTCTGATAAAGTGTATCCGGCTTTTTATTGGATGAATCCTATGAAATGATATCAAATCATTGTGAAAAATATAAATAAATATAGTTCATAACAATTAAATTTTTCTGTTCTTAATGCAATGGATCGTCTTCATTTATAATACTTTTAAGAAATTATTTCGATACACAGGTTATGTTAGGTCTGCAATGTTCCTACTATTGCTGGGCAACTGTGTATGTGTGTGTGCGTGCGCGCGGCAGAAAGGAACGTTTTTCATTGGATAGAACGTCTTGCCATCGATGTAAAATTGATCGTAACAGCAGTTGTAAGAGAATACAAGAGATTTGTGCTCTTATATATTTTTTTCTTGGGTTTCGTATCATGAAATGGTTATGATAACAATCACGTTGCTTAGCGATGTCTGTCATCACGAGAAGTTCTTCTTTTCTTATCATTATTATTCTACGTCGTTTTCTACCTGAAAAGGAAAGATAGCGTTAATATTTAGTGCACGTGTGTCAATATATGAACACTATATTCGCATGTACACGATAAGCTTTGAATAAAGAATCAAGACAATCCCCTTTTTTTTTTGTCCCCTTCAATCGTACAAGGTGCGCTCCTTAAAAACAACTGTAAAATCATCAAAAAAAATCAAGAAATATAGGTGCAGAAAAAAACATATTTTTCAAAGTATCTTCCCTCAGGTGATATGCACAATGGTCCTATCCTTCAATCCACTTTTTCAAAGCAAGCGTTCTAGCTAGCACTCCATACCGACCATTTTTTGAATCTTGCTCTTGCTTTCCCTCCATATGAGGCGATCACACACACGCTGAACTGAAGATGGTTTTTTTTGAATGGGAGACCGGCTCACATTTGCGCTTTGATGTTGGGAAACCACAGAAAACCAACTTCAGCCGGTAGTCTGATTTGCGGCACCCCGATATACAAGTTACGTTGCATAAGAATTTAGTGTTAAATCACATAAAATACCAAAAAAAATAGGTACAAAAAAAATGTTTTTTCTTCTTCAAAATAGCTTCGCTCAAATAGTACGCTTAAAAACACGTTTTCGAGCGGCTCGAAGCAACGTAGTGTTGCCTGTGTGGAACTGGAAAGTTTGTAGCCTCTGGAATCTTATAACTAGCCTAGAACAATTGGTCCTCAACCTTTCATCCTAAAAGTATACCCAGGAAATGCGTCGGAGGGTTGCGTACCATCTGGAAAAAGTGCGCATTAAACTCCTGCAACAGCTTAGAAGGCATGCGCGCCTCTTGAAATGCGTAAGAAACTTAAGCACGCCTAGAAACACAAAAGAGGCTTGCGCATGCCTAGAAATATTCGGAAGGTATTCATTTACCTAGATATGTGTAGGAGGAGTCGGTGCTCGGAAAAAATGAATGCGTACTCTTTGCATACAAAAAAAAATTATTACTTGAACTAATTTTTTTTTTTTTTTTTTTTTGTCATCCCTGATCATTCTTCGCGTACAATTGAATGACCACTCATGTAGCATGAATATCATTTCCACGATCCCCCCAGTCATTTCATGGGTTCTTTAACATATATTTCTTCTAGGGTCCCTAAACTATATGGGAATTAATTCACAGACTCAGCAAGAACAAAAAAGGTAGTTTGTTATGCCGTATTGGATTGTATTTAAATTTTACTGGCGCAAGGACAAATTAGGTCAAGCTGCGCCAAAACAAATTATCATAAAAAACTAAGACAAGACTTGTTCTTGTCATGTCAATAGGTGAAACTATGTATGAAACGTAAAACAAGGACATTATTATACAATAATAACCCGAAGTTACGAAATAGGTGGAACCGACGATAACAGCGTAAGTTGGGGTACAATTTTGCATACAGATAAGTATGAATATTAGTGTTGGGACCAAAATTTAGGAAAAGTATTTCTGTCTCTGCTTACCGTGGCTACTACTACTACTACATCACACATGCACCTCGATCACATTCCTCTGCGAAACTTCTAACGAATTGGTTCGTGTTGGAATGTACGCGTACTGAACCTGATGTGAAGTTTGTCTCTGTGTAATGCTTGTTATGTGTAGTGTTCGCTGCTATCTGCCATCAATTTTTCTAACTATGAATGAAGTCTACCTGGCTGCACGACTACATCTATGGTAGTTCACTATGACTTCATAAAATTTATTTTATATTCTGACTTCAATCTGCCTTGGTAAAAAAGAATGCAGTCTCTAAAATTGGGCAAATCAAAGTAACGTGTTAAACTGTTTGAATGTTTTGATAATGCTTTGACCCATCGGAAGATATGAGCTGCTTGCTGTTTGGGGGCAAGGAAGCAACTTTTATTCATGGGATGAAATTGATGAATTGCCATCGATGCGCATAACAATGAACGAAATTTTTTGTAAGACTAGTAACACTGTTGGATTTCTGGTGTGTGAAATTTTGACTTTTTCTGCGAAAATGCAGGTACGATACAAGTCCCGGTATTGCATTTCTAAATCATAACAAAGTTTTCAGCTTTATATACTGTAGCCTATCAAAAATCAGTGTAGTTTCACTACATATGACGTTCTAGTCGAATAAAGCAATTCTCTCTTCGATTATCACTTAGTAAATAATAGAGATTATCAGAGCAATAATCCCGTTATTAGACTTGAATTTCATAAATGAGCGATAATTCACAGAAAACCGCGTAACTGCGAAATCGCGCAACTCGAGGTAGCATACGTCGGGGATACGATATTAAATATTGATAGTGATGTATCGCTTGGAAACGCTGACAGAAAGAGCAATATGGCGAAACGCCTAAAAAAAATCAATTAGCCGTAATAGAATGGTATGCACCGGAGCTTTTTCGTTTCCTTTATGGTATCGTATTACTTGGTGTTTAGTACCATTTTGCGGTATCACGCCGCAATTACAGAAATTGTTTTCGGAGCTGTTGTGCAATCACGAAGTAATATAAAGAGTTAAAAAAGGGAGTTGAAACGTAGTAAGTTGATTTCTACATAGTTTGGCAAAAGATTTCTACTTTGCTGCAAACGAAAGGGAGAGAGAAGATCGAATAATTAACTTAAGTGCCTGTTTACCAGTCTCCATCTCCCAACGAGGACAGCAGCAGCAAAACCCCCTCAAGGGGGAAACAACAAGATGGAAAAGAAATTCTCCGTTTCCTCTCCCGATAGTGTTTCTAAAATTCGGTAACATCATTGATTGGCCGATCGAATAAAAATCCTTCAACAACTGCTTCTGTTTTCCAATGATGTTGGAAGTTATACAATGCCAATATTGAAACGCGTTTGAAAAATCTGTTTTTATTCATGCGGCATCGCGAAATTGGTTCATGTGTAATTAAAAAACGTAGTCTTAATATATTCAGCATTTGATGAATCGTCAAAAATGACATAAGTTCGTTAGATTTTTTAGAATTGCTTTATTTGTCTAGGTTTGTCTGTGACGCTTACAGATCAGGTCCAGTCTGTTTCAGTCATGAGCAGAGCAAGGATAATATGCACCAAACAGTGGAGAAATATGCACTTAAAAATGCCAAATTTTATGAAAGAGCTAGCGTCATCAATCGAAAAACATTTTAACTACTTTTTTTAAGTGTCACACAAACTCGATTTAGAACAAAAATTTTTGCTATCACGAACTTGACGATAGTTTACTTGATATTTTGTAAGTTTTTGAAAACTTTGAAGACATTTTTTCAAATTGAACATGTATTTACCTACATTTTAATTTGAACTTATTTTTTATTAGATTGTTTATAGTGATTCTGCTGTAGGTCGTAACTTCAGATATATTCGCTTATAGCGGGTTATTTATGAATGAAGTCACTACATTCGCTATAACGACAACGGAAGCCCTCGAAAAAAAGATGTATTCTTTTCTTTTTCCTTTAAGAATTATTCATAAAATGGCCCGGAAAAAAAGTGGCATTTCTTATCTCTTCACCCCATGATTATATACAAAGCATAACGCCGCTGTGGTGGTCGAGTGGTTATAGTGACGGACTCGCGATGCGAGGATCCGGGTTCGAACCCCACAGTGGTGGTTGGCTGAAGTTGGTTTTCTGTGGTTCCCAACTTCAAGGCGTAAATGCGAGCCGATCTCCCTGTTAAAAAGCCTCGCCACAGAGAGCAACAGTCCTACAACGATAAATCGTTCAATCATAACACTTCACTCATAGTTAGAAAAAAAAACTGGTGGCAGATGGCAGCACTACACATAACAAACATTACACAGAAACAAACTTTACGTCAGGTTGCACTACACGTACACGCACATTCCCGCATGTACCGCTTCGTTGGGGGGTTCCATGGGGGGGGTGCATTTGGGGTGTAGCAGTAGTATGTAGGGCCTCCAAAAAATGGCTCGGGGATCCATGATGTTCTTAAGTCAACCACCTCGTTGGGCAATTTGCCTGTTGTGGCGTTGTATTTGTATAACCTCCCAATGGATAGAAGATCACATGCTGTATCCTATCTTCCTGATATCTAAGCAGGAGAGGAGGGAAAGACACAACATTTTATCTGCACGTGCGTTGGTTGGGTAAATGGTGCATGATCTCTGGTTTTGGCATCGTTATTTCCCTGGAAAAATCCTTCTCCCCCCCTCCTTTCTTGGAACCTTCCAAAACGGGGAACAGGGCAAAAACAGGTCTTAATTACAAATTTCAGATGTTATTCAAATGTAAAAAAAGTAATGAAACAAAAAGTGAAATTGCCAAAAAATTCAGGCTTCCATCGTCTCAAACTTTGCTCCTTTTTTTATTTTTTTTGTTATACAATCAACATTGTGTATTCATAAGCAATCAACTCCAGATGCATATTTTACAGCAGTTCAAAAGAAAAAGGAAGATAAATATATCTAATTTACCCCCCCCCCATTTATATGTTGGTACAGTCCAAAATCTAAAATTCGTTTATAACGAAAGAAGTTCGTTGTAATAAAAATTTCCCCTTTGATTGTGAACTGTGGTTATAACGGACTTTCACTGTAATTTTAATTTATTTTAAGGGGCAATTCGAGTATTACGTTAGCAGGTTTTCAGCCATTTTTGAGAGTCTCCCCCCCACCGTCAGTAAAATTTAGTCAGCTCTGCCCTTCTACCTCCTAACGCATGTGTTGTGATCAGAGACGTAGGCGAGAGAAGGGGACAAGACACCCCCCCCCCTTCCGCCCAGGCGATCAAAAATTTAATTTTTGATGCAAAACATATTTGCAAAAAAATTAAAATTTCAGAAGAAAATATCTTTGTACGTGTGTTATTACAATCTATTTCTGTTAATTTCAATGCTATTTGAAGGCTAAGAACTAAAAATTACTCTAAATTTGTTTAAGTTGTAACTACCTACCCTCTAAGCTAGTGGTTGAGAGCCTTTGGAAGCCTGGAGCCCGGTAAATTCCTTTTGTGTAAGTGTGAAAGGCCCGGTCATACACACAACTAACGAGAAATTAATGGGAAAAATGAAACACTGCGAATCACTCACGATCCGGTGTGACTAATGTTAGGTCCCGGTGGTTGAGAACCACTGCTCTAAACCATATATGCTAGACCCATGGCCCGCGAGAAAAATGTGGCCTCGTAATCTGATGTGGCTCACCACCTCATACCTAATTTTGAATAAATGATCTAATCGGCACATTTACATATCGCTTAAGTGACTCATGGCACCACTCCAGTGCATTGAAGCTGTCCGTGACACATTTAGAGATCATCCTTTAAGTGACATGTGGCACGATTTTAGAGCGCTTAAGCGGACTGCAGTGCAGTTTTACATCACTCAAGTTAGCCAAGTCCCAGATTACTTAAGTAATCCGCAGCATATTTACGGATTACTTGAGTGACACGCGGCACAGTTCCAGAGCACTCAAGCGGATGGCGACACATTTCTAGAGCACTTGAAGGATCCGCAGAACATTTAGTGATCACTAAAGTGACTCTACAGAGCACTTATCAATAGATAGAATGTTAGTTTAGGTGGCCACAAACTTGGGAATGGATTTTCTCGTTTTTGGCCAATCGAATAAGATGCCATTAAGATAGATAAAACCGCTCACAAGTCCTGACTGATACAAAGCAACTTAATTCCATTACCTCAAAAGAGGCAGGGTTGTGTCGGAAAAATCAACAAAAATTAATAGCAGTGGCCCCCGTGCTCGCAAGTATCAAATCATTCCCTATGAAGACAACTATCAAGTCGATGTAAAACCAATGACCAGGGAGAAATATTGCACGTGTGCCCAGTGGCACATAAGGGCTGGAGACCGCAGCTTGGGATTTCAAAAGAAGTGAGGAGCAAACTTGTGTGGCAAGTAAGAAGATGAGGTTGGCATGTTGAGGTGGAAGATTCAAATGATCTAAATGATCATAATACATACAAAATATATACAACGCCTCCACTGTGACGGGAGTAAACAAACAGTCTCCGTTCACAGTGCTGGGCATTCACATTTGAAGATGCCATTAAGACTATTTCATATTTTTATAAATTGTGGTTGATGACGTAAGCATCATTCACCCCCCCCCGCCCGCCATCAGCAATCCTGACCCCCTCTACCGATGATGACTGATGACGTAATACTTGAATAACCCCTGATTTAATATGTAACTTGTATGCAATTTTTAAAATGAAGACGTGTGAGTAGGTTTTGCCGAAGTTTTTCCGGGGTAACCCAATGTTTATAGCATCAACTCAGGGGAGTTGTGAGAGGAAGATAGACCAGGGTATCGGCGGACTTGTAATTTTCGAGAGAGGTGTCTTTGGTCGTTTTGATGTGGATCAATACATGTGATCTACATGAAAAATCTCTTACCTTCGAAATATAGAGGAGGTAGAGAGCTGTGCCTTCTTTTTTTTTTTTGTAAAGAATATCTCTCCCTGTTAAGTCTCTGTCTATTCTCTTTGTCCATCTTCTTCTCCAGGCTGTTGCTGTCACTGGTTGCCGTGGAAACCGCATCCCGACGGTGGGCTCGAATGTGTGTAAGGACCGAGAGAGACCTATCCCTTGGTGTAAAACCTTGAGGAGCAAAATGACGAGCAGCAAAAAAAAAAAACAAAAAAAGGAGCGAGAACGCTCCTCCGTGCCAAAGTGTCGGATTGCGAAAAACCTGATCTCTGGTTTAGCAGGGATTTGCATATTATTTCTGCAAGAGTACATGTCATTTTGAGTGGCATTAGAAGCCGCTTATATTCCTTTTTCCCCTCTCCTCGCCTTTTTTTCTTTTTAATAATCTATTTTCCTCTCCTGAAAAGAAGTAAAAATGGAAATGACTCGACTTTTTTGATAACGTTATCATTTTTCATGTGGGTTCAGCAATTACCAAGTGAGAAATTTCTCTGTTGAGAATCTATTTTCCTAATGATAATATTATATCGATGGTAAATAATTCTGGTAATTGTATCCTGTTAAATAAATGTTGTTGGTAGGCATTATCCACTAAGTACGGGTAATTTTCTGAAAACTTATGCACAGGACTGTATCAGCAGATGTAGTTTTGGGCTATGTTTTCTGCTATCGATGCTCTTGAACTGTTAGTTTTTCCGTATTATCATAAGCACTGACTTTTCAAGAGTGCCGTATTTTCTTGCATATCAACCACAGACGAAAATTTTGCTACTTTGAGAGAAAAATATCATAGTATAGTCGTAGTTTACAGTGGACCAAGCTATCAATCCCAACGCGAACTCTTATGATTTCCTTCTTTTAGGATATACAGGGTGCATGTCAAACAAGGGATATGGCATTTTACTGGCGAACCGTTAATCCTAGAGATACACTTCCAATTAGAAAACTTTCCAAATAACGTGTAGTACTCAGATATGTCATTCATGTTTCAAAGGGTTGTATAGTTACCAAAATATAAAAATTAACTTTTCATATTTTGCCCCAAAATCCTGTTAGGAAGTTGTTGCCCTGTCTCTTTTGATGCCAACAAAAAAAATTTCAAAGAGACGTGAGATCTCTTAGACCTTGGCCTAATAACCCGGAAACCGTTTGCAAGTCATTGAACACCGGCCATGAAAGCCTCAGACAATGTTTAATTTTTTTAATTTAATAACTATGCAATCCCTTGAAACAAAGAGTTGTTGTTAATTGGGACATCTACCACCAAATTCAAAATATAAGGTAGAACGAATATGACCGTAGCTTGTGCGCAAAGTCGATTCTGAATTTTTATCTTAAAACTGGATGCAGAAATTAACGTCTAAAAACCCCTTTTCATATATTCAAAGCTACGCATTTAAGAATTAAAACAAGGATATGTTATATGCATACAGTATTACATACTGCATGCAGTATGTGTTACGGTAAATGTGTGATGGCTATTATACATTGGTAAGTTTGATAAATTTCCCTAAATGTATCGTTTTTACCTGTGATTATACGTATTACCCAAACATCGTTTGTAAACATGATAAATCGTATACAAGCGATAAATCGCATCATTGGTAAACCTGATAAATACTTCAAATTTGTCGTCTTTATCTGTGGTTATGCATAATACCCTAATGTAATTGGTTAATTTCATAAATACGAAAAAAATTCCGTATGAGTCTAGTATGTGTGTGACGAATTTAGTCGGGCCCCGATATAATGATTTTACGATCGTACTCCGTTATATTGATACAATACGTGTATGAATTGTCATGTACAGTATATCATATAGTACGATTTACGATGTTTACCAACGACGCGACGCTTGGGTATTATACATAATGACCGGTAAAAGTGATAATTTGTTTATACTTATTAAATTTACCAACGACGCTTGGGTACTATACATAAGCATCGGCAGAAGTGATTAATTAAGGGAAATTTATCAAATTCACCAACGAGGCTTGGTAAGGCATAGTAAGTGTGCATACTAACCGGTTGTTATGTATAATAACCGCATTCATCACATTTACCATAACATATATGTCGAGTAAACATCTGGTCCAAAAAATTGTCCAAATTGAAGAGAAAAATTTAAATTGGTGTACTTCCGAACCGCTTTTTTGCGATACCAACTGAGAGTTCATTAATTTGTGCAACTTTCAAAGGATAAAATAGAAACTATTAGGTAAATCTTTTCCTTTAATGTTATTGGTTGAGACAAGATAAAACCCACACAACAATCCAGACTAAATATGATTAAGCAGCTTTTGCGATCAACTAATAACGTAGAAATATTCTCAAAGGAACGAATTAGATTTTTCCCTCGACAACTTTGTTTGTGAAGGGAAAATTCTAATTTTCTCCTTAAAGAAGATAAAGTTATTACTGATAACCGCGAATATTGGATCAGAATCCTTGATTTATGGTTCGTAATTAAATTCATAAATTTCTCGCGTAATTTTTATACTTATTGCAAAACGGAATCCCTAATTATAAGTCCCATAATAATAATTACGTATGGTGACGGAAAATAAAAATACGTAAACATATCAACAAAGAATTTAAAACATAAAAAACATTAAATAAATTGTTTCAAAAAAAAAGTAAACATTTTTCTATTACTGAAGAGCAATTTTTAAAAATACAGGGTGATTCAGAAAAGATGGGGGAAAACTTTAAGAGAGGTGTTAGTGCAGACCAATACAAACAATTATCATCAAAGAATAGGTAGATACATAGATAGATAGAACCGCTCACACCCCCGGACTGATGGCAAAGTGCCTTACTTCAATTACCTCAAAAGAGGCAGAGTTTTGTCGGTAAAGTTAGCAGAGATTTATAGTGGTGGCTCCCCTTGCCCCGTGCTCGCAAGTATCGAATCGCTCGCGTCGTTCTCCCCATGAAGACAGCCATCAACTCGATGTAACGCACAAGCCATTTGACTGAAATGTATAGCCGAACCCAATGATTAGGGAGAAAAATTGCACGTGCGTATTCATCAAAGAATACATGATCTAACATGAAACGCATACGCGCTAGCGCGTTTCGTAACGGCCGCTCCGCAAACGTTAAAACGGCATTCCTGTCGAAATTTATCGGGAGAAGAAGAACACCACGCATGAAAATGTAACCTGGGGAAGGAGAAGTAGAAACCGTATGCAAATCTGCGACACAGTGAATGAAAGGTGCGGGCTCAGTATTACTAAAGTGCGCCATTATCCCGTACGTTGCACCGGTTTGAATGGTTAGACGCCGGAATAACTTCACACGTCCGCGCCTTTTATTCACTGCGACGCAGATTTGCATGCGGTTTCTTCTTCTTCCCCAGGTTACATTTGCATGCATGTGGTGTTCTTTTTCCTCCCGATAAATTTCGACAGGAATGCCGTTTTAACGTTTGCAGAGTGGCCGTTTCGAAGTTGCGTTGGCGTTTCGTGTTAGACCATGCATTCTTTGATGACAATTGTTTGCATTGGTGTGTACGATCACCTGTTAAAGTTTTTCCCATCTTTTCTGGAATCACTCTGTATATATATATATATATATATATATATATATATATATATATATATATATATATATATATATATATATATATATATATATATATATATATATATATATATATATATATATATATAATTATTTTTTCCTCTATGTTGTCTGAAATCTAAAAACTCACATTTATATTGAAAATTAAAAACATCGATTATTTTTCAAATAAATAAAAAAATTCAAATTATCCAATTCTATAAATAACTTTTACTTTAATTCCATGAAGGAAAGTGAGTTTTATAATCTTTTTATTAAATTTGCAGTAAAAAACTGACTTGGAAGATTAACAGTGACGTCATCTTGACTTTTCATAAGCAACTGAGATAATCATATTGATTATCTCGGAAGTGATGATAATAATAAAGACTAAAGTTTTGTGTTAAAAAATTTCTTTCCGTTAGTTGGGAATAAGAATTTCTCACTCGAAAGTCACGTAAAACGAAATCGATTGGAACGGAAAATTACATTCCAGACAAACACCGATCCGAGTTGTAAATGTCTCGTTCGAAAAGGCGAAATTCTTTTATAGGCGAGATCATTTCTTATTCGAAAAATACTTTTAACGGCAATTACTCGTATTGGTCGTTTGCTGACTGAGTTGAATAAAAATTCTAATTTTCCTCAATAGATGGCTGTATTATGGGCATCTTTTTCTCAGCCACCTCGTTGGGCATTTTGCCTGTTGTGGTGTTGTATTTGTATTATTTTTTCTCGTGTTTAGAAAGTCTCACTTAATTATAATCGGAAGAGATGGATAGACATTATATGTACAAAGTGATTATAATTAAAGTTCCCGTACTCTTGAAGGTCAAAAACTGCTTATCCGAATGCAGCCAAATTTTTAGAACATCTAAATGAGACCATGAGGCAGAAATTTATGAAATTAAAAAAAATATATATAAATTATCGACCACCAGGTAAAAAAGTGGCGCTTTTTTTATTTTACATTTTCCAATGGTCCATAAAGCGCCTATACCAAGTTTCAATGAAATACGTCGTCCAGAACGGGTGCTGCGCATAGGTCTGGGTAGTTTCAATATACTGACACTGCTTGGACCAATGTAGCCCCCGTTGTATCACGATCGTTGAATTTGTTGAATAGGAGTTTGTTACATCAAGTTTTGATTTCAGAATTCGTCAAATAAGAGTAAATTACAGAAGTTATTTCGGGAATGTTCGGCAAAATTCGTTAAATCAGAGTTCAGACGCTAGTTCATAAGTACGGTCGTATAAATATTAAATCTTATCACGGCAATGGGATCGATTTATCATATTTTACCACTACGTAAACAGTAAAAGTTATACTTTTTAAATATTCATCAAGTTTACCAACGACGCTTGAGTAGTATGCATAATCGTCGATAAAAGTGACAAATTCAGTGAAACTCATCAAGCTTACTAAAATGGTCATTTATTATGCATAATCAACTTGATTTATCACATCTATAGCAACGTACATGCTAAGTTCTCGAGCTGATGATATCCATTCACACAAGAAATTCACACATGAACATTTTCCATCAGAGCAATATTTAATTTTTGAATAATTTTAAATCTAAGTTTTCGAATGTTCGGTGCTTTTCACAACTTATAGCTTCGATGAACAGCATTGTCTCTTCTCCAATAAACCTGCTCCGACATCTTTGTAATCTCTGCAACCTAAGAACCAAATATAATATTTCAATTAAAAAAATCATAATTTCATATTTTTACAGAACGGTTTGGATAAAGGAAAAAAAGAAAAAATTAACATTAACTTATATACAGGGTGTCCTGTAAGTGCTCATGCGAATTTTATCTCATCACCCGTCCGTCGCGTCGTAGAGGTATGATTCCAGTTTAAAATACGCTCAAACAGCGTCAAAAATTTCCCTGTACTAATTTTGAGAGTGGAAAATAGTGTGTCATAAAATGAAAAATCTAAATTTTATTAGGTCGCCCTGTCCTCTAAGTTCCAGTTAGAAAGTTGTTGCCTTGTATCTCCTGAGACCAACAGAAAATATCCTAGTTTATAAAGGCAATATTTGCTGAGATATTCGAATTCCAAAATCTGTGGAAAGTTGGAAAAGGATAGCATAAATGAGGGAAAAACCGCGTCGTCCGTTAGTTTCTGCTGTTGTTTCATAAATGTTTCTACGATTTTTGAATTCAAATATATTAGTAAATATTGCACTTAGAAACATGGAATTTTTTTTCTGTTTGCCTAAGAAGATACAGAGCAACAACTTTCCAACTTATTAGAATAGCCACACTTTACTATAGCTATTTTTTTTCTTTTGTACAGACTATACGGCAATGATTCTCAAAGTGTGCATCTTGTCTCCTAGGGGTGTCAAATGAAGCCGAGGACGTTAATGTATTTGTACTCAGTCGTTAAAAAGTTATATATATCCTAATTATTATAAATATATATCAGCGTCGGGGCATTGCAAATTTTTGCTATTAGGTGTACAGGGCAATCCGGAAATTCGTAAATAGTTTTAAAATTCATGAAAATTGTAGGAATTGATATATCTCTCAATGTGTTTCCGAAAAAAGGTATTCTCAATAAATAAGGGGTGGTGTTTTTTTTTTTGTTTTTTTTTTTTTAATACAAAAAAATTAATTAGATATTTCGTCAATAGAAGGTGTTGCATGAAAGTCCGGCATTACTGATTGGACCTCAACCTTTCTTCAAACTGTTCTATGTCCGAAACGTTCGTAAAGCTTCAGTCGGTGATTCGTGGATGAGGTAAAACAATTTCATCAATAATGCTTTATCAACCAATGTAAACATGAAAACCTTATGTAAACGCCAGTAAGAGGAAAATTCTGAAATGAGCTGTTAATCGTACACACCGTATTGTATAGGACTCCGATTCACATATTTTCGGTGATTGTCTTTGTGGAGCGCCATTTATCGATGCACACATGAACTAACATTTTTTCAAAAAAAAAATTTC
This sequence comes from Pholcus phalangioides, assembly GCF_987345545.1. Lineage (NCBI taxonomy): Eukaryota > Metazoa > Arthropoda > Arachnida > Araneae > Pholcidae > Pholcus > Pholcus phalangioides. The sequence goes on from NW_028301594.1 coordinate 28,864,718, forward strand.
CTTTTCGTGAAAATAACTTACTCGCAAACTGCATTCAAATATACCAATTCCTTCAATTTTTATGAATTTTGAAACCATTTACGAATTTAATGGTGCAGCTTCCTCGTATGTGAAAGGGCAAATCACCGAGGGTGTGTGTATAATCGCCTTCCACCTTCGTCTATGGAGGTATATTTAAAGTAAAATTTACACATTCTTTCAAATATTGTTATAACTCTATATATATATTTGTAGGTATAATATCAAGTTTCAGTATCAAACTGCAAATCAGATCAGATATTCAAGATATCATGCAAATTAAAAAATATATATATAAAATATTGAGTATAATTTTGAGAATTAATCAAACTGAAAGGAATAGAAAAGTGTTAATTACCGGCCAACGTCATGGCATGATTCAATTGATTTTTGAGAATTTCGAGAACTTTTCGGACACCGTTTTCACCCTGGAAATAAATTTAGTCGTGAACGAGCAACTAAATCTAAATATAAAGAGAGAATAAATGTTTATTATTTTAATGCAATTAATGACAGAGATTTCGTACAACTCGCTTACAAAGTATAAATATTCAGCATAATTTTGAGAATGTTGTTTTCAAAACATTTTTCTTTAAGTCGAACCAATCAGCGTCAAAAGTGAGAGGAAAAAAATTCTAAACAATTTACATATTTGGTCGATAACGCAATCAAATATTATCTAAAAATCGATAATTTTATTTTTTAAATCACCGTTTCGAACGCTTGGAGGACATCACGAGAAGCTTATAAATATTCCTCCAGCTAATTACGATTTGATGTACTGAATATTCAACCGCTCATTACATTTTGACTGGTATTAAATGGGATTTGCTAATAATTGTTTTGAAGTGGCCTTTGCAATGTTTTATCGCTGTTGCGGAAGCGTATTTAAAATAATTACTATCTTTTAAATTATGGGTAATAACACTTCGGGGACTGAGCTCTGGGTGTTATGTAAAATTTTAATAAAATGAAACTACATATTGTTTGATTTAAATTTACTTTCAACTACGATTACGGTAAAGGTAATGGCTGTTGTTAAGAATGAATCTTTGTAAGTACTATAAAACTAAACCAACACTTTATTTTTCTGAAGACTTTTATATTTTTAAAAATCCAACGTAATGTGAATAATATATAAAATTTTCCGCACAATTTTACTGTATGGTCCAAATTACAGTCAAACTTCGTTACAGCGAAATTTTGGTTATAACGTGAACAACCCTGTGGTGTTTGGTCAGAACATGGGAGGTCAGAAGAGGGGAGTAATCATCGTTTTCATGATTATTCGGGCTAAGCCAACACAGAAATCCCAAGTTCTACCCCGGAACACAAAAAAAAATTTTTTGTTACAGAGTGTAATTTGCATAATTTATAAATTATATTTTGTAATGAATCTTATTAATTTTGATCAGAGATTATAGAAATGCATAAAATATTCATCTCACATATTTGTCATATTCAACTTTTTTTTCTTTTTTTTTTGGTGTAATAAATTTCAATTCACTGCAAAGTTGTTGTAATACTTTATTTACCACCAAGGATTATTGGCAGACAGTCTAAAAACACTTTGGCGAGAATTGACAATTTCCCACATTTTTCTTGCTATAACATGGTCACCATAATGAAATAACATCCTCATGTAAAGCATTTCATTGCATATGATTATATTTTCATTCTTAAAAGGTACCGTAATCAAAACGTCAACCTCAGTGGCAACTCGGTTATAACGGCAAAATTTCGCGAAACCTTCGATATCGTTTTAACCGACTTTGAACGGTACCTTTTTTTGCGTCATTTGTATTGTGAAAATGACGTTGGAACTCAGTGTTATAATTTCGTTTCACGTGTTCCATATTGAGTGACTCCATTTAAGCCATAAAAAAATACAATTCTTGAAATAATAAAAACAAAAAAATTCACTTACATCATATGCTAAGCCCCATGCCAAGGGTCTTCCTACGAAAACTGCTCTTGCACCAAGAGCCAGGGCCTTGAGCACGTCGCTTCCCCATCTTATTCCACCGTCCATATAAATCTCGCAGTTCGTTCCTCTGAGGGCTTCGGCAATGCTCTGCAATGCGTCTATCTGCGAGAAGAAAGGTAGACATACAGTGACACAAAAATACCAATGTTTTCATAAATTATCTAGAATTATAATACATTGATACATGACACAAAAATATGATGTGCTGTTGACGATAATCGATGGAATTTCACTTTTGAATGTTTAATGATATCCTGAGACGATATTGACGAAACACTCACCACCTTCAATGAGATGCGGTGAAATTTCACATTTGGTTATTGCATCGGATTGACTCAATTAAAAGAAAAAGTTTATTAACACACGAAACATCATCATATTGAATGGATATGTGTTGAAAATTCGGCTCAGAAGCAGATCTAAATTAATACTAGTGATCATAAGAAATTTATAATTGAAGTTTCTCCCGAAAGCTCACCTCAAAGATTCAATATTGTGGAATTGTGTGTATGAACAAAAATTATTTTTTCCCACATATAAGTCCTAATGCGGCCATCATCAAGCATTCATCATAGAGGTATGTGGTTCCAGTTTGAAAAATCTTCAAAATGTGTTCGAAAATCACCCTGTAACAGTTTTGAGAGTCAAAATACAGTGTGTCACAAAATAAAAAAAATTAAATTTTCATATGGACACCTTGTCTTAAAATATCCAATTACGAAGTTGTAGCCATGTCTTTCGTAAGCCCGACAAATAAAATTCCAAAATCTAAGTGCGCTATTAACTAAGATGTTCGAAATCAAAAATCGGAGAAAAGTCGTAGAAGGACAGCACAAACTACGCTTCTTTTCCCCATTAATGCTGTTCTTTCACACATTTTCTCTCTCTCTCTCTTTCTCTCTTCGATGCTTAAATTCAAATATCTTAGTGAATATCGCACTTAGAACCTTGAACGACAGGATGTTCATATAAAATATAGATTTTTTTTTGTTTTGTGACACACTGTATTTTCACTCTTAAAAGTGGTACAGGGTGATTTCTGAACACATTTTGACCACTTTTCAAATTGAAACCATGCCGCTACGATGAACGGTTGATGAGATAAAGGTTGCATCGGGACTTACCAGACACCCTGTAAATTATTTTACGATGGAAATTACTTACCGTTGCTCGAGTTCCATCAAGTTGCCTTCCACCATGGTTCGAGACCCAAACTGCGGCAGCTCCGTGTTCTACAGCTTTCAGAGCATCAGCAACTACAAATCAAAGTTTTGACACATTTCCGATTACATATTATAATTCAGATTAGGTACTTATCATACCAAGTTTTTTAACAGCTGGCTGGATGCAAAAATATATTTTGGAAAGAGAGACAATTCACACACACAACAGCCCTTGCGGGATTCGAACCCACGTCCTTTCACTTTCTGGGTGAATGCCTTAGATCAGTTGTTCTCAACTTTTGGAAGCCCGCGGCCCGGTAAATTTATTTTGTGTAAGTGAAAGGAGCCTGGCAATATACACAACTAACGAGAAATTAATGGGGAAAAAATGAAGCTTCGAATCACTCACGGCCCGGTGTGACTAATTTTAGGGCCCGGCGGTTGAGAAACACTGCCCTAGGCCACTAGAATACAAAGGTAACGAATATCTCAGTCTTTCCTTGGAGCTCGTGTGCACTGAACGGGACCGTCACCTAGAAAGTGAAAGGAAGTGGGTTCGTTTCCCCGCAAAGGCAGTTGAATTTTCTCACTTTCCTAATTATATATTCGCATCAACCAGCTGTTAAAAACCTTCATATGGATAGCGGAGAGTGACATCAAAGTATGAAAAAAACATTTTGCGAAAGACACTTTTATAAAATTCAAAGTTATGCCCATCAAAACTATACCGTATTTTCATGCATATAATCCGCCGATTATATATTAAAAAACATCAGAATTTTTTTTGGAGTGGTTTCTCATATATGTCCGAAACAAATGAACACTTTCCAAAAAACCCTTCCCGTATACAGACCGAAAAATATTGAGCTATAAGTTAATGGTACAAATGATCAATTTCCAAACACAGGAACTAAAAAGACAAATTTTGATATAAATTTATAGTTCAAAAAAAATTATATTGTAAATTTATACCGTAAAACAAAAATTCATATACGGGGTGGGCATAGAAACGTCAAAACTTCATAAAAACCGGCAAAAATACCGAAATAAAAAACGTTTTGCAGGGTTAGTATCACTAGGTCACGGGAATTTTTCAGGCAGCAAAAAAAAGTAACTCAAAGAACAGCCGATAGGTGACGCTGACGTACACAAGTCAAAGAAAAGATACGCAAATAACAAACACAATGCCTCCAAATCGTTTATTACAGCAGTATGTGTTGTACATGGCCACAGGGGATAACCCATTGCAGGCGAGTCACAAATCCAGCAACGGCAACAGGTTCGGATGTATACATGACACCCTCGGCGGATCGCATCTTTCAGTTCCGACAGATTGGATGGACCGGATCGATACACGCGGGATTTCAAATATCCCCATAACAAGAAGGAGTCAAATCTGGCCAAAGGAGGCCATGGGAACCTGCAACGCCTGCTAATGATTTTGTTTTCCCCGAATGTCTGTATCAGGAATGCCTTGACCGGAGTAGCAGTGTGAGTAGCTGCTCTGTCTTGCATAAACGAAAGCATAAAGTAGAGAGAAAGCGCATCTCTCTTTCACGCAAACAAGTCGTTGCTGGATTTGTGACTCGCCTGGGAACACATAAAACTGTAATAAACGATTTGAAAGCATTCTGTTCTTATTTGTGTATCTTTTCTTTGATTTGTGTACGTAAGCGCCACCTATCGGCTATTTTTTAGTTAGGTTTCTTTTTTTCCTTGTCGAAAAAATTCCCTTGACCTAGCGATGCTAACCCCGCAAATCGTTTTTTATTTCGGTTATTTTTCCGGTTTTTATTCATTTTTAAAGTTTCTACGGACTCTTCGCCCAACCTGTATATACAGTCGGACCTGCGTATATCGAAGTCGAAAAAAACAGAGAAAACTATTCGTTATGTCCGTACAGGTTTTGAAAATGGTGCGTTCAAGCGAAATGAAGCATGGTTCACATACACGATAATCATTTTTCGATATTGTAAGCATTCTTCGAATGTAGCCAAAGATAGGCAAATGTGAACAAAAGGTGTTTTGAAGGTTGGATTCTCTGGAACAAAAAAAATAGCCTTAATGTTTCCTTCCTACAAATGTTTCTGTATAGGAGGCTCTAGACCTTCTCTAAGGATTTAACAGAAAAAAGTATAAATAAAAGTGAAGTGAAGAGGATTTTACCATTTTTACAATACTCAGAAAAACACTAAAATATATTTTCTTGCAAGGGAAACAGGCTCACTGTGTGAAAGGTAAATTTAGAGATAAGAAGATTTAGATGTTAAACAATTCGTATTTGAAAAGCAGCTCAAAATTCATTATAAGGGTACTTTGCTGAAATTGGTGTTCGTTATAAGGAATGAAAAGGACACAGAGATGCAATACGAAATTCACGGGACACGGAAAAACTTCGTTGTACATGAAAATTTTTAATACCCGTGTTCTTTATAAGCGGGCCCGACTGTAGTAGAACCTAAAACAAATATCAATGTAGTAGAACCTTTTAACTTTAGAGTCGAAGCTTTTTACCTCTTGATCGCGGAGATAAAAAGAATTACTTTTTTTTTTCAAATGGTTGCAGCAAAGTTTCGTGGTGACGAGGAGAGAGGAAAGAAAACAGAAAGATTTTCGTTTGAATTTATTCCATTGGCATTTGGACGCAATATTACGTCCTTGATCGTAAAGTGGGTAAAATGGTCTTATAACGCTGATAGTGTGTGCGTGTGTTTCTTTTTTTAAATAAATTACCTGTCAAGATTCCTTTCAAAACGATCGGCAGTTTAGTGACTTTGCGAATCCACGTGACATCATCCCACGTGAGATCCTTTTTAAATTGAGCTGTCAAAAGAGCGGGGTCCACGCCGTCTTCTGTGATGAATTTCTTTGCGTTCTCGTAAAGCTCTGGAATGTTTGGAACGCTGCAGTCGAAAGTGAAACTTCTCACTAACTTGAAATCGTTGGTGCAGTAATCGTATTAATAATTTAAACAAATGTAATGGCAATGTCAAGAAGGATAGAGATTTTCTTTTGTGGTACCTTAAATGAGGAGGGAGATAGAACTTATTTCTCTGACTCTTTAGGTGAAGACCAACTGTAGGCGTGTCCACGGTCATGACGAGAGCCTTGAAGCCGCTATTCTCTGCTCTGGCGATCATACGCTCTGTAACCTTCCGGTCATTGGCGATGTACAACTGCATCCAGTGTATTCCATTTGGAGCAGCTGCCTGTATGTCCTCGACAGACGTTGTTGACACTGTACTCATAGTGTATATGGTGTTCATCTTCTCGGCGGCTGTAAAATAAATATCGTATATTTACAGTCATATCGCAATAAGGGGTCATGGAGTCATTTAAGTATGACGTCAGCATCGAAGGGTTTTTTTTTTAATTTTCTTACTTTGGATGACGATTGGGGGGGGGGGGGGTGAATGATGCTTACGTCATCAACCACCCTTTATAAAAATGTGAAATATTCTTAGTGGCACCTTTACTGAGTGTGAAAAAAACGAGGAAAAACCTTTCACTATTTTGTAGGCACCTGGACTAATATGCCTTCTATTGATAAGTCCTCTATAGAGCCACTTTAGTGAACTCTAAATGTTCCGCGGAACATTTAACTGATCTGGAAATGTGTCCGGGAAGATTCATTTGTCTGCTTGCAAGATGAGAATGACTTCCTCTTTCGATAGAATATGATTAACAATAATTAATTAATCAATCACATTATAACAGAGAGGTGTACAGAAAACGCAAAAAAAAGAATAAATTGCAAATCTCGACTGGTCTTAACAAACGTTCTCATTTTTTCTGCGAAGTACACACAAGGAATCGGTGGTGAACAGAATTTCCTGAGACTAATAAGAGAACAAAAAGAAGGAAAATAACTGATTCATGAAAGAGCAAATACATCAAAAATTTAAATAAATTCGAAAAATTTTATTGCGAAAATTCTCAAGATGTGTACCAATGCATTATTTTTTCTGATGCATTCATATCTAGCATAGGGAAAAATCGTTAGGAGAAATTACGTAGGGGAAAAAACTACAAAACGTCTTCAATAACACAAAACTAGTTTTGGCTATTTGAGCGATATCTATGTATACAAAACTGATTTTCTGGGGGGTGAGTATGTCTGTTCTCTATACAAATCTACAATTTTAGATGATCGTCGTCAAGTTTGTATATACTCATGTACGAAACAGGAACTGACTTGAACGACAGGCTACTTTAAAAGTTCGTCATATCACGGAAAAGTCCGGAATTTGGCGAAAAACCGTCAGGCAACACGTAGGCCTTAACAATGACTTTCGGAATGTTTACTTTGGTTACCGTGTTTTGTCTTTTTTTCAATGCTCCCAGTATATTGAGAAAATTTGGGCAGCGCCGGGTTTGTAGCTAGTTATATAATCATAATATTATTATGATACGCATTAATGTATAATGGTGACCATAAGATTTCACACCCAGACCTCTACCCCAGAAACATTTTTCCATCCATTACCAACTTTTTATTATAAATTTCTGTGTTTAAATTATGTTTTATGCTTGTTTTAACTTCCTGTTTTTACTTCTTTTTTGGATTCCTAATTAATTTTTTGCATGCAGCATTTTAATGTTATTATAGGTTTTTAATGCCATCACAACGGTATTCTAACGTCTTACTGCAATTCAAATATTATATGCATTGCATGTGTGATGATAGGGCATCATTGGCACATCCATGCTATGTTTTTTTTTTCAATTTTATCAGTAGCCATAATACAAACATATCATTTTTTATCCATTTCACACATCCTTGAAATCTCTTCAATTACATAATCTGCACCCGGCTGTTAAAAAACATATTTCTTGTTCCAAACAGTTTTCAAGAATATGCAACGTATTTCAAGGCGAGTAAAGAGTTCTGAGACCGCGTTTTTCGCAAAACGCACCACTGTGCGTCGTGATAATTGCCATGCAGAGTTGTATTTATGGCTTTGCTGCCTGCGGGCTACGCTAATGTTGTGCCGCCCCAATCCTATTCTGGTCTATTCCTCTTGACCATCAATTTATCAAATATAACCTATTTAAAAAGACTATATATTTCTTGCTGCCCTGGGGCATAACCCCCCCCCCCTAAATTTGCCTCTGTGTCTCCTTTTTCCCGTTTGATAAACGCAAGTTCGTACTTGGTGCGGGGATGAATCATTCATATCACAAATGATGGTGGTCCATATACATTGACGGGTTCGAGACTATGACGACCTATTCCCTAGTGAGTAGCTCTCAACCACTACTCCGCGAAGCCCTTGGGAGCTCCGTGTGCACTTCCCAGGAGCTTGTTCTGTTCTCCTTACGTAGTCTTGCAGGACGATAATGAAAACTTATGGGGAGAACATGCCTTCTCCCCCCACCCACATTTTGGAGCAGGGTCCCTAGGTTGAAATTTCTGGCCCCCTAGGCAGACTTGACTTGACTCACTGGCCCCTCTTATAGTAAATTTGTTCATTAGAAAATGATTTTGTTTTAAAGTATAGTAGCGTCATCTGTTGTAAATACAGGTAATTGAGAGTCGTTTTCAAGTGGGTATTAGTATGAGTCCTTATTTTCAAAATTTTGAATGTAATAACCCGACTCTGAATAACTTTCAGAAAATAATAAAATAAATTAACTATGATATATTACTCGTTAATTAAAATTTAAATTAATGTTTTACTTTATATTTAAAATTTCTATTATGATTTTAAATTTGTATCATTGAATTCGTATCATTGAATTCGTATCTTTTAGTTCATTAGGGAAGCGTTGCTGCTTCCTGAGTAAATGCCTCAGTCAGTTGATCTCTATACTGGGGATAGCCAACCTTTCTGGAAGCTGTGCCGCAATCGAGATTATTTCCGATCTGCGTTCCACACATATATATATTAACATAACAAGCGTTCCTCCTGTTCCTGGAAAATATTGTTCGGTTGTCCCTATTTTCGTAAAAGTGTTCATTGCATCACGCTTCTGAGTTCTAAATTGTCTTTATTTTTGCCAGAAAATTCGAGTATCTCAATGCAGATTTTGTAATTCATAATCGATAGAAAAATTCATCTTACCTACACTTATGTTGGGCATAGACACAAACACAAAGGTCACAATAGGCGATTGCCTAACAAGGAGGTGGTTTTCTTCTTCCAACTCGAGCACAACTCCGGTCTATCGCCATGGGCAATGTACTACCTAGTGAGTTATGCCGGTAGGGTAAGTACCTAACAGTCTGAGTGCGTATATAGTGTTGTGTCTGATTTTTCAGTGCTACCATCTATATTTCAGAAGTGAGTGAACTGTAATAATTGAATATTTGTAGGCCTGTTGCTCTCCGTGGCGAGACTTTTTAACGGGGAGATCGGCTCGCATTCGCGCCTTGAAGTTGGGAACCACAGAAAACAAACTTCAGCCGACCACCACTGTGGCGCCGGTGGGGTTCGAACCCGGGACCTCGCGATGCGAGTCCACCACAGTGGCAATTCGACCTATTATGTACACATGTTTATTTCAACCAAAAATTCATTAAGTATTGTAAACTTACATCATCGAGGAGGGGGCGGAAAAAAGATGCCCGTAAAAAAATAGGGGGTGTCCAAATATAATATAACCAAAGTACCAGAACTTGAGAACTCAGAGTGCTTGCTCCCCCCCCCCCCAAACTTTGTAAGAGGGTTTAACTCTCCGTCCTCCGAAGGATTCATGGATATACAATGTAATTGTATTATGCAATGCATGTCCCTCATGTGGACACGATCCTGAATAATCTCGTACACGTGAGCGTCTAGCAACTATGCCCCAAAGATGAAAAACCGAACAGAAACGGATTAAATAGAAAAAGTCATCTCTCTCACATAGTTATTATTTTGAGAGTGCCTACAATTGTTAAATGTAGCTTTGGTAGCCTACAAGACCATCATTCATGAGAAAAGAATTGTTTTAAATTTGGGGGAAATTTCTTTGCCTGAAAAAAATGGAATAGTTTTTTCTTTTTTTTTTAAATCATTCGTGTGCCACTCCTGTGCCATGGCTTGTCACTTTTGGCATGCGTGCCGCAGGTTGGCCACCCCTGCTCTATACAAATCAAGGGGGGTTTGACGAGTTATCATTACTCGTTGGAACCCCAGTATCACTGCACTAATCATGTGCAGATTAATGTTTTCAAGTAAAAAGCTTGTTTTCGAAAGGGAACATTTCCACTTTCCCTAAATTTTTTACATCCTTCATTGAAGCCTTTTATACGTGTAACAGTTTCGATGATTTCAAAAAATTCCAAAGAAATATTGTCATTTTATTGATCAAACACGTAATCTGATTAAAACGATAACGTAAAATAACGATCGCGCAGTAAACACGTATACACTGTATGCACCGCACCTTCCCTCAAAAAATTCGGCTTGATATTGAAAGTAAACATATTTCCCCATTTTGGCAAAAAAGTACTGATTTGGCTAAAAAAATTTCAAACAGAATTTTTTTTCATTTGGCTAACACTTTACGAATCTGTTAATAAATTCGCCAACATGGGGGGGAGCGAAGCTTATGCGTAATGTTATACGTAATAACGAGGTTATAATATCACACTACATAAAGAGAAAACGTCAATCGTGAAGGAAAAAGGCAGAACTTATCTTCTATAATGGGATTGAATACTTCAGTTAATTTTCAAGAAGTGACAATTCGCTGCTGGCGGAGAAATGTACTTACGTTTTTCACAAAACTGACTGTTAGAAAAATGGCACGTCCCAAAATTTTAAAACCTTATAACTCACTTAATATTTGTCCAATCCAAGAACGGAAAACACTTTTCTATATTAGTTCTTCACAAGGAATCGCGTGTGTAATTATTGGGAGGTCGATAATTACCAACCTGTATAATAAACAAATATATACATGCATAATTCAAACACTTTGTAGCCTCAAGGGATTGAAAAGTCCTTCCAGCAGGCCTAAAGGAATTAGTTATTAAATAAGGTTTTATGTATTATAGTTATTTTTGTATTTAAATATTATAGTTTTTAATTAACATTCAAGGGAGTTATCTACATTAAAACCTTAAAAATTTCCCGTTTTGAAAGAAAATTACTGGAAATGTTACCTTTTGATTAGAATTGGAGGCAATCAAGTCTGGAAAATTGTAATTTCCTACGTCACCTGTTACAAAGTTTTAATTAGTCCAGGAATATACCCTGCGTCATTAACATAGGAAACACGATCACTCTACAGTGAAACCTCTCATACCGGACACTCTCATTAGCGTACGCCTCCCATAACGGACACTCTCGTTAGCTGACACCTCGATTAACGGTCGAATTTTAATTACGTCCACTGGACTCGATGTATTTTACTATCCATTAACGGACACTTCTCGTTAGCGGACAAAATTTTGGATCACATAGGTTACCATTATATAGAGAGGTTGTACCAAAAAATACCGAAGTGGATGAACGAGGTGGATGTGTTCCCTTTTGGTAGAAACAACCAACTTTACATTGTAATTTTTACCAAAAATATGCCCATTGGAATAAACCCTGTTGCATAATCCGATAGAGCTCATCCACAAAAATACAAAAACCGTTGAAAAATGAATTTCGAAAAAAAAAAGGATATGTTCCCCTTTTTTTTATGGAAAATAAGCTTCTGAAGTAATGCCATTTATATAACACCCCCCGCACAAACAACCTGAGCTTTTGAAAAACATGACGTAAATTGTTTGTCTGCTAACCTTTGGCGGCGGCGATTTCACCGTCAGGGTGGACAATTCTCTGGTAAGCAGTTGGCGCTAACGCGACAGGCATGGCGATCTTCCTACCAAGTACGGTAGTTGATAAATCTCTGTGGATCACGTTTTCCAACATTCTCGGAATAAAGATGTATCTAAAAAAAATAGAATTTCAAAACAAATTAGCGTAAAGGTCAGAACTTCAAGATATATAAAGTTCGAAATTTTTTGTTTTCATTTTTACGAGTAGTAACTAGGGGCTGGTCCGATTAATTGGGTCGGTTAATCGATCATTGTTTAACACGGTTAAAAATTTTAGTTTAATTAATCAATTCGATTGAAATTTTTATTGAAAGTTTGTGAATTATTTTGATCTTTTTTTTGAAAAAACCGATTAGATATGTTTTATAAATCATGTTCTATACAGAAAATTTTGGATAAGTGACCATATTTAAAAATATTTGAACCAATATTTTGATCAAATTAGATTCAATGAAAACTGATGATTTCAATTTCAAATTGAGTTTGACGAAAAAGTTTTAGAATACAATACCAAAATTTATTGTCTCCACCATGAACAGTAGTTCTTTGTATTCTTAGAAGCACAGCTCATCTCCTCACAAGTTCCATTCCAGAGGAGTTTCCAGGCAAACAAGCAACAGTGTAATCGAAAGTAGTTTCGAAATTAGTGAATAACCAAAATTAACTGATTTAAAAAAAAAAAACGACAAGATCCAAGTGAATAAATTACAGGTTTTGGCAATTACGTTCAGCATATCAAATTGCTTGAAGCGGCGCACCTTAATTTCTTAACCTAAACCCTACAGAATAGGTGAGTGAAATGAATAGAATATATTTTTAAGCATCTATTAATATTATATGGTCACAAAAAATGTTAGATTAAAATTGTATTAATCCATTAAAAATTTTTGATTAACCATTTGAAAATTTTAATCGATTCCTAGCCCTAATAATAACAGATGCGCTTACCTCTTGAAAGCCTCTGTATTATCTTTGAGAGTGGTTTCTTTCTCTGCACCCATGCTGTAGAAAGCGTGTACCACTTTATGCATGTGCCTTTCTGCATAACTTTCGAAATCTTCCAAAGCAAGCATCGTTTCTCACCTGCAAATACAATAAAAAAAACTATTATAATAATTATTATAAAGCAAAATAAATTCCTTAGATCACAAAAACTGTTAATCCGTTGAAACAAACTTCCAGCAACAAGAAGTATTCAGATACGTATCAGATGATAGATACGTCATTTATTTCACAGAGGGCTGTATAAGCATTTAAAACAACTACCGTAATTTTCTGAAATAAAGCAGCGGCTTATACAGCTTTAAAAAAAAACATTATCTTTAGATCTTGCGGCTAATTCAAAGCCGATGAAAAATTTAGGTTAATTCTTATGAGAATTTCATGTATTTCTTTTCAATACAGTTGAAAAAAATTAAATGTTTACTCAACAACAATCGTGTTCAGCCTTTAGGAGAGTGCGGGCCACACTCTCACTCCATTGATTAGAAAACGTGCCGCGGGCCACCTAATTAAGGAATCTGTTCGTGTGTAAGCAGTTGGCGCTAACGTGACAGGCACTCAAGTTACTTGAGTGATGTGTAAACATGCTGCGGATCACTTACGTATAGTATAACTGTGCTCCGAATCACTTAAGTGATCTGAAAAAGTATTGCAGGTCACTTAAGTGATCTGAAAAAGTATTGCAGGCCACTCAAGTGATCTAATAAATGTGTTACGGTGATCGAAAAATATATGCCGCTGGTCACTTACGTGATCTGAAAAAGTGCATGAAGAAGTTCATGCACTTGCTTGTTTTTAGAAGTTTCTAAAAACAAGTTATAGGTGAAAAAAAATAAAATTTATGTATATTCACCCAATATATACCTATACGGCCCTTTGTAAAAAAAATGACGTATGTAAGATGAATAACATGACGACTAACATGTTATTCAAATACTTTTTTCCCAAATAACGTCAACAGTTGTGAAAAGCAAATAAAGACTTCACTCGGCATCCAGCCTGAGAGTGCGAATTCTGATTATGAATTCTTCAAAATACCATATTTTCAATTCCAAAAATGTGTAGATATATATAAAAAAAATTTTCATAAAATACAGAGAATAATACAATACAGTGAAACCTCTATATAACGATATTCTGCGGAGCAAGAAAAAATATCGTAGCTTATTTATCGTTATATATCGCGAGAGGCAACATTATCATAAAATTGCCATCAAATTTATGCTACTGTTGGCATCTTTTCTAAATCGGCCTTGTCAGTTCTACCAAAAAAATGCCCTTTGGAGTGTTTATTCGCGACAAAAAATTTCACTCGATTAGTATTGATAACAAAATTTGGTTAGGCCGGGATTACAATGTTAAAGTTTGACAAAAGTTCTTTTATAAAACTTTAAAAATGCTACCAATAAGCATATCGGGTACATTCGTTCGATACGTCTATTTATTGCATTCTCAAGTTTTGTAAAAGAACGTTTTTCAAACTTTTATAGCGCAATACGGGCTTTGAAGATGCGTGCCCCTGTAAAGAGGTCTATCGTAATACACTTTGATATAAAAAAATAGTGACACCGCAAACTTCATCAACACTTTCGGTGATCAGCCAGGTTGTTCCAAGTACCGTATATACTCGTGTATAAGCCGAGTTTTTTTGTTTAAAAATTCGTTCCTCAAGTGGGGGGGTCGGCTTATACTCGGGTCAGTTTTTGATGAGAAAATATCGACCCGCACAATCAGTAGTCATTTTTGTAGCAGTGTTCGAGAAACCGGCATTATTGGTATGGGATATGTTCAAACCCCCGAAAATGTCAAAGACGAGGCAAAGAAATCGAAAACATCATTGACTTTGATACCAGGTGGGCTAACGTCGATTGTACAGCCTTTAGATGTGAGCATAACAAGCCTTTCAAAGACTGTTTGAGGAATTTGTGGATCGAATGGATGAGTTCCGATGATAAAGCAACCACAAAAGGTGGTGCCTTGAAGAAACCTGACGTTGGCCTAGTGTGCCAATGGGTACATGAGGCGTGGAAATCCGTTTCCGCCGAAATTATCATCCGATCCTTCAAAAAGTGTTGCATCAGCAATGCGATTGAAGGAACTGAAGATGATATCCTCTTTGAAAGTGACAATGGCGATGACAGCGTACCCTTCATAGGGGCGATGCCGCACCCTCTATGATGATCTGATGGATTACGATGAGCTTGGAGACTCAGAAGAAACGGTTTAAAAAGTTTGAATCGTTTTCTGTTGTAAATTTCCGTAAGCTATTCATTTTTCATGGAATTATAAGATTTTTTTTTCTCTGAAATGCACGGATTTTTTGGGGATCGGCTTATACACGGATTTTCAATTTATTGCGGTTTCGGTGGTGCTGAAGTAGGGGGGTCGGCTTATACACGAGTATATACGGTACCGATATTATTAAATGTCCTCAGAAAAATAAAATGTGTGTGGCGAGTTTAAAAATATATTGAGTATTTCGAGTGAATAAAAAATATCGTTGTATAGCCTATATATATATTTTTAATAATTTCAATATTTCCTCAAAAAATATCTTTACGGGGGGGGGGGGGGTTATCGCAGTAAATTATATCGTTTTATGGAGAGGAATGCAACATTAGACTATAGGCGATTCCAAACAAGATTTGAAGAAATATCGTTGCAAAGGGGTTTATCGTTATATCGAAGATCGTTGTAGCGAGGTTTCGCTGTATATGATATTTAGTCGAATCTTCACGCACATAAAATTTCAAATGTTTCGAAATTTATTAAATTATCGACTAATTAATGATTTCATAAAAAAATCTCTCAAAAGGCTCATTCGGTTGATGCTTTTCTTTTTGTACAGTGAAACCTCTCTTTTGTGGACACCAACGGAACAAAAACATTCGTCCGTAAAAGGAGGGTGGCCATATCTGAGGGTTGTCCGTTAAGAGAGGTTTCACTGTATTGCTAAACCATTTATCTGTCGAACTTTGTATTTGATGAAACTGTTTCACTAAAATTTTTAAGCTTTTGAATTTTCTTCAAAATACAAGGTTATAGAAAATACAAGTTTCAGTAAATAACTGGTTCAATAATTTGCATATGAAGAGAAGATCCATAGACAACGTTCATAATGCTACGAATAACTTATTTTGAATATAAGTTTCGGGTAAAGTTGTGGAGATACTTACTTATCTCTTCCGGGCTAATATTCAGGAAGGAAGTACCGTTCTCACTCATATACATGCAAAAGTTACTTCCGCAGTCAAATAAAGGAACTCCAAAAGTTAATCTCCGAGACTAAAGCATGTTCTACAGTTTATCAATGCTCCCACTGTATGAAATAGTGAAACCTCATGAAACGGGTAGTGCATCCAACCGATCTTATAAGATTTTTAAGGGAAAAGATCGAACTCGTATCAGTTTAGAATGGTGGAAGCTCTATTGCTGATGAAATTTCATGCGATTAAATTTCATTGATTATTTTGCTTCTTCAATGGTGAGTAAAAGTATTCAAGAATAATATACATGTTAGTTTTTTGTTTTTTTTCCCCCACGAGAATTAAAACACCCCCCCCCCCCTCCAAAATTTGCGAGTGGAGTTCACGAAATGCTCAAGTTATGCTTGGAAGTTAGTTTACATTATGCATAAAATTTGTGTTTTAGTCTTTTAGAAAGGCCGCTGTGGTGGTCGAGTGGTCATAGTTGCGGACTCGCATCGCCAGAACCCGGGTTCGAACTTCACCGTCGCTACGGTAGTGGTTGGCTAAAGTTTGGTTTTCTGTGGTTCCAACTTCCCATTAAAAAGTGTCGCTACAGAGAGCAACAGGCCCACACACCGATAGAATTATTCAATCATTACAATTCACTCATAGTTAGAAAATTTGATGACAAGTGGCGGCACGAACAATGTAAATTCATTACGTGGAAACAAACTTCACGTTAGGTTCACAACGCGTACACGCACATTCCAACACCTACCAATTTCCGGATAATGTCTCTCATAAGCACGAATCAATTCGAAGGGCAACACAGATTCATTTCACAGAACAGCTGTTCGCACGTATTTACAAGCAGAGATTGTGACGAAACACGCTAAAAATAGAGAGCGATTTCTCTCTTCACATACAAGAGATAAAAACAAAACTCTTCTCTTTTTAGTTTTTACTTGTTGGCGCTTAGATACAGGCGAAGAAAGTTCGCCTGTGTACCATATTCTCTACGTACCATATTCTCGTGGCATCTATAGGTTTCTCTTGGCGCTATGACATCGCGAAATTATCGGAGCTGTCACCAAACTTGCCAAGTTTGTCATCGATTCAGCGAGATTTACAAAGAAATGCATCGATGGTTATTTACAGGCGAAAAATGACATAACAAATGATAGATAATGACTACATAATTTTCATAACAGTATTTTTTTTTCCACAGTCAATTCGGTATTGAATATGTCTAACTAGTATAGTTAGTATCGCTGAAATGTGCTCAAATAGCTATTTGAGCACATTTCAGTGATACTCACTCAGAATTGAATGAATTATTCCGTAGTAAATCCAAACAATATATACTGTATTAACTTTTTTCCTACTTACTACTGTTTGCGTGTGAATTCAATCTTCAAAATCAAAGCCCCGTGATGAAAGGAACCGTTACCAAGTTGATTATACAAATACTGAACGTGATATTACGTGGAAAAAAACTGAAGGGGGAGGGACTTATCGGCTACCATTCGGCAAACTGACAAATACGATTCTTATCGCTTCCCTTCTTACGTTGTGTTCAGGAGATAATGAATAGTTGATAAGAGGAGGATAAGACTATTCTTTTCCTAACAATAGCGGGATATTTTGAAAACAACGTATAAATATCGTTTTTAAGATTCTACTGGAATTGTCTGTGGTCTAGATAAGCATGTGAGCCGGTCTTCCATTTAGAAAACGTGTCTCCACTGACAGCAGTCGAGCAGACATTAGGCAACAACCTGCAGATTTGTTTCTGCTTGTGATTCAAAGAGAGATGGCAGCACTGCTCGAATATATAACGCGCATTTACCGAAGTAATCGTTCCTACGTGAGGTATGTAACACGCACATTTTCCTGCATGTACGGATTCCTCAGAAAACCTTCAAAGAAAAATACTTCAGGTGCATCTACAACCCAGTAATAGTAGTAGTAGAGTGCAGGACCAGATTCGATCGTCGTATCCGCTTCGGCAGTTCATATACTAAAATTGGAATGATACAGAGGTTCGAAACCCGTTCACGGCACAGTGATGGTCAGCTGAGATTGGTTTCTTACTTCAAGGGGTGGATGCGATCTGCTCCCAGTTTTGAAAAATTCTCTCTACAGAGAGCAAGCTGGTAGACCTTCACCACGATACTTGCATAGCAGGAAAATTTAGCATTTTTCATTTTCACTTCAAAATATGGAACACAGGTGGCATCACCCGTATATCATGGGGGGCGGGGAAGTGTCAGAGTGGTGCAGAGGCAAGATGCTCGTCTTCCACTATGAATATTACTGTCAAGGTCCACGGGTTCAAATCCGACCAAAGAACATCAGAAACAAGTTCTTTACCTACCGAGCCTCCAATAGATGGCACCTTCATTTACCGCGCAACTTCACTAGTTGGAAATTGCCTTATACAAATACAAATACAACGCCACAACAGGCAAATTGCCCATTATGGTGATATATGACCGGAGTTTGCGTGAGTAACAGTAGTATATCACGAAACAAGCTTTATTATGACGACGTAAGTTTAGGGCCATGCATGCACACACGCGTTCTCTGCGTGCAGCTCGGGGCTACATCTGAAAGGGTGCTCATGTTGAAATATGCTAGTTTCATCCAGCGCAAATTGTCACACACATAAACTTTAATTTATTATACAATGCTTGAGTTGCATTTTATGTGTTGTGTCGAGTTTTTGTTTTACAGCGCCGTCTGTGAGTGAAATTCGATTTTTGTTTAATTTATCGGAAAAAAACTCCATCATCAATATTTCAATGCAAGCCGCACCTTTTTCTATTAATTGGTTGATTTGTGTTATTACATAATTAATTAATTAATTAAAATGTGTCCAGGACTTCTCGTTTCCCCCCGTATAGTCAGATTATTCTCACGGCAGCCATTCAATTTTGTGAGCGTGTTTTTTGCTTCGATCGTTATAGCGAAGGTTTCCTTTGTCAAGTAAAAATTTTCTACCGCCGTTCATCTGTGAATTTTCTCAGACTGTTCGCTCAGACGAGTGATATGCATAAGTATATGTATGAATAAAATGGGCTAGCTAGAATAATCGATAAGAGATTCGTGTTTCTCCCCGTGAAAGTTATCATCGATTATCTCCTGACTTTCTTTTATACAAAAATTATGCGGAAAAGAAAAATTCCGAAACGATATAGCACGATGAAGGGTAACAAAAAAAAAAGTGGATAGCTTGTGTGTTATAAGAAGCTGAATGAAGATAAACACAAGCTCGGACATTTTTGTCGACAAACTGACAGCTTCGTTGGAAGATAATTCGATTTCGTCGAGAAAAGGTTCACAATTTCTTCAAACTTCCCCCCTTTTTTTTTTTCTTACTAAGAAATATTTAAAATAAAAATGCTTTTTAAGGGATATGCAGTAAGAATACTTTGTGAAAGCTGCGCGCCTTCAGCACGCTCTTCTGTTTTATGTTAACCTTAATAATAAAAAAAAAAGATTGATATCCGATAAAGGGTGATAGAATAACTGGCCTTTATTTTCTTCCGATTTATATACAAAGTTTCTAAGGAAATAAAATGCAGTGATACCTTAGCTAACGAAAGCCTCGGCTTGCGAATTTTTCGGCTAGCAAAGATTTTTTTTTTTTCGTGATTTTTCTGTCTCGGCTAATGAAGACTTTTGTTGATTTGGATGCTATATTATGAAACAGTCACGTTGTGAACTAAATTTTAGCGTCAATCATCATCAGAATTACTGCCGCTCGATCCCGATTAACCCCTCCGCTTACAAGCTATTGGAGAGAAATTCGGATGATCTCTATTTGATGAATCGGCGATAAATATGGTAACCTTGTCCTAACTTAACGTCTCACTAAATACTGCCATCCTCCCCACCGATTGGAAAATCAATAAAATTATTCCCATTCACAAATCCGGTCCCTTCATTGACCCCCCCCCCCCATAATTCAGACTAATGCCTATTACTTCATCCTGTTGTAAGGTATTCCATCATATATATTGAACATATTCGAACATATACTTTTTCTTTCCTAGCCAACACGGCTTCATTCGATCCCTTTCTACTACATCCCAACTGTCCCTTTTCATCCATGACCTTCCCAAAGCCGTTGATAACAAGTCACAGACCAATATTATTTTCTTGGATTTATCTAAAGCCTACGATAAAGTTCCTCACATTAGACTTCTCCTTAAACTCTCAAAGCTTGCTCTGAATGTACAATTGCTCAAATGCTTTGAAGCTTTCTTAAAAAATCGTAAACAGTTTGTACATTCACATTTGCTGCTGTAAATTCAGGCACTTCTCAGGGAGCGGTCCTCTCGCCTTTATTGTTTTTAATATAGTATATAAACGACCTCACTGAAACTCTCAACTGCACCACTTGCTGATGACTGTGTAATTTACTGCATAGTTCTGTGCTCAGATGGCACGATGTCATAAGTCACTTTTCTCAAGCGACTGAGTTGTTCCCATTCCGGAGTCTCGTTCATCAAAACTTTGGAAGGTAACAAAATTTCTTCTTTCTTTTTCAGTTTATGTGGAAACAATGGAGGCAAATTATAATAAGTAAAAAAAAACCACAGTATTGCATTTTAGCAAATATCGATGAAATTTTGAAAAAGTGACTAACATTTTACCATCTGAGGACAGAGTTAATCACAAGTCCGATCAAGAAATTCTCTAACGTAATCTTTCTACAACAGACTGATGTTTATTTTGTCATGTCTATCAACATCTCTAAAACAGTTTACACACGAGAGCTTCTCATAAAACTCTTCCCCTTGAATTCTCATACTCGATCAGCAACGTAACCATATCCCAAGTTTCTCAATTTAAATATCTGGGTGTCATAATCTCGGCTGACAACCAGAAATGTCTCAATAAACTCTTCTTCTTTCGCTGCAACCTCAAACATTCTACTCGTGACGTCCGACTTCTCTGCTACCAAACTTATATTTTTCCTGTTGTGTATTATGCAGTTGAGGTCTGGGACCCCTACACCTCTAGTAATATCGATAAACTTTAATCTATCCAAAATGATCCGCCCGCTTTATTCACTACTGCTGGTCCTCTTTCAGTTCCGTTTCCGATCTTAAACTCGAATCTCCACTCACTCGCTACTCACCGTCTCATCTCCCGCTTATCCATGCTTTATAAGATTACTCATGGTTATCTAAATTTCAATACGTCCGCTATTCTGATCAAGCCTTGCTATGTTTCCAATTGACTTGATCACATCAAAAAATTAAAACCTATTTTTGCCTCAACAGACTGTTTTAAATACAGTTTCTTTCCTAATACCATAGTTGAATGGAACAAGCTCCACTCCACTATTGTTAACTCCTCCCCCTAATCGCTGATTTCTTGTCAAATGTTACTACATATCTATGTGTAAATCTGCCGTGTCCTCTTGTATAGGCCTTTGAGAAGGCCAATAATATTGCATAAATAAATAACCTATACGCACGTTAGGAATAAAAGAAAAAAATATATATATATAAAGAGGATATATATAAAAAGAAAAAGTATAATAAGTAAAGGTATAAAACTCCGAACACACACACACGGGTTATATCCTCTACACCGTTTTCTATCAATTTCTATCTCCGAGTCACGTATCAGTTACATTATGGCTGAATAAAGCTGAAATAACTCAAGAGCCTATTACAGGGGGAAAAATAGTCGTTTCTATTCAGTCTACGTGCGTTCGGGAAAAAGCCCATTGGCTCCTACGCTTTGAAATACGTTATGGGGTAAAGCTGATTACATCAGCGATTAAGAAGATACATCTCAAAAGATTATAATTATATTATCTAATGTATTAAGTACTCTTTTAAGTGAAAGTGAATAGGGTTGTAGTTCTTTGAAAGTCATTTTATGTGAGCAGCTAAGGATTGAACGTCTAAAAAAATACTTTGAAGATTGCGAATAAAATCAGCAAGGCTTGATATCTATGTACAGGGTGTCCTGGATGTGCTAATGCAAATCTATCTCCTCACCCATTTGTCGTATAGAGGTATGATTTCAATTTAAAAAATGCTCGAAAGTTGTTCAAAATTTACCCTGTACCAGTTTTGAGATTTAAAATACAGTGTGTAACAAAATAAAAATAAAAAAATTTTTTTATACGATCTCGACTGTTTTCTAACTTCCAATTAGAAAGTTGTTGCCCTTTCTCTCCTTAAGATAACAACGAAAATCCCAAGTTTCTAAGTGCAATATTCGCTTAGATATTTGAATTCAAAAATCGCAGAAAAGTTAATAAAGAACAGCAAAACCTAACGGACAACGCTCCTTTCCCTCATTTATGATGGCCTTTTTTAATTTTTCTCCAATTTTTGAATTCGAATATCTCAGCAAATATTGCACTTAGAAATTTGGAATTTTCGCTGTTAGCCTCAGGAGAGACAAGGCAAAAACTTTCTAATCGGAAGTTACAGGACAGGGAGATCGCATAAAACTTAAGATTCTTTATTTTGTTGCACACACACTGTATTTTCACTCTCAAAACTGGTACAGGGTAATTTTTAAATGCCTTTGGAGCAAAAATTTCTAAACTGGAATCATACCTCTACGGTGGACGTTTGATGTAATAAATACCGCATTAGCACTTACAGGACACCCTGTATATAAAGTCACACACACACACACGTCTTGACTGATTTATCATCACCGCGCCGAAACCACTGAAGCTATAAATATGAAATTTTATCAGTAGTTTCATTTTATGAAGTAAAGACTCACTAAGAAAGGTTTTTTGAAATTCGACCCCTAAGGGGGTCATAAGGGGAGGGGATCAAATGTTGTATAGAGAAATCACGACAAGCCGAAACAGCTGAAGCTGTAAATATGAAATTTGGTCAACAGTTTTATTTCATGAACTTAGGGAGTTTTCGAAAATTCAACCCCTAAAATGGTCATAAAGGGGTTCAAAGGTTATACAAAGAAATCATGCTGAGCCGAAATCACTAAAACTATAAATATGAAATTTGGTTAAAAGTTTCATTTTGTAATGTAAAGACTCATTAAGGAGGGATTTTTTAAAATTCAACCTCTCGAATTCAGTGTTTCCCAAAGTGTCAATATCGCCCCCTGGTGGACGATGTAATGGTCCATGGGGGACGGTAGAAGGACGCTACGAGTATAACATAAGATCCTATGGGTTGGTTTGAGTCGGAGGCAATGAGAAGAAGGGGGTGATGGAACAGAAAGTTTGGAAAACTATGCTCTAAGGGGTATTTTGAAAAAGAACAAATTATTTGTTTTCTGTAAATATATTCATTGATTTTTTTATGATTTCGCTCCAAGTTCTTATAGAACACACTTTGGCCAATCACTTCAAAAACTGGCTAGACTTCCGACGTTGGCCATGACATGTGCACGAAAATGAAGTCGGAAATCTGAAACACTCACGTGTACAAATTTGTCTCAAATACAAGGTGTCAGGGCTAGCGGTATCCAAAAGTGTTGACTAAGAGAACTAACACATGCTTAGTTATGAAAGTACTGCGCTGTCGATAGGGTATTGCTGCAAGTTCTTATTTTTATCCAAGTTTTCTACCGAGTTCACACAGGTGATCTGTCGACAACTGCTTTGAGATACTTTTCGCATCAGTCGCGCACTGACTACTACTAGTTAACCGTACATGCATCCTGCATACATTCCTCAGCGGAATTGCTAACAAATCGGTACATAACGAAATGTGTGTTCTCAGTGCATATGCAGCAATAGCGTGTATAATCATGGGTGGTTCTCTCACTATAAGTCTTACTTTTTATTGTCTTTAGCCTGGACACCCTGTACATTTGGTGCACTAGAAAAAAAAATTGAGTACATACAATTATGAAAAACTAGCATAATGCATGGAAATGACTTCTTTAAAAACATGTCCAGCGGACCAGAATGTGACGTGAATCCAGCTCTTAAAGAACCGTCTTTAGGCGTAGTTGCTAGACAGCACTCACAACTCATCATTATTCAGATTTTTTGTGTGGCATATATTAGTCATCTTTCGAGATATATATATTGGCTTTTTTCCAGGCATATATTGCCTTTTTTCAGACACGTTGGCTGATTTTTTTTGGGTATAAATATATTGGCTTCTTTTCCCGTTTTCGCTATAAGTCATGAGGTGATATTGTGATATTTTCCACCCTGTGTTCCTACAAATACCGTTTAATTTCTTTACATGTGTCAAAATTCAATTCTGACATACTTCTACACCTAATGTAAATTATTCTATCTCTCCTTCTGGCAAAAAGAGGTAGTCTTTCGGACATTAATTTTGGACACGTGTTTACAAACATTAAATATATTGAGCTTTCTATATGTTAATAAGATGTCATTTCATGAATCTCAAAACTTATATTCTAATTTGTAGTACGAATCTACTGCGAAACACATTATTTTAACTATGGTTTTCAAAATAATAAATATTTCATGTCGCAGAGAGCAGCGTCTCTGTCTGTGTTGGTCACATGTGTATGTATGTACATTTCGTCTCTCTTTCTCTCAAGTTACAACATGTGAATACTGGGAAAATTAAATTTTCGACGCTGATGTAATTACTTAACAACGAGAGGACGTGAAATTGTATTCATTAAAAGCTATACGGATGAAGGTAAAGTTCATACATCGGAATTTCGTTACGTAAATATTGTTACGAAGTACGGTATATATTGGGTAATATAAACATTGTGCGTGCACATATGTAATACCGTCAAATGGTACAACTTTGTGCCAAGTTTACAACATTGTGCCACACATGATTTCCGAACGTCCATTCGTTCTAGCGGTGAAAGGTTACGAAAGAAGATCGGAAAAATACTGGTATGTAGGGGTAATTTTGGGTAAGAATAACCTTTATCGAGATAATAATGCATTTTAAAGACAGAAAAAAAGTTGGCTTCAAAGTTGTAACCACACCGGAGTACAAGATTGTGCCGCATGAAAAAAATTCTACCTCCCCTCCTTTCAAACATAGATTTTTTTCTGACACGTCATTCAATAGGCGAAATGTGTAAGTATAACGAGTAAAACATTCAGACAAATGAGTGCATAATTGAAGTAGATACTCTTTAAAAACATCAAAAAGTGCCACAAAGTTGTACTATTTTACGGTAGCTTGTGTGAATTTTTATTTTCTGGAGGTAACAATTTTTTTTTTTTTTACGTGAATACGTTTTTTGTCATTTGACGATACTGAGTTCATTCGCAAAAGGTTGCTTCATGAAATAGTTTAAACGTGCATACGCATATCTCAGGAAATATTCAGCGTATATCGATAATTTTGGCGTGGGGGGGCGGGTCTACGGGTAGATATTGTTGAGACAAATCCAATGTTACTACCTCTTCCAGTCTAGCACCAGGCTCGCGGTCCGCATTCGTAACAAAATTGTTTTACGCTATATCTCGCGAGGTTCGCAACGCAAATAAAAGTCAACAGTATCCTCTGACGGGCATTTTTGAGGCAAATTCAACGATGCTACCCCGAGTTGCGCAATTTTGAGTTAAGAAATCTTCTGTGGCAAAATGCACAATTCTGAAATTCAATTCACTGGATCATTGCGGAGATAACAGAGATTATATATAAAGCAATAATCAATGAAAGAATTGTTTAATTTGATCAGGACGTGATATGTAATGAATAGAGTCCGGATTAAATGCATATGCATATTTTCCGGGTAATATATATGCATATAAATGTATAAAATCACAATTGATTTTCGGAATAACTGCATATTTTTCTGAATTTTTACGAAATCTCAATCACTCTTTTATAAATGTATGTTGCTCATAATATTTTCAGAACATCGGTTTTTCAAGCATGTGTGATTCTTTCTCCTTTTTCTCTATCATAGCGTAGTGTGATCAAAATTTAAATATTGAAACTGAATCATTCACATAAACATAGGAAATTCGGTAGTTTATAACAGTTTATTGAATGTTACAAGTAATGAAAGATGGCTGACTCAATCCTTAGAAAGTTTTTTGCTACGATAGGCCATAACGGGAAGCCGGAGTCATTGTTTATTTGCCACATTTTTTTTGAGTCAAATGTTCAAAGTTAAATATGAGGTAAAAAAACTAACCACTATTTTGACACTATTTCTAGAAAAAAAATGCCAGTATCATAACTTTTTTTATTATTACTAGTATTTCGTTACGGAACAACTACAACTAACTAGAAATTATAAATGCTTAAATAAAAAATATGTACAAGTTATTTGCATACGCAAGTATGTACATGTATGGGGATATATTTTTCTGTAAATGATACTCTAAGAAATAGAAAATATGCATTTTAAAAAGCATATCGGCTTTTTTCACATGTTCACTTACTTTTACTCATATTTTCTAATTTTTAGTACATATTTTTAAATTTTTAAATTTTTCAGAATTTTGTATTGCATAATTTATTTTGCAAATTGTTGGTTTTTATTGCATATTTTGGCATTTTTAAGCGCATGACTCGCCTCTTTTTAGTGCATATTACGGGCTCTAGTGATGAAACTAGACTGGTTTTTGAGCGGCTACAGTTTATTAAGATGAAAACTTATGCCGGGATATACAAATGGAATCCTAAGGTCATAATTTCACACCTGAATTTCAACGCCAGTTTAAAAAATAGTTTTTTTAATGTTATGCTCTTTGATTACAAGGAAGAAGCACACACATGCGTCTAGATTCTAACTTTCAATTAATTTCAGTTCACTGCCGAAAATTGCTTTCTTGCCTCCAAATAGTAGGTGTTTTCTTTCGATGGGCCCAAGGTGTTATTAAGACATTCAAATCGGTAGGCACATGACTTTCATTTGCACAGATTTCAGGGTAATGCAGTCTTTTTTACCTGTGTTATTTTAAAATTCAAGCATTTCCTATCTTTACTTCAAAATGTGTGAGAAACATGGTAGCAACTGCAAGAATTACTAAACAAATATAACTCTGACGACATAAATACGTTTTTAAGAAGACACCAACGAATAAGGCAAAAATACATATGTATTTGCCTTATTCGTTGGTGTCTTCTTAATATTCTTGGGCAAAGTTGATCAACTCTTCTATAAATACGTTAGGCCTTGCATATGCATACACTCATTTAACACACGTTCCGACATGTGCCGATGCATTATAAATTCCACAAAGGAGTGTGTATTAGGTGCATGTACGGTTAAGGAGTAGTGGTGGTCTTTTTTACCAAACCCCGGACGGTAGTCACACCGCAAATTTTATTTTATGAAGATATAGAAGAGTACCATGGCATTACAGTCGAAGTAAAGAAAAAGACAGGTGTTCTCTTCCTAATATTTGGTCTCAATTGACTAACATTCATACGTATTGCTATGGAAAACTGTACCCCGACTTACGCGAATTCGACTTACGTGGGTGTCGTTGGTCCCACTTATCACGTAACTTTGAGGTAGGAGCTTCACTGCAATAATCATCATACTGCCGTGAAGCTAACTGTCAGGGATCACAATAGCTGACACTGCCGCCAGATGGCGACTTATCCAAGGAGGACGTCACTCTCCCGCACATGTATGGTCCCGTTCAGTGTACACGAGCTCTAAGGAAAGATTGAAATTCGATGCCTTTGTAGTCTATTGCGCTCACCCGGCAGCTTATAAACAAGTCCTACATTCCTAACTACATACAGAAATTTAGCGCATCGTGATTGGCAGAAATGAGTAATACGCCATTACGCCACTCATAATAAAATTTTTGCTGCCAACGTTTAACAATATATAGACTATACTGAATTGAGTTCTACGTCCGTAGTTGAGAACGTTAGACACGAACCGAAGGTTATGTATTCGATTCCCTCTCTCAATCCTATTCGAGATTTTTTCATCATTTTTGTGATCATCACTGAGAAAAATAATTTCGTAATTTCTGTTAGAAATTATTTCGTAATCGATAAAATAATTATTGTATAATTATTGAAAAAGTTGATTTCAAAATATATTGAGAAAGAAAATAATTTTTTTTTTCAGAATTACCGATATAAGTAATAACAAAATCATCAGATCATTAAAATGATCTCGGATTAAAACTAATCTCAGAATTTATTAATTTAATCAGTAATTAATCAAAAACTTTTTTGCAGAATTAATGAAAAATGAGTTCAGAACTAATCAATATCGACAATTAACAAAAGAAATAATTTCAGAATAAACAAAAGCCTTCAATTGTTTTCGACCCTGGTTAACTCGGAGCCCCATTGGCCCCTTTTATTAAGATATCACTAAATTAAATGAGTTGGTGACCCGCGGGCTTCGTGGGAAGTTTCAATTTTGCCCATAGTGTCTGAAGGGTTGTAGATCCCTGCATTAGACCCTTCATATATATTCTCAACCCATGACAGGTGGATCTAATGTGACGCCGGTCAAATACCCAAAACATTCAGGTAGCTCAAAAGGTAGCTTCAAATAATTTAAGAGGCATTCGTGGTACATCTCCAGATTACTTCAGTGGTTTGCGGCATATTTCTAAATTACTTCAGAGACATATATTTTCAGATCATTTAAATCGCCAATGGCACATATCCAGACCACTTAAGCAAAGACAAGCAGATTTTTTAATCATTTCAGAGAAACACGGCCCACCTGCAGTTCACTTAAGTGGCACGTGGTGTATTTACTGATCTCTTAAGCGGTCCGCGACACGTTTATCGTTCGCATAAGTGGTCTGTGACATTTTTATAAATCACTCACGTGACTTTATTGCATAATTCCAAAGCCCTGAAGTAGCTGCGAAACAATTTGAGATCACCTGAGTGACTCGTGGGAGGCTCATTTTCAGATAACACAAGGTGGCCCGTGTGGACATTTTCAAATCACCTGAGTGGCAAGCGACACATTTCTGAATCAATGAAGTAGTCCGCACATCTCCGTAAGCACCCTGCATTAGACAGTTCCATTTTGAATCCCTACGATTTCTGAATTTAAAAAAAGAGGGTTTTAGCTTGAAGGGAAAAGAATCTTGTTATACAACCTTCTGAAAAAATACCAACGATCTAAAAATTTCAAACCAGTTATGTAAGAAAGAACATGGAGTTGTCCCGTTACCATCGTACTTAAATCCGAGATTTTTTCGAGTATAGTTATCAATCTGTTAGTATTATCAGAAACTTTCACTCCCAATGTCATCTTATCAAGCGGCATGCACTGTACAAAGAATATTAGTTCACTACCCATTTTAAACTGATTAAGGTATCCGACTAGATTGAAAATGCCCTTATTGGAAGAAAATATCGATTTTTATACATTTTGATTTTTATTGAAGCCCTGTTAGTTGTCAAAGCAGGCCTTGTCTTGTTTATATGATGCTTAGAATCGAAATTACGTACACTTTAGTGTTGCGTTTCAACATGCAAGTAAATTCACGAATAAAAACTTTGAACGTGTTTTACGAAGAATGCTATTTTTGACATTTTGTTGAGTTTGAAACATTACTTCTAAATCTCTATCCATTTTATCATTACGAAATTTCAATATGATAATTTGCTGTATATATTATTCAAGTTATAAACCAAAATATAAGGTCTATCACATATATTTGTCTAATTACAGTGTGTTATAGACGATATGTAGAATGAAATTTCAAAAAATTCACACGTATATTAACAGATTTGAGTGTAACTTATGAGCATATCATAAGTTACTTTAAATCAAACGAAACCCCGAAATCCTTTAAATTTCGGTGTTCATAACTTGCACTATCATCAGTCGAATGTACTATGAAAATAGTAAAACATTCGATTCAGAGAACGTTTTGCAATCGTGTTTCGAATATTTCATGATTTTTGCTTAAAATTTGACATAAAAATGACTTTTACGTAGAAAATAAGATATGTAATCCAAAATTTACGACTTTTTTCACCATTTCGGGGCAGTTTCTACCAAAAAAATGTTATTAAAGTTCCAGTGTTATTTTATGGGAAAGTGCTCTCGTACGGATACCATAAAAGACATTGATTGCTAGTTATAGCACGATTCTAAAACTATGCCAGTTTTAAATGACGTTTGAGACATGGCTTATAAGTCGAAATTCGAAATAACGAAAGAAAAAAACTATGATTGGACAACAGGACTTTTTTTTTTTAATCGAATGCTGAACATTTCAGTATTGAATATTCAAGAGAATGATCCTCATTATAACTTATGTGTTAGATCTGACAGCTGACAATTACTGTTCGTTTAACTCTGAACAAAAATCTTTCAGGTAAATGAGAACTTTTTTGTCCCTTGTTTAACATGTGCCAGTTTCCAACAAGTGACGGATGAAGGCATTGACGTTTATTCTGTCCAATTTATGCAAAAAACGGAGGAAACATTTTTTCCGTGGCATTTCATTTTTTATGCCGCCTCGAAGTTTCTTTCTTTTGAGAAATTGTTTTTGAGAATGTCAGACTGTGGAAGAAGAAGAAAATATCGAACTCGCATTGGAACGATTTGTGTCAGAGGTGAGGATATACTATGGAAATGTGCGACGATTTGAAAATTCTTCTTCAAACTATGTCGAAAGATTATTTTTTTCCCCATTCAAAAGAAACGTCCATCGGGAAAAGAAAGATTTTGTTGTTTTTTTTCGATTTTTCATGTTAACATGGATATGTTTAAACGGATAGATCCGCTTTTCTAAAGGATTTTCATGCCGATGGCTAAGAGAAAACAAGACCAGAACATACAGTTTAAATTTTTTTTCGAAGACAAAAAATCTGTCCGATTAGCGGGAAAATGTTGACTAGTCTATATAGTTATGAAAGCAAACAGCTACATAACAGTTGAGATTTTTAATTTCTCAGCTGGTCGACTAATTAGCTATGATAATACGAAATGCTATGGGAAAATGTCTGAGAGAAATTAACTGCTGTGAGATCAAAAATCTATTTCACGTCTAGAGTTCTGTTCATTCGTTAATATGAGAACAAAATGACTCTTACAGCGGAAATCCCGAGATAATTCATCGTCTTAAAACTTTCTGATTTCGGCAATCCTGCTCCCAGCTGGCTCTGTAAAGAGAGCTTTGCCTGTGTGATAACAAGTTTTTCCTTTCCTCCGCCCTGTCAGTTGTTGGAGTCAGCTTTTGTTCAAAGTTAGATAACATGAAAGAGACAATGTGTCAGGTCTCCCCCGTCAAGACAGGTTTTCTTCCCCCATCCTTTTCTTTTATGTATAAGTATGCGTACATAATAAATGATAGAAAAAAGATACAGTTTATTATTATTTCAAGTTCCGGGGGGGGGGGGCGTTTTTTCCCGACACGAGATCGGAGAAAAAAAATTCTCTTGAAAACATGTGGCAATTTCTAGAAGGTTTAGTGATCTCCACTGGGAAATTTTAAAAACAACTTAAAGGTTTAAAAACGCTTAATGCAGATAAAGTCTCGGTTTTCTACAACTTTATTACCTGACAGAGCAAAAAATAGAAATTCTCTTACAACGAGAAGTCCGTTATAACGACAATTTTTCCCGTGATTGCGAACTGTCCTTATAATGGACTTTTACAGTATTGATATTGAATCCGTTCCACACTAACTCAAAAGAAAATAACCACAACACACGATGTCAAACAGATTCAGAACCAAAAAAAAAATGAGAGTATGTTTCATACTTACAAGGAAAAAGATTTCATTTCCAATTTCTTTGCTTGACTTCTTGTATCAAAATAACTGAAGCTTTACTCTGTATATACATGCTAATGGTTTTTACTTTATTCCATTTCTTCACATCCATGTCGAAATTCCACATCCATGAAAAATAACAATAAACGAAAAAAAAACGGTTTCCACCACACATAAGGAACAAATTCTCCCGGAATTTCCACTCCGATAAACAAATTCTTCTGGGACAAAATAAAATACCTTTATTTATTTCTTTCTCTTCTTCTTCGTCTTTCTTTTCTCTACACTTATACTCACTTGTTTTCTATGGTTTTTCTCTCCCTTTATTATTATTTCTTTTCTTTTTTTTTCCTTTTCTTCGTATTTTATGCTTTTAGGGGAAAGTTTGGATCCTTACAAGGGAGGGGAAAAAAAGATAAATAAGAACTAACTATAAAAATCATCCTTTTGGAAAAACAGTGAAAAAAGTTCTATAAGAGATTTCTATAAAGAGAGCTTTTATATCTTACCTTATTTATACACACGTATATTCTCATCTTGTTTTGTTTTGTTTTCCCCCTTTTAATATATATTTTGCGTTTTTTAAATTTTTTCCTACATTTTATATTTCAATAGATAAGCAGATGAAAAATATTTTTAATGTATCGAGAATTTTATTAAAACTCTTAAAACGAAATTATCATTTTTTTATTACGAATGTAACAAGTAGTATGTGTTTCGAAATGCGATTATTTTTCCGATGTTTCTATCTGTGAGAATGACATTGAAGCCTAACTCTCTTTCATTTATTATAGCATAATTATGTGCATGGGGTGTTTCACGATGAGTGCCCGAAAATAATAAAAATTATACGATTTATCAGGCATACGTTAGCGTCTTTTTCAAGCATACACTGACTTACCTATTTCAGACATATATTGGCTTCTTTTCTGTTTTTTATGCACGCCATAAGCCGACCTTGTCATATTTTTCACCTTGTACCTACAAATACCATTTAATTTTTAGAGAGGTGAAGGTTTGGATCCTTACAAGGAAGAAAAAAAAGATAAATAAGAACTAACTATATAAAATTATCCTTTTGGGAAAACGGTAAAAAAAAGTTCTATAAGAGAGACCTCTATACAAAAGAGTTTTTATATCTTACCTTATTTATACCCACGTACATTCTCATCTTGTTTTGTTTTTTTTTCTTTTAATACACATTTTGTATTTTTCAGTGGTTTTCTCTTATATTCTATACTCCAAGCAGCTACAAAATGTTTTTACGTATCGAGAATTTTAATAACTCTGAAAACCAAATTAGCATTTCTTATTACGAATGTAATAAGTAGTATGTGTTGTTTCGAAATGTAGTAATTTTTACAATCTTTCTATCGGCCGAGAATAAAATTGAAATCTTTCATTTTTTTTATTATTTATATGTATACTGCGTGTACCACGTTGAGTACCGTGAACACGGGCTACTTTACCCTCTTTTTTTTAATTTTCAAAAATTCACTTTCCAGTAAACCCAATGCTATTATGCACTACTTTCAAGTTCTAGTGACCTTCCTTTACATCGGTAGGCCGGCTTTTATTATGTGCATCTTAATAATGAACAGATGTTTTTCACTTGAACCAATTAAAGTAAATAAACATTTCGGGCCAACGTTATCCTTGTAGTCGAATTACTTAAGCCCACTCACTTTTTCTTATCTCAAAGCATTAAATGAAGAGCAAGTGCCAAACAAGTACCGGAGTTTATGATAGAATTTCAATTTTTGAAAGGTAACATATTTCAAATTGTATTCATCACAAAAACAGCAATATTTTCATGGTTTTTTTTTTTACTTAACAACCATGTCTTGCAAATTGATTTAAAATATACTTATTCAAAACAGGCTTTGCAGGCTTAATTATAGGAACCCCATAATCACACACTTTGTCAACGTAACTAGCAAATGCTAGTTTTTCAACAGCACTAAAATCCTTATGTTCGCTAGAAAATGCATTTTTAAGCTTTTTTTTCATGGTGCTTCGGGACATTTTAGTGATTTGCAGCTTGCCTCTGGTCAATTCAGCAGATCCAATTTTGAAGGAGGTCGTTGCTCTGTAATCTGCATAACTTTAACTTCGAAGCTGGCGCTCGTATTTATATAGCATATTTTGAGTCTAGAAACAAAAACTACAAGAAGGGAAGACATTTAAAAAATACACATAATAATACAATGCATAATTATGTTTTCAAATGTTTCTTACAAACAAATTAACAAGGGTTGGGAAAGGGCGGCGTGCTTTGGTTCATTACAATGTTGGACAAAGTACATCCTTTTTTGGAGTTACCAGGGCTTGAATTTTTAATTGTTTCCGAAAAAGCGAAACATCAATAGAAATTTTAATCATACTTTACTGAAAGCATTAAATTCAAGGTTCTAATTAGACATCTACCTAACCAGACAAGGCTGAATTACAACATCTATAGTTGAAAGTTTGAGAGCTGAAAAGAGGATGCGGTAGCCAAGTTGATAAGATACTCGCGTACAGTACCAAAGGATTTTTATAGATATCGCGAGTTCGATACTCGGTTTGTCCTTGTCAGAAACTTTCCTGACAGAAGGGTACAAAAGAAACGCCGACATGACCACAGAAAAAGATTGCTGCAACGGGTTCGCGCACCAACCTCTCGGTGAGTATAAAAAAAAGGCTGCCGTTTGGAATCGGCAATAAATTGTAGATCTCGGTCTAACTAGCCTTCGTGTGCAGAAAATGACCGTGGTCTGACAAAAATGATCAATGAGAGAAAGAAAAACCACTTTCCAATCAGAGTACACAAAACCACAACTGCTGCTTCCTGGTCGGCCACTCGTGAACTACCCGATACACTCGATATATATATTTGCCTCGCTTATTATCAATACTTAGCACAAAATACAGCGACTAGTTCCGAAAATGTTTTTCATGGTAATTGGAATAGGCTTTATTATATTATCGTTTTTGGTCAAAAAAAAGCAACCCAGTACCAAAGTAGAACGTATTTACGGTACCCAAGAAGAATAAAACTTCTATGGTAGATTGAAAAATCAAAGAGAACTATGAAAAAAATCAGCGAAATGGGGGAGAAATCACGCTTTAGTAAATTCAACCCCGTCATAAAATAACAGTTGAGGTAAATATAATAATCAAAAATTGGATACGGCCCTCAATTTGAAAAAAAAATCGAACATAGGTATTAAAATTTACGTCTTGGCTTTGTTTTACCAGAAATTTTTTTCTATCCTATACTATTTGAAGAAAAATTTGTCAAGATATCGATGATTGAAATTTCTGCCACAATTTACTAGTTAAAAAATGACCGATTCTCAAAAAAAGAATATGGATAGGTAAAATATGTAAAAAAGTCAAGATAACACTGTATGTGTGCGCGCGCGCGTGCAGATTTTAATCCAATAATAATCATTTAGCTCAGTGATTCCCAACGTGGGCATTAACGCCCCCCTGGGGGGCGATGGGATGTTCCAGGGGGGCAGTAGAAGCTACGGGTATAGCCAACATCCCCTATAGATAAGATCTTAATGAGATTCGTAATAATCTTATCTATATAGGGTGTTGGTATAGCATAGCATTCTAAGGTTTAGATTGCGTTGGGGGGGGGGGGGGGACGGTGGGAGAAAAACATTTCTGAAGAACGGGGCGATGGGACAAAAAAAAGTTGGGAAACTATGATTTAGCTGAATACACCAAACTCAATAACCAATCAATCAATAATCAATTGCAACATTCAGAACTTGTAAGAATTGCCATCAGAACTAGTATGCGCAAGATTCGCTGCCGCTATTGAGGATTTCGACTTCCGTATTCATTATTTCTAATTATTTTTATTATTTATTCATTATTATTTTATTATTTATTATTACCTTTCCAGTGTACGTGCATTTCTTGCCTTCTGGGTTACCGTAAATAAATAAATAAAATAAACAATATAATTTTTACAAACAATCTCGTAGATTTTTCTATTCATTGCAGACTCTTCTTTTGAAATAACGTGTACATTATACATAGAATGAAATAAAACTGAACTTTTTTCTTTATGTTTTGTACTTAATTATCGAAGCATTTGCCAATCCCTATTAAAAGATATTTCCGAATGATTTATTTTTGGAGATTTTTCAGCTTTCTTTCGGAAATAATAATCATAAAAAATGAAAAATATGAGAAATTCTGATGAATATTTTTAGATAATTTTATACAGCTTGTTAAGTCCTTATTCGGCTTTTATCTCGTCAACCGTTCGTCGTAGAGGTGAGGTTTTAGTTTAAAAAGTGCTCAGAATGTGTTCAAGGATCGCTCTGTACCAGTTTCGAGAGTGAAATTAAGGTGTCACAAAATAAAAATCTAAATTTTTATATGTGCACCATGTTCTAAAAAAGCCAACTAGAGAAAGTTGTTGCCCTGTCTCTTCTCCGACCTCCTCCTCCTCCTCCTAACCAGATCATGGCTCGCCGCTCTGTCTCAATGAAGAGATATAAACAGGTTCTCCAAGAAGACCCGGACTATGTTGGAAGCTGTGAGTGTATGTGTTGTCAATCTAACGTGAAGTTTGCTTTTGGTTAATGCTTGATATATTGCTACCATCTGTCATCAATTTTTCAAACTGAGAGTGAAGTGTAATGATTGAATAACTATACCGCTGTAGGTCTGTAGTTCGCTGTGGTGAATTTTTTTTTTTTTACGAGAGATCGGCTCGTATTCGCGCCTCGAAGTTGGGAACCACAGAAAACTTACTTCGGAAGACCACCACTATGGAAAAAGTGATCCCAACAACACGCGGTGTTCCCAGGTTCTCGTGAGACCTGGAAGAATTTGGAAAAATGTTCAAAATGTGTTCAGAAATGACCATGTAACAGTTTTGAGAGAGAAAATACAGTGTGTCACAGAATAGGGAATCCAAGTTTTTATACCACCCCCCCCCCGCCCTCTAATTTTCAATTAAAAAGTTGTTGCCGTGCCTCTTCTGTGGCCAAAAAAGCCATGTTTCTAAGTGTGATGATCTTTAAATTCAAAAATTGAAGAAAAGTTGGAGAAGAACATCATAAACGAGGGGAAAAGAATGTTTTCTGTCAGTTTTTGCTATTATTTCCCCCACAACCTTTTTTCCCGATTTTTGAATTCAAATATCTCAGCGAATATTGCACTTAGAAATGTGGAATTCTTTTTTGTCCTAAGAAGAGACACGACAACAACTTTTTAATTGGAAATTAGAGGGCAGGGAGACCGTACAAAAAAGGGATTTCTTATTCTGACACACTGTACTTTCTCTCTCTCTCAAAGCTGTTACATGGTCATTTCTGAACACATTTTGAATATTCTTCCAAATTGATATCATACCTCTACGGCGGACAGTTGATGAGACAAAAGCCGAATTACGACTTACAGGACACCCTGTATAAAGAAATATTCAATATATGTTACTGCCAAATGCAGAAAATTTAAGTGATCAGAAGAGTGACCTAGAGCGTGTGTGCGAGCATGTGCATGTGAGTGACCTCAACAGTGTGCAAGCGTGTGAGTGCCCAAAAACAGTGAGCAAGCATGTAAGTGTCCAAAAACAGTGAGCAAGCATGTGAATGATCAAACGAGTGACGTAGATAGTATGTGCATGGGGGGGGGGGGGGGGGGGGGTGAGTGTCCAAAAGAGTGGCTTCTTAGAAACAAAGGCGTATTCATAGGGGTGGAGACTAAGCGGGTTATAGTACAGGGAGGTGAATACGAGGAATGAGTGGTCACGGAAATCAGAAAAATCAGACTAGAGTGGGACTGAGAAAAATCAGACTGAGGGGGCGACAAAATTCGTGTAACGCATAGATGGCAAAACCACAAATCCAGCTCTGGAAGCATTGCCCCGGACGGTAAATTTTAGTCAGGAAGAAATCACAGTTACGGTTATGCTACCAAATACCATTTAAAATGTGATTTTATCGGTTTTATTTATATATTTATTATGTCTTATACATATCATTATATGTTATTATTTATCTGCAAAAAGTTATCCTTATTACTTGAATTAATCGTGATCTAGTTTTTTTTTTCAACATAAAGCCACAAGATTTCCATATTTTTCTCTACGGATGCAGGAATTTAATAGAAAGTACGTTCACGAATATTAATCATATTTACGTGTTTGAATTAATTTTAAATTCACTATAAAACATTTCACATATGCAAAATTTTTAGGTAATGATGCAGAAATTAATTTTAAAGAAATGTAGTAAACAGTTTTAACGTGTTATTCAAAATGAATCAAAATTCAAAAATTTTCGATCAATTCCATTTTCATGCGTTGTTTCTTAAAAACAAAATGGAAAAATATATTTTTTCCAACTCATTCTTCTTAATTAAGATTAACAAAGTAATTCACTTTATATTCTTCTCATCAAACTTTAATTTTCGATTTTTATTCTCATACTGAGGCTCATTATCATTTCTTTTCGCTTTTAATAATGAATAGGTATTTATCAAGGAATAAATGCTATTAAAATGCAGTATTCATAGCCATAATGAGAATATTTCTGAAAAAAAATAGAGTAATAAATATTAAGAAATGAATTAACATATGAGATTTATAATTATTTTTCTTTATCTGATTTTCAACACTATCGTAAATTTTCAACAAACGTGCCGCAAGATGTGTATATATATATATATATATATATATATATATATATATATATATATATATATATATATTTCGCAAATAAAATTAATTTTCAGGTGGTAATTAAGACAATGATGTCTAACCAGTGAGATGCGAGATATTCCTCGTATAAAATCTAATTTGAGATAGTTTATAAGGACAATTATTTCCAATTAGTGTGCCACGAAATATTTTGGGTATAAAATTATATTTAAAATAATAGTGGAGGAAAAATTGATTTCCCCAATCAATCTACAGCTGAGATATTTTAGAGATAAAACTACATTTCAAGTGGTTATTTAGATATTGTGTGTAAAAAGCCAACGTGCCGAGAGATACAGGGTATCCCATAAATTCGTAAATAATTTAAAAATTCATTAAAAATTAAAGGAAGTGGTGCATTTGAATACGGTTTGTGAAAAAGATTACTCTCACGGAAGTGGATTTTTCTTTTTTTTGGGACAGAAAAAATATTTAGTTCAAATTTTTGAACTAAAAAATTTTCGATAGAGGGAAAGGGAATCTAGTCCAGCAAAAAATGATTGGACCTGAACCTTTCTTTCATCTCCTCTGAGTCTGAAACGTTTGTAAAGAG